>NC_136423.1:23497500-24062500 GCF_052625555.1 Lactuca saligna | reverse complement strand
AGCAAGGACATGGGAAGAGCTTATAGATCTAGAATTTTGGCACCATTTCTGACCCATTAAAGGTATAAAGTTTAAAACTTGATCATTGTACGTTTAGATCTAGGTTTAGGGTAGAAAATGGTATCTTTTGGTCTTATAGTTTGGATTCTTGGAGTTGAGTAACTTCAGACCATATGAGTTGTCCTTTTGAGGTCTTGGAGGTGTCTTGAGTCATACGAATCAGACATTGATGGTTAAGCCTCAACCATGGAAGTGTTAGGAACCAACCAGGTGTGGTTATGGACTTGATTCATGTTTTGGTCCCCATCCTTGCATGCAAATGCATAAAGCTTGCAACTTTATGGCTTAGGACGATTTTAGGGGCCTGGATCTAAGTTTTGAACGTTAGGTCCTAATAGATTAAGACATGGAAGTGAATATGGACTAGCATACTAGTACGTTATGTGTACTCCAGTGTACGTTGTACGTACTAGGTCAGCGCCTCGACCCCTGGTCAACACCAGCATACGTTGGACGTACAAGCCAAGTACGTCGTGCGTACATAGTCAGTGGGCCTAGAAGATTTTTGGGCACATTTGGAGTTGGGATTTGGACTTGAGTAAGTTAGGCCATGGGCCCACTTGATTGTGGCAAGTCATTTTCAGGCCTAAGGTCATGTTTGGGGTTCTTGGGCCATATTGGGCCTTAGAGGCCCTATAGTGGGCTTGGATGACTTTTTAGGTTTTGTGAATTTGGGCCTTGGTGTAAATGAGGCCCAATAAGGCGAACGTAAAGGAGCCCTTTTTCCTTAAGTCAAGAATTAGGGTTTTGGACTTTCGGGTTAGAATGTGATCTAATTTTTAATTAGGGTTTTATGCTTGTATGATTGGGAGAGGCGTTCGCAAGTCATCTGCTAAGTGCGATTTGATACCCACAGTCTGAGGTAAGTCTTCCTTCGTAGTATCCGTCGGTCGAAGGCACCAAGGTCGGCCCACTAGTTTACGTTATAGTGTGATGATTATCTTTGTGATAGTTTTCGGTTATGCTTTTATTTGCTTGATGACTCTGTGATTTCTGTTATGATATTATGTGGTAGTAGTAGGGGTGAAATAAACTCAATATCCTATTGAAATAGACCGGAGGGGATTGCAAGCACCTAGATATGATTGATAGTATCTGGTTGAGATAGACCGCATGGGTAGGAAAGCACCCATATATGCTTGGCAATATCGGGTTGAAAAATACTGAAGGGGTAGGCCGGCACCCAGATATGCCTGGCAGTATGTTTGTTTAGTATGTGGTATTTTGGGGGAACTCACTAAGCTTTGTGCTTATAGTTTTCAGTTTTTGTTTTAGGTACTTCTAGTTCGAAGGGGAAGGGCCCGACCTGATCGCACCTTATCACTCTATGTTTTTTAGCACTTAGTGATTTTAGGATTTGTACTCTGATAACATGTTACAATATAACTCTTTCAAATATTTTGATATCAGTTTCTTATGAATTGAATGAATTTAAAAACAAAATTTTATCTGTATTTTTTGGGATTTTACAAGTTGGTATCAGAGCCTTGTTTTGAGGGATTCGGGCATATTCTCGGGTGTGTCTGGACTGAAATCAAGGGTTTGGTAGGTTTTTCACAAATAGAGACATTGAAACCTAAGGATTTTAATAAAGGACAAGGGTTGTGATGCGTGAAATCGGCTGAGCTCAAGTAAGTCTTCCCCAAATACCCATACAAGTTAAATGTTTTATGCCTTGATATGAGAATTGCATGCTAGGTTAGGGGATAAGGATCTGCTCAAGATTGCATGATAGAATGCAAGGAGAGATGCCTTTATGTGCCTATCTGTATGAGCTTTTAGATTTGCATACTAGTATCATATCAACTACTTGTTAGGATGACTTGTATAGGGTATGTTTTGAGTTGAGCTTCTTGATGCTCGAATGTTGCATGCTTTGTGCTTTAAGAAGTTATGTTGGTACTAACTAATCAGCGGATAAATGCGTTGGGTTATATATTACTTCGATTGGATAATTCTAGAAGGATAGGTTTAACTCTATTGTGTAGCTATTGCTTGAGTCCAACCTTTGTAAGGTGGCGCCTGTAATTCGAAGAATTATCTCGTATTAGTAGTATGTAACGGTGTTCATACAGTAGTTAGGTAGTACCTGTAGAAGTTCCTTCTGCAGCTGATAGTAGAGAGGGTGAGGAAGGGAGTCTTAGAGAGTCCCTATGAGATGTTCGGTGCGTATGATGCCTTATAGTTTGAGAACATATTATTTGGGAAGAGTGACTTGGAGGATTCGGGGTAGTCCTTAAAGAGGGTATAAATAAGTGTGGAATGTAGTATTGGGATGGTACTACTGAAAGCGCATGATTTATACCCAATTCCAAGAAGACCACGATGAATCTGGGGAACTCGAGAGTGTTAAATTTCTCGTGTGTATGCTAATTGTTTATGTGTTTATGTTTTAGTATGGTGATGGCTCGTCATGGAGAGGGAGGTTCAATATCTGGATCTGGTTCGGGAACAGGCTCCGAACCAATTTATGAGGATTTGCGAGAGTTCATTGCATCTAAGATTACGAGAGGAATCCTTGATGCGGCCCATGTGATGTTTGGGTCGATCAAGGAAGGTATCATGGAGTTGATGGAGGATCGTCTTCGGATCTTCAGGGCCAATCTAGCTGCTAGCCAGTCGGGATCCCACACACTCTCCCTCAAGGATTTTAAGGGATGTGGGGTACCAAATTTCTTTAGGGTGAAGAAACCTATCACAGCCAGGTGTTGGATAGCCGACATCGAGTGTGCTCAAATGAAGAGCTTATGCCCGAGGGGTCGAAGGTCAGGTTTACTGTAGGATGCTTTAGGGAGCGAGCCTGGTATTAGTGGGAGGAGGTCGGCTATGCCTTGGGAACCCCGACCATTGAGGCCATGACTTGGCCAGATTTTGTGACCAGGTTCCGAGCAGAGTTTGCACCAGCTGTTGAGGTGCACTAGCTAGCCATGAAGTTTCTTGATATGAGGCAAACGACTGAGACTGTGGCAGATACCACCACCATGTTCAAAGAGAGGGCAGTGTTGGTACCCCAATATGCAGCTGATGAGGATATGAGGAAGATCGAATACCATGATATGCTGAGATCTAACATCAGGGATTTTGTTAGTTTTTCAGGCTGCCTGACGTTGGATGATATGATAGCCAGGGTGTGGGAGCGAGAGATTGATCTGGAGCACATAAGGAAGATGAAGGCGGATCCTGGGCAGACAGTTCGGTTTTTAGCGTAGAAGCCCATGGGTTTTAACTATAGGTTAAAGGGCCAGCAGGGCCGAAGCCGTTGTGTCAAATGTGGCAGGTCGCATGACGGGGTTTTCAGAGCGGGTGGTTCGAGCTGCTACAAGTGCGGAAAGTTAGGGCACTTTAGCATGGATTGTACTACTTCTATCACGACTTCATAGAAATCAAACTTGATTTGCTTTCATTGCAATCAGAGGGGCCACAAAAGACCAACTGCCCAAGTCTAGCATCAGGAGGACCAGTGGTAGTCGCAGCTCCTACGACCCTACGAATTACAAATGATTTCCAGGGCAAGGTGGATGCTCCTGTGGTGAGGAGCCGAGCCTTTCAGGTGACTGCCGAAGTGGGTGTTGCACCAGATGTGGTGACGGGTACGTCGCTTCTCCTTAACTCTTTATTTATGTTGATTTTGTTGCTTATATTTTATGTGTTTTGTTATAGGATCGTTCCTTATGAACGGTATCCCTGCTTATTATTTGATTCAGGGGCTACCCAATCTTTCATGTCTCTTGCGATCAGCAAGAGGTTTGTCGAATCTCGAAGTGAGTTGGATAATCCGTTAGAGGTTGAGACTTGAGATTGCAGATGATCGATCGGTATGGGTATCAAGGGTTCATTGAGATTGTATTCTGGGGATGTTTAGCGAGAAATATCCGATTGACTTAGTCGTATTCCTTTGTGAGGGAACAATGTTATAGTGGGGATGGATTGGTTGAACCCTAATGGGGCAATGATTGATTATGAGAGCCAGCTGGTAGGTGTTCAAAACCCAAATGGGGGAGAGTTGGTAGTCCATGGAGAGGGCGCCCAACACGAGACGGTCCTATGCTCATCCGCTAGGGCCAGATGTTATCTCCATTTGGGTTTTTCTGTATTCGTAGCCTAGGTTATGGATACCTGGGAGAAGGGTAAGGCGTCGATTGATGATGTTCCGGTTTTACAAGAGTACCCAGATATGTTTTCGGAGGATTTTCCCGTGGTACCTCTGGAGAGGCAGGTGGAGTTTCAGATTGATTTGGTTCCTAGTGAGGCTCTGATAGCCAAAGCACCATATTGATTAGCTCCACTAGAGATGCAGGAGTTATCTACACAACTGCATGAGCTATTAGACAAGGGATTCATCAAACCGGATAGTTCACATGGGAGCACCGATCATGTTTGTGAAGAAGAAGGACGGGTCGCCTCGGATGTGTATTGACTACCAGGAGTTGAAAAAGCTAACGGTGAAGAACCGTTATCCACTCCCGAGGATTAATGATTTGTTTGACCAGCTCAGTGTGCGTCTTGGTTTTCCAAGATTGATCTATGTTCGGGTTATCATCAGATGAGGGTCAAAGAGGACTATGCGTAGAAGACGGCCTTCCAAAGTTGCTATGGTCATTACGAGTTTGTGGTGATGCCTTTCAGGCTCACTAGTTCTTCAGCCGCATTCATGGACCTCATGAGTTGTGTGTGTTGATTGACGTTAGATCGACCTGTGATTGTATTCAATGATGACATCCACGTCTATTCCAAGACCCAGGAACAACATGAGGAGCACTTGCGAGAGGTGTTAGAGACCCTGAGGAAGGAGAATATGTATGCGAAGTTCTCCAAGTGCAAGTTCTAGTTGCACGAGGTGCAGTTTCTATGGCACCTTGTCAAACAGAATGGTATTCTGGTCGATCCGGCCAAGGTGGAGGCTATGATGAGGTGGGAAGTTTCGTGGTCTCCATTCGAGATTCAAAGTTTCCTTGGTTTACCTGGATATTACTATAGATTTATTCAGGATTTCTCCAAGGTAGTGGTTCCCCTAACCCGGATGACGAAGAAGATTACCACTTTTCGCTGTGGACCTATGCAGTAGGCAATGTTTGAGACCCTGAGATAGAGATTATGCGACGTGCTGATTTTGACCTTGTTAGAGGGTGTTGATGATTTTTTGGTCTATTGTGATGCGTCTATCATGGGAATGGGTGTGGTCTTAATTCAGATGGGTCGTATTGTTGTTTACGCCTCGAGGCAACTGAAGCCTCATGAGGTGAACTATCCGAAGCACAATTTGGAGTTGGAGGCTGTGGTTTTCGCCCTCAAGATTTGGTGGCATTACCTTTATGGGTTCGGTTGTACTATTTACACGGATAACAAGAGCCTGAGGTACTTAATGGATCAGCCGAATCTGAACATGAGGCAACGTCGGTCGTTGGATGTGGTTAACGATTATGATTGTAATATCCTTTAGCATCCGGGGAAGGCCAATGTGGTGGCCGATGCTCTTAGCCACAAGGCAGTTACGGATCCAATCAGGGATATCTGTCTGAGGATGACAGTGATCACTACACTTGTGGAGCAGATTCGAGAGGCGCAGATTGAGGCTATGAAGAAGGAGCACTAGAAGAGTGAGTGCATTATGGGTCAGGTGGCTTCCTTCGATTATGATAGCTAGGTTTTTTTGACTCTCCATCGGAGAGCGTGGATTCCTTATTGTGGTGGTGTGCATCATGTTCTTATGGAGGAGGCACAAAAATCGAGATTGTCCATTCATCCCAGAGCGATGAAGATGTATAGGGATCTTTGTCCTAACTATTGGTGGCCCTTTATGAAGCAAGATGGAGCTTGGTACGCGGAGAGGTGCTTGACTTGCAGGAAAGTCAAGGCCAAGCACCAACGACCTCACGTCAAGATGCATCCGTTGGACATTCCCGTTTGGAAATGGGAAGAGATTACTATGGACTTCATTATGAAATTGCATCAGACTGCGTCAAGTATGTATTTGATTTGGGTCATCGTGGATCGGTTGACCAATAGTGCACATTTTATCCTGATCCAGGAGAGTATCTATGTGAAGAAGTTTGCGGAGGTATACATTAAGGAAGTCGTAGCACGCCATGGGGTGCCGGTTTATGTGGTTTCTGACAGGGATGTACGGTTTACTTCTAGATTTTAGAAGAGATTTCATGATGAGTTGGGTACTCGTCTGCATTTCAGCACGACCTTTCACCCGCATATGGATGGTCAGAGCAAGTAGACCATCCCGACATTGAAGGATATGTTGCGGGTGCGTGTTATGGATTTTGGTGGTAGTTGGGATACGTATCTTCCATTAGCGGAATTCTATTACAACAATAGTTGTCATGCTAGCCTTGATCAACCTCCTTTTGAGATGCTCTATGGAAGGAAATGTAGGACCCCGATATGTTGGGGCGAGATCGGTCAGCGAGTTATGTGGAGTACTGAGGTGGTACTCAAGACGACCGATTTGATTCATAAGGTTTCAAGCAGACTTTAGACAACTTAGATTCGGTAGAAAATCTATGTCGACATGTGCCAATTAAACTTGGAGTTTCAGGTCGGGGACATGGTTCTCCTGAAGGCATCACTTTGGAAAGGTGTCATTCGATTCAGTAAGCATGACAAATTGGGCCCCAAGTATACCGGTCCTTTCAGGGTTACAGCCCATGTGGGCAGGGTGGCATATCGACTGGATCTTATGGAGGAGCTTAGTCAAATTCACAGTACTTTCCATGTCGCGCAGCTGCAGAAATGTTTAGTCGATGATTCCGTAATGGTACCATTGGAGGATATTAAGGTGGATGACCACCTGAACTATATTGAGAGATCAATGGTGATCCTTGACCGGAAGATGAAAACCTTGAGGAACAAGTTTTTTGAGTTGGTGAAAGTCCATTGGAAACACCGCAAGGGTTCAGAATGGATGTAGGAGCTAGAGGATGAGATGAGGGAGCATTACCTTGAGTTATTTCGAGTAACGGAGTTCGAGGACAAAGTCTGATTCAAGTGGCAGAGAATTGTAACATTCATGTTTTGGTAAGTTCCTCTTTTAGCCCTAATGCAAAATTCTTTCAGAATGGGTCCCTTGGTTAGTACGCATGGCATACTCAATGGGTATGCTTAGCTTACTAGCCACATAGTTGGTCGCGAGACTTAACCACGTACGCAAGACACACATGGAGTACGCATGGTGTACGTGAGTCTGAGAAAAACCCTAGGTTTTAGGGTTTTCACCATATTTAAGGACCTTATGTCCCCCAAGACCTTTACCTTTTCAGCTTCCATTTCCCTTGTTGTGCTAATCTCTAACCCTAAGCCACCTTGAGTGCATTTGTGAGCTTTCTTGAGAGTTTTTGGTGTTCTTTAGAATCTTTGAAGAAGAAGGAAGCCTGGGAAGAAGCAAGGACGTGTGAAGAGCTTGTAGATCCAGAAGTTTGGCACCATTTCTGACCCATTGTGAAGGATTTTGAGAATTCTAACACTCCTAAGGTGTACATACAACCCTAGAAACCTTGGATCTATGTTTTACTAAGATACATGCAAATTATATTTTTCCAAGGTTCTTAACCTATCTAGCATGGCATGGGGAACTTTAAACATAAAAGCTAGTAGGAGAACATACCTTTTCTTGTTGCTTGGATTCCTTGAGAACTTTGTGAGCCTAGCACCCCAAATGTAATGCCATAAGTGTTTCACCTAACACCATAACTCTTAGAATAACTTTGAGAGAAGTACACACACACACACTCAAAATTAGCTAGCCCTCTTGTTCTACACTTAGTTCCAATTTTGGTAGCTCATGGGGTCCTTTTATAGTGGCGTCACGAGTAGGGTTACACATGTAAACCCTAAATGAAATGCTTTTCATTTCCTCCATGATCCCTAGGTTTTAACCTCCATGGACTATCCATGGAGCACCCTATGGGTTTTAGCCCAATTTAATAAACCATGGATCATTAGCCCACTATATAAGAATGGATGATTTACACAATCAACCCTACATATTTAATTAGTCTCCTTTTGATCACCAAATTAATTCTTAATCAATACTAATTAAACAATATTATTAATATATTAGAACTTATAATATATTAATAAACCATAAGTTTCCTTTCTCTCATTTATTCTATCCAATTGTCATGATGCCATGCAACCCAAATGGACCATGCCAACCGGGTCAAGTACATTCCAGAAATAGTTATGAACTTAGACACCTAATCCAACAGTCTCCCACATGGATAAGTCTAATAACTATAACTGCAAGAATGACTTCAGGAACCGATCAACAACCATAGCTCTTTCAAAGTCTCGTGGAACTGAGATGATGATGATACGCCATTTAAGATAAGTGATCATATAATCCTCTATTCTAGATATCAGCCGGGAAAATACATGGAACAATGTCTTACTTATTATCCAACAATTTGTTTCTTGATTTCCGATTTGTTTGATATAGAACTTAATTGAACACATCAACTTATTTCTAACCGGGCCCAGTGCATGGGTCAACACAAAATCATCGAGGGGTAGGCAAGCACCCAGATATGCTTGGCAGTATCCAGTTGAAATAGACCACAGGGGCAAGTCGATACCCATATATGCTTGGCACTATGTCTGTTTAGTATGTAGTATATTGGGGGAACTCACTTAGATTTGTGCTTACAGTTTTCAGTTTTTGTTTCAAGTACTTCTAGTTCGAAGGAGAAGGGTCCGGCTTGATCGCACTACATTAATCTATGCTTTTCCGCACTTAGTGATTTTGGTATTTGTACTCTAATAGCATGTTACAATACGACTCTTTCAAATATTTTGATATTAGTTTCTTATGAATTGAATGAATTTAAAAATAAAATTTTATATGTATTTTTGGGGATGTTACAATATATATATATATATATATATATATATATATATATATATATATATATATATATATATATATATATAAGGTTCTAAAAGGCATAAGACGTGGTGTGGCAGCAATGCCAAGCTTCAAGCTTTGCTCCATGGAAAGTAAACGCCAAAAGTATGCACGTATCTACTAGTTCACACATAAAACCCTAGAACACTAGAAAGACATGAGGAGATAGGAGAAAGGAAGATAATTTTGTTCTCCACCTTCTAGGTACGAGAAGCCAAGAAAATGTGATGCCCAAGGGTCCTATTTATAGTTTAGGTAACTTGTAGACAAATCAGGATTTGAATAATTAAATAATAGATTTCATCTCAATTCAAATCTTTTCTTTATCAGCAAACAGGAACCTTCCAGAAACCCTTATAAAGCCTCCAAAACCGTACATACCATGGATGGTTCTAGAATCAATTCTCTTGTTCAACTATTGGACAATTACAATTCACCTCATGCACCTTTAATTAATTCTAATTAATATGGAATTAGTTCTAGATTAATTCTGATTAGTAATTAACTGATGGATTAGTTGAAAAAAAACTTTTAAATAATAACGTTATTCGAAACTTAGAAGAATTAAAAAAATTTCAAATAAATATGACAAAAGAAAAAGTAAAACTATTATTTATAGATTATAAATGAAAAAATGACTTACCAGTGTAATCATCTTTGTCATTTTGCACATTTAGGCAACCTCCTTATTTTTGTATACATTTGATCACTTAACTTGCTATATGTGTTAACAAGTAACAATGGTAATATGTGAGCACATTAACAAGTTAAATGGTTAAATGTGTATAAAAAAAGAAAGTTGTCTAAATGCGAAAAAAATAAAAAGTTAATTACTCTGATAAGTCATTTTCCCACTTTTAATAGCGAATTTATTTTTCATATTTTTTGTATTAGTTTTTTCAACGGTTATTTTTAAAATATCCATAATTTCCTAAATATTAATTAAATATTGATCAATTGTAAACTTTAATTTTTAATTAATAAATATATTTTTTTTGTTTTGTGAAATATTTTATATAGCCTCTTATAATTTTTTTTATTTTGTTTTTAAGCATATATAATATTTTTAAAGTAAATAGTATCTAACAATAAAATTAAATATGTAACAATAAGTATGGAGGGTCTTTCAAAAAAATAAAAAGAAAATATTACTTAACAAATAAAAGACAAAAAAAATCTATATCATGTAAATGTTTTAAAACTATTACAACCTTTTAATTAGAAGTTTATAAACTTTATTTTTTTAATACAACATTTTAAACTAGCATTTAACGAAAATATTTTAAATTGTTATAAAAGAATATTAATTTGTCATACATAATCTGTGAAATACTTTAAAAATGTTGCAAAAGAAAGTTTAGAAATAATTGTATGAAATTTATAAAAAAAAAAATGTATGAAAACATAAAAAAAAAAAAAAAAAAAAAAACGGAAAGGTAATTACAATCACATGATAATGGTAATATGTAAGCACATTTAACATGTTAAATGGTCAAAACTGTAAAAAAATTGCCTAAAAATGAACAAAACGAAAACATAATTATCATTACAAGTCATTTTCCCATTTCAATTATAAACTAGATATGTTGCCCATGCTCCGCATAGACCATGTGCGTCTGATTTGAATGTCGTTGTTCATAGTTTAACAGACGTTGTTGTTGACTGTTTTAGTTGACTTTGGTAAGGGTAGGAAAAACCAAAAAAATTAAATATGATGACCAATATAGTAATATTATAGCAAAAGAAGCAAATGACAGACGTAGAAAGTATAAGGTTGAAAAGCCCGGGTTTTGCCCCGTGTCGTTTTTTTTTTTTTTTTTTTTTTTTGTGTGTTTTTTATGATAATATGTAAAAGTTTTGACTTCAAGGACGAAAAGTGTCAAAATATCTAAAGATTTAAAGGGGTATGAATTAGCAAGTTTTTAGAAAAATGACCAAAGTTGTCAAACGATTAATGTTTTGTGGCCAAACTCCGCATGGGCCGTGTTCGCCTGATTTGAATGTCGTTTTTGTTTATAGATTAATAGACGTTGTTGACTATTTTAGTTGACTTTGGTAAGGGTGGGAAAAACCAAAAAAATTAAATATGATGACCAATATAGAAAAATTATAGCAAAAAAAGAAAATGACAGACGTAGAAAGTGCAAGGATGAAAAACCCGATCTTTGCCCGGAACCGTCTTTTTTTTTTTTTTTTTTGTATTTTTTATGAAAAAATATAAAAGTTTTGACTACAATGATAAAAAGTATCTAAATGGCTAAAGAATTAAAGGAGTAGGAATTACCAAGTTTTTAGAAAATTGACCAAAGTTGTCAAACCGTTACAGTTTTATGACCACTTTAAATATTAAAAAGTTCTTAAAAATATAAAAATTTTGATTGTAAACACCAAAAATATCAAAATAGGGCCAAAATTGACAAAAATCATTCAAATTTACTACTTAGGAGATTTTTAATATATATATATATATATATATATATATATATATATATATATATATATATATATATATATATATATATATATATATATATATATATATATAGGGTTAGGTTCATTTGAGACCACCTATACTTTGTGAGACCGTGAGACGCATTTTTTTTTATTTTTTATTTTTTTTAGTTAAATTCATGTTCCGAAAATAATATTTAAAAAAAGAATTTTTTGATTTTTCCATTTATTTTGCATTTTAAAATTATTTTTAGAATATGTACAGTGTAATATTCTATTTAGAATATTTCACGTATTTTTAAAAAAAATAGAATTTTTTTTTATTTTTTTTAGTTAATTCAAGTTCCGAAAATAATATTTAAAAAAAGAATTTTTAGATTTTTCCATTTATTTTGCATTTTAAAATTATTTTTTAGAATATGTCAGTGTAATATTCTATTTAGAATATTTCACGTATTTTTCAAAAAAAAAAACGGAATTTTTTTTATTTTTTTTTTATATATTTTTTTAGTTAATTCAAGTTCCGAAAATAATATTTAAAAAAAGAATTTTTGGATTTTTCCATTTATTTTGCATTTTAAAATTATTTTTAGATTTGGTCTCACGGTCTCACAAAATTAGAATGGTAATCTATATATATATATATATAGGGTTTGGTTCATTTGAGACCACCTATATTTTGTGAGACCGTGAGACGTATTTTTTTATTTTTTTTTATTTTTTTTTATTTTTTTTAGTTAATTCATGTTCCGAAAATAATATTTAAAAAAAGAATTTTTTGATTTTTCCATTTATTTTGCATTTTAAAATTACTTTTAGAATATGTACAGTGTAATATTATATTTAGAATATTTCACGTATTTTTCAAAAAAAATAGAATTTTTTTTTTATTTTTTTTAGTTAATTCAAGTTCCGAAAATAATATTTAAAAAAAGAATTTTTAGATTTTTCCATTTATTTTGCATTTTAAAATTATTTTTTAGAATATATCAGTGTAATATCCTATTTAGAATATTTCACGTATTTTTCAAAAAAAAAACGGAATTTTTTTTTATATTTTTTTTAGTTAATTCAAGTTCCGAAAATAATATTTAAAAAAAGAATTTTTGGATTTTTCCATTTATTTTGCATTTTAAAATTATTTTTAGATTTGGTCTCACAGTCTCACAAAATTAGAATGGTCTCAAATGAACCTGAACCTATATATATATATATATATATATATATATATATATATATATATATATATATATATATATATATATATATATATATATATATATATATATATATATATATATATATATATATATATATATATATATATATATATATATATATATATATATATATATATCAGCTGATTGCTTAATTCAATTCCCAGTAAGAATCATGGGAGCCACATATATACACCCTGGCAAAGACAATATGCAAACACCAATGGGTATTTCCGTCCATTAAAACAGAAATCCTACCCCCACATCCCACAAAAGTCACTTTATGCTTAAAAAGAGAAAGCCAGTAATTAATGTTTCCTATTATTCTAATTGGTTTTAATTCACAAAAATATCGTAATAATTGTTGTTTTTTAAGTTAAAAATATAATATAATTCTAAACTACACCTTAAATTCATATATCTCCACAACAAAACTTAAACTTTCAACCTCAAAAAGAAAGAGTAACATCGGATACCGCTGGCTACAAGCCTTTTGGTATCAAAATAATTGTTAACTAAAAAAAGTTATAATCGAAAATATTGACCAAATAAATTAATAGGATCAAATTGGTTAGCTCTAATATATAGAACAATACGAGGCAACGAGCAACATAAATTATGATAAGTGCTTGAGTTTCTTTATGTTATGACAATTGTCTTTCTGATAGAATTATTATAATATATATGTACAGTGTTTGAATTATTGTAATATGTGGCTGTATAAAAAAATATAGTTATAATGACTTGAGAGAGTAATATATTTTAACTTTTAATCATATTTGGTCACTAATTCTTTTTCGTGATGTATTAATCCTCAAACTTGTTGAAACGTATAAATGTTACCCTTATGACCTCTTTTAGCCGGTTATAAAAGTAAAATGTGAACAATTTCAGATAATTTAAAAGTAAATCAAACACGAAAAAAGTTTAATTACTAAATGTGAACAAAACTGAAAGTTTGTTACCTTTCAAGTCATTATCCCAATTCCCATAAATGGTTCTAGATGTTTTTATGGATGAGCACAAGCGTGATATGGATGTCACACAAGCGAGAATGTTGTAATAATTATGTAATATACATTTATTGTATAAGGTACTAGAAATAACACTTAGAATTGCAGTAGGAACGACTTCAATTACAAAGAAACTGAAGGAAAAAATATGGTGGTTTCAGACATATATTTAGGACATAGGCGATGGTTTTCGCTCTAGAAGGTGGAAACGGTCATTATAGATTGTGCGAGGAAGAGAGAAAATATACTTAGGACATAGGCGAAGGTTTTCACTCCAGATGATAGAGATGGTCATTGTGAATATAATAAGATGTTAGATTTAAATTAGGCTTTTCTCTTTACAAGGACATGAGGTTTGAATACAGAAAAACCTCATTTAAATCTTAAATTGTATTATCTTCACAATAACCGGTTCCATCTTCTAGAGTGAAAACCATCGCCTATGTCCTAAGTATATGTTTTCTTTTCCTCGCACGATCTATAACGACTATCTCCGCTTTTTGGAGTGAAAAACGTCGCTCATGTCCTAAATATATGTTTGAAACCACCATACATTTTTTCATTGAGTTTCTTTGTGATTGAAGCCGTTCCTACTGCATTTCTAAGTGTTGTTTCTGGTACGTTATACAATAAAGGTACATCACACGATTACTACAACATCCTCACTTTTGTGACCTCCATATCCCACTTGTGCTGATCCTTAATAACATTTAGAACCATTTATGAGATAACCATTTGAAAGGGTAACAAACTTTTAATTTTGTTCACATTTAGTCATTGAACTTTTTTCATGCTTAATTTACCCTTGAATTATTTGAAATTGTTCACATTTTACCTTTATAACCGGCTAAAAGCGGTCATAAGGGTAACATCTACACGTTCAACAAGTTCAAGTGTTAATACATCACAAAAAAAAAGTTTAGTGACCAAATGTTATCAAAAGTTAAAATACTTTACCCTCTCAAGTCATTATCCCAAAAATGTATGATTGTAATCTATAAAAATTGTAATTATAAATATAAGCATAAAAGGAAATCTTCAAAAACATTCTTTTATTTTGGGAAAAGTTACAATTTAGTCCAAAATAAAATTTAACTAATTAAAAAAACCAAAGAAACTATTGGGTGACAACAAAACAAATTAAGCACTTGAGACAAATATCAAAACACACTTCGGTGAAATCGCGAAAAGCTTATGAAAAACATAAATCAAAAGAACACAATATTTAACGTGGTTTGGTCAAGATGACCTATGTCCACGTGAACGAGAGAAAGAAGATTTTATTAACTTTCTGGAACTATTACAAGCAGTCAAAATTGTATCTCAGTAATGACCTTAGGCCCGAAAAGGCATCCAAGCCCACTACAGGGCTTCTAAGGCCCAATATGGCCCAAAAACCCCAAAAATGACCTTAGGCCCGAAAATGACTTGCTACAATCAGGTTGGCCTGGGGCCCAACTTACTTAAGTCCAATTCTCAACACCAAACGAGCCTAAATTTTTTTAGGCCCAATGACTGTGTACGCATGGTGTACTTGGCTTACACGCCCATTATACACTGGTGTGATCCGGGGTCAAGGTGCTGACCCAGTACGCATAGCGTACAGTAGAGTATGCATGATGTACTTCTCTGCCAACCAATATTCACATCCATGTATTAATCCATTAAGACCTAACATTCGAAACTTAGATCGAGGCCTCTAAAAACGTCCTAAGCCATAAACTTGCAAACTTTATGCTTTTCCATGCAAGGATGTGGCCCAAAACTTGAATCCAGTCCATAAGCACACTTGGATAGTTCCTAACACTTGCATGGGTGAGGCTTAACCATCAAGGTCTGATTTTTATGACTCAAGACACCTCCAAGAGCTCAAAAGGATAGCTCATATGGTTTGAAGTTGCTAAACTCCAAGAATCCAAACTATGGGACCAAAAGGTACCATTTTCTACCCTAAACCTAGATCTAAGCATACAATGATCAAGGTTTAAACTTTATACCTTCAATGTGTTGGATTAGGTGTCTAAGTTCAATAATATTTCTGGAATGTACCTGACCCGGTTGGCATGATCCATTTAGGTTACATGGAATCATGACACTTGGATAGACTAAATGAGAGAAATGACACTTATGGTTTATTAATATATTATAAGTTGTAATATATTAATAATATTATTTAATTAGTATTGATAAAGAATTAATTTAGACTTAATTTGGTGATCAAAAGGAGACTAATTAAATATATGTGGTTGATTGTGTAAATCATCCATTCTTATATAGTAGGCTAATGATCCATGGTTTATTAAATTGGGCTAAACCCCATAGGGTGCTACATGGATAGTCCATGGAGGTTAAAACCCATGGATCATGGAGGAAATGAAAAGCCATGTCAATTTGGGTTTACATGTGTAACCCTACTTGTGACACCACTATAAAAGGACCCCATGAGCTACCAAAATTGGCACTAAGTGTAGAACAAGAGGGCTAACCGATTTTGAGTGTGTGTGTGTGTGTGTGTGTGTAATTCTCTCAAAGTTATTCCAAGATTTGTGGTGTTCTGTGAAACACTTAAGGCATCACATTTGGGGTGCTAGGCTCACAAAGTTCTCAAGGAATCCAAGCAACAAGAAAGGGTATGTTCTCCTACTAGCTTTTATGTTTAAAGTTCCCCATGCCATGCTAGATGGGTTAAGAACCTTGGAAAAATATAATTTGCAGGTATCTTAGTGAAACATAGATCCAAGGTTTCTAGGGTTGCTTGTACACCTTAGGAGTGTTACAATGCTCAAAACCCTTCAGTGGTATCATAGCCTAGGCTTGTTTTCTTAATGCTTGATGATTATAGTAAATATGGATATGTCTACTTAATCAAGTATAAGTCAGAAAGCTTTGAAAAGTTCAAGGAGTTTAAACAAGTAGTGGAGAATCAGATGGGCAGGAACATTAAGATGCTTCGATCCGATCGAGGTGGTGAGTATCTTAGTACAGAGTTCCTTGACTATCTTAAGGAATGTGGGATTGTCTCACAATTGACACCTCCCAGAACACCACAGCTTAATGGTGTGGCTGAGAGGCGTAATCGAACCTTGTTAGACATGGTTCATTCCATGATGAGTCGAGCTTCACTACCAATCTCATTTTGGGGGTATGCCTTAGAGACTGCCGCTCATATTCTTAATCTAGTCCCTACCAAAAAGGTTGCCAAAACACCTCACGAGATGTCGACTGGAAAAGTTCCCAATCTGGACCACATCAAGATTTGGGGTTGCGAGGCTTTCGTGAGGCGCGAGACTCACGATAAGCTCGAACCTCGAAGTGAGAGGTGTATTTTCATCGGCTACCCACATAAATCCTTTGGTTACCTCTTTTACAGACCCATTGATGATGTGGTCTTTCTATCAAGGAGAGGAGTCTTTCGCGACATAGAGTTCATAAGCCAAGGAAACAGTGGGAGGCAAATTGACCTTTAAGAAATTCAAGAGTCAAGTGGTGAAGGAACCTCAAACCCTAGCAATCAACCTGAGGAGGAAACTCATGTTGATCCAACAGACGAGTCTGTACCTCTGAGGCATTCCACGAGACTTAGGAATGCACTTGAGCATTATTATGGTTTCCATATTACTTCTGAAGGTGATACACTTATCAGTGATAACACACTAGTAAGTCTGGATGAACCTAACAGCTACTCAGAAGCCATGGCAGGCCTTAAGGATGCTAAACGGAAAGAGGCTATGGATAGCGAGATACAGTCCATGTATGACAATCAAGTTTGAAACTTGGTTGACAATGTACCGGGTCGTAAGATAGTCGGGTGCAAATGGATCTTCAAGAAGAAGACCGACATGGATGGTAATGTACACACTTATAAGGCGCGACTGGTTGCAAATGGATTTTCTCAAACTCCGGGAGTTGATTATGATGAGACCTTTTCACCAGTAACGAAGATTAAGTCTATTAGGGTTATGCTAGCCATTGCTGCATTTCATGAATATGAAATATGGCAAATGGATGTCAAAACCGCTTTCCTTAATGGAAAGTTGGCTAAGGATGTTTACATGAGTCATCCAGAGGGTTTTGTTAGCGCAGAGTACCCTAATAGAGTGTGTAAGTTTGAGAAATCCATCTATGAGTTGAAACAAGCACCTTACAGATGGAATCTTTGTTTCGATGAGAAAGTCAAAGAGTTGGCTTTTCGAGGAGCGAAGATGGATATTGTGTATATGTCAAGGCTAGTGGGAGTATAGTTAGATTTTTGGTATTGTATGTTGTAACGCCCGTGTTTCTGGGCCAGACATTAATTATGATGTGATATTCTAGGCTGACCTATGTAACCCATTTTGAAATAATAAGAATGTATTATTTGAGTATTATGTGTTTTATGCTTAATTGCTTAATTGTGTGGCTTAAATGAATTAAGAATAAAAAATAAGCATGAAAATGAAATGTTAGATAAACCCAATATTGATACATGAAGACATAGTGGTCGTGACGAGGTTTCCGAATAGATAAAGAATGCCGAAATTCGAGTTATAACGAAGAAGTTATGACATGTCGAAGTTTCGCGACAGAACCAGCACGACACTGAAAGACGTAAAATACGAATTCAAGAAAGAGAAATTTCTAGCCTTAATGATCTAAACGAAAGTCGTAGAATATGTTAAACTGAGAGCGTACATAAAAAGAACATCTAAATCTGACTTCATATGAGGAGGTTATGATTTTTCGAAGTTTCGACCTAGCAGTATGCAGCCCAAATCTCGAAATTGAGATCGAGTGATATTTGGCTGAAACATTCTAAATGATAATCGAAGATCTCGTCGATAGTAGTCCAACGGTAAAAGGACAGACGAAAACGGACGTCGGATGAAGAAGTTATCAGTTTCTAACAAAATTTTCCTGTCCCGGACTACTAAAAATAATATATTAATAATATATTAAAAATAAAGTCAAAATTAGCGAACAGAGTCTAAACGAGAGTTGTAGAGCATAATCTCACCTACGCATGCATATAAAGAACGTTGAAAACGAAGCTCGTATGCGAAAGATATGAATTTCTGAAGTTCGGGGCACGAAATCTGATCCTATGTTAGAACTCACGACATGAACACTGTGTTCACGATGTGAACTCAGAATGACGTCACCTGGACTCTGTCAGACCCCAATTGTGATGACGCATGCAGTGACGATCAAGCCCCATGATGTGAGTATTAGATACTCACGACGTGAGTGCAGAAGCTTCACCCTATAAATAGAAATCGAGGGTCAGCCGATTTTGGTTGCTCCTCCCTTACTCTCCCACTCCCGATACCCTCATTAAGCCCTATTTTAACCCCATGAATCCTCGATATCATCCCGAGACCCGAAGCGAGTCCCAAAGCCAAAAGATCCCAAGAAGAAAAGAGTTTCCGAGCCGAAGCTCTACCTGCGATAAGCCCGGTGTGTGAAGATCTTCCAAATCTAACAAAGAATACTACTGTTAGAGCCGTAGTGTTGTCCGATCATCTTCTGATCAAGTAAGTGTATATTCCTTTTCTTCTAACACACACACACACACACACACACACACACATATATATATATATATATATATATATATATATATATATATATAAAGTATCTCCGAGTGGATACTTGCTATGTGTATATAGATATATAATATCTGTTACTTGGAATGAATCTGTATATTTGGAACGAGTATTAAATGAATATCTTATCAGTTTTTAACTTGCATATGTATGCATATGTATATAGTTATCTACAAAAGGTTGGGTAGAATTTGGGTAGATAGTTGATGCGTGATAAACTGATGAGAGGCCTCAATATTGTTGTTGTTGACCTAGTCTTCTAGCGGAGTATGGATGACGACCACAGACTCTTTCTAGACAGTCCTGTAGGACGCTAGTAGGCTCATAACTTGTAGGTGTTGTGAACGATGTGCTCACCGGTGTACTTTATCCCCCTCATGGTTGCCTTTAGGACAACTATTGTTGAGGAAACCCATTGCAGTAATGTCCGTCCCGATGAAAATCCTAGATTAGGTCCCTTGTAATAGATGTTGTTTTAGGGACGTAAAGTGAGGATAACAGGAATGGGTAATCGGATTATTGTTGGTTGATGAAATTAAATATAATTATGTATTGGGGGTTGAAAAACCTATATGCTCACCAGGCTCCCAAGCCTGACCCGCTCAGTTTATTTTTATTACAGGTAGTGGTGCGAGGGCATAAGATGGATGAATCATCAAGTTATTTTGTTTATAAGCCTGTACATGTATATAACTGTTGTATGGCTTGTAATATGTCGTTTATGCTTTTTGGTCTGTATCGGAACATGACATCCCGAGTTTTGATTATATAATGAAAATACATTTCTTTATGAAATGCTTTGGTAAATATTACTTTATCATATTTTCTTTTTAGGAAATATTTCCGCAAATCTTTTAAATCAAAGGATTACTCTGAAAATTATTTTAAAAGCATGAATGAAACCGGTCTTTTCTGGCCGTGCTTTTGGGGATGTCACATATGTGGATGACATACTACTCATAGGAAATGACATCCCAACTCTGTAGGAAGTAAAGTCCTGGCTTGGGAAGTGTTTAGCTATGAAGGACCTTGGAGAAGCTGCCTATATCCTAGGGATAAGGATTTTGACAGACAGGAGTAAGAGACTAATTGGACTTAGTCAGAGTACCTACTTAGATAAGGTGTTGAATAGGTTCAGCATGCAAGATTCTAAGAAAGGAGAGTTACCGATCCAGAGTAATGTCAGATTAAGTAAGACTCAGAGCCCGAGTACAGAGGCTGAGATAGCTGAGATGAGTCGAGTACCGTATGCTTCCGTTGTAGGCTTGATCATGTATGCTATGACTTGTACTCGTCCTGATGTGGCCTTTGCGTTGAGCATGGTCAGCAAATATAAGGGGAACCCTAGCAAGGCTCACTGGACTACAGTATAGAACATTCTCAAGTACCTGCGGTGGGTCCTTACCCTCGGTGGGAGTGATGACTTGAGAGTAGTAGGGTATACTGATGCTAGCTTCCAAACTGATAAGGATAATTTCCGCTCTCATTCAGGCTGGGTCTTTACCTTAAACGAATGAGCAAATACTTGAAAAAGTTCCAAGCAGGAGACAGTGGATGATTCAACTTACGAATCAGAGTATACAACAGCAAGCGAGGCAGCAAAGGAGGCAATATGGCTGAAGAACTTCATTGAAGACCTTGAAGTAGTACCATCTATAAAGGAGCTTATGGAGATTTTATGTGATAGTGAAAGTGCAGTTACCTTAGCCAAGGAACTGAGGGATCACGGAAGATCCAAACACATCGACAGAAAATACCATTTCATTAGACATCGAATAGAAGAAGGACTCCTTGTGGCAAAGAGGGTATCATCGAATGAGAACCCAGCAGATCCCCTCACGAAGGTAGAGGATAGGGTTAATCATCTTCAGCATGCGAGGCGCACAGGGCTTAAAGATGATATTAGTTTTAGAAATTAGATAGCTTTTGAAATTTGTAAAGTGTAATTGACATTTGATGATAAATAAAAGTTGTTGTTTATTTATAAGTAAAGTGTTGCTATCTTCTGTCAATCGTTTACTATCATTTCATTTTTCATGTATTGACTTCCAGAATAATTATGTTATGGTATATCATATTATTCAAATTCTCCACAGTCGGTCATATGTTGGAAGTAGATATGAATGAAGACTGTCATGAAGTTGGCTTGTAGAGGTCTAAGATGTTGGACATAACAAAGTGGTGCTACAAAACTCATGAGTGCTCATAAGTTCTGAGTATTGGATTCAACCCACGCTTACTGGTATCACTTCATGGAATTTATCTCGAGTGATCGTGAAATGGTAATATCATATAAGTCTTCAAACCTAGAGATATGACTTGTTACCTATGAGTTGGTTATACATTGATTGTAAGAAAATGCATTGGTAACTCGATGTTATAAAACGTGCCTTTGTGTATAATTCAACAAGTAGTAGAATAAGCATATGAGTCGAAGTTTATCTGTTTCTTCTTGGATTAGAAGTAATATCTAGGCCCCTCGATGATTTTGTGTTGACCCATGTACCGGGCCCGGTCAGAACTAAGTTGATGTGTTCAATTAAGTTCTATGTCAAACAAATCAGAAATCGAGAAACAAACTATTGGACAATAAGTAAGACATTGTTCCATCTATTTGTCCACCTGATATCTAGAATAGAGGATTATATTATCACTTATCTTAAATGGTGTATCATCATCATACATTGCTCTTGCGTCCTCAATCCTCAACTAAAATTCTCTATTCTTCACCACATATGCCTCCGCCTTGGCCTGACGGCCATTCCAAATCCTCAAGGTGGTTGATGTAGGCGCCTCCACTATCCCTCCTGAAAACCTTGGACAATTAGCCTTTTTATGACCTGTTTGGTTGCAGTGAAAACAAATCAATACACTTCGGGGCAATCTTATTCATATGACCGGTCTGTACACATCTGTAAGAGCCTGAACTCGTTGATCGATATGACCCACCATGCGACTTGTCGCACTTGCCGTAGTGGCTCCAACACTCCTAGCCCCTATTATGCGAACCATAGGTATTGGGTTTCTATGTTGGGCGCACTTCTGCCTGTACCTACTCTGGCTTATGCTTTCTCCGAAGCTGCAACTCAATTTACCGTTCCTCAGCCATCGCAATCATATCAGTCAGGGTCTTGCACCCCAGATATCTCACAAACTCCCTGATCTCATCCTTCAGCATCTCCCGATATCTTGTCTTCTTCATCTCCTCATCCGTAGCATGTTATGAAACAAACATGGCACTCTCTTGGAACTTGGCGGTGATATCCACCACGATCTATGTAGTCTTCATGTTTTTCCTTTTGTAGTCAATATACTTTTTGCTTTGAAAAAGATTTCCAGAATTATGTTTAACCAAGTGCAGAAACACAAAGTAAAGAGGTTGTGTATATTTTCCAAGTAGCAACAATGACTAATCACCTACGCTGCTTGAGCAAAATCTATACAAGGATGCAACCATAGGTCTCAACGAATCGTAATCTTTACCTAAAACCTACCAATAACATCTTAGAACTGAGAATGTGTAAACTCTAGTTTATGACATAAAAAAAGGGGTCCTAAAAATTTCATAACCTTTCCC
The DNA here is from genome assembly GCF_052625555.1 of Lactuca saligna. Classification (NCBI taxonomy): domain Eukaryota; kingdom Viridiplantae; phylum Streptophyta; class Magnoliopsida; order Asterales; family Asteraceae; genus Lactuca; species Lactuca saligna. Next base: position 24,039,689 of record NC_136423.1, on the reverse strand, counting down.
CTGAAAATCAGACAGTAAAAGGTCTTGAGGTGACGATCTCGGTCAGCACACAGGTAGCTAAGCCACAAAGTATAACGGATAAAATAGGCTAACATTTCACGAGTTAATGTAAAAGACTCAACTAAACATACAAGTAAATGATTGTCGAAAACATATAAGCCAACATTAGCGGTTACACGACGTCTGAACCGCAAACTAACCAATTAACGTGAACCCTAGAACAACAGAGTATGTAGAAAAGAATTATAGTGGAAATATCTATTTACTCTAGTCTAAAGATATCACAGGTCAATTCTAAATACAGAAAAAGCATTCATATACCAAGCACAAAGCAAAATACACAGCTCTTGGTCGCTGACAACCAATATTTTTCATTGCACATACAATACAAGGGAGTGTGGATACGCTATAGAATGAACAAAAAAGGAAAAACAAAAATCAGTCCCTAGAGTCTGAGGAAGAACTTCCCGGACCCGGCCTACGATAGAACTGGCAGAAGCTGTCATAATTCAACTCCCCCAGATGGAAGTGGCCCACAAAATCCGTCTCAGCAAGGGACGAAAAGGAAATATCCACCTCTTTGGCTCTTCTCGAGACAAAGCCAGGATCCGGGGCATCAGAGTCACTAGAAGTTGTGGGACGATAGGCTAATTGTTTCCCCTTTTCAAGTTCAAGGTCCTCGCATGCCTTTTGCATGCCTTGGATCCCACTGGAAAATTCCATAGTCTCGATAACCTTATCCATTACTCGGACCACGTCCTTTTCCAATACCCATTGCAAGTTGCCTCGGGCAACAACACCATCAAACCAGGTACGGTCCAGTTAACGTTGAAACCTGACCAACTCACTCACTAGAGCACCCTTCTCCCTAGCTAAAGAGTTCACTTGATTTTCATGTTGCTCCACTTGATCTTCCAGGGTGGCCACATGGTCTTCCAAAGCAGCCTTCTCACAGGCCACAATGCTATTTTGCTCATACAACATTTGACGTTATGCCTCTGAATCAAAGAGTTCCCCCTTAAGCTAGCAACAACATCTCGCAAAGTTTTTAACTAAGCTTCATTCATGCCAAGGCGGAAAACCCGGTCAATGGCATCAACCATAAGGGCAGAAGTTTGAGCAGCGACATATCGAAGGTCACCAATCGTCTTTCACATCTTAAGAGGATGAAGGCCCACGTCATCAGATTCGGTCTCTTCGTCTAACGACAACACCACGCACACACTTCGCTTTTTATGGATATGAGTAGTGCCTTTCCGTGCTTGACCCACCATAGGAATATCGGAAGAAGCATAGGTCGGAAAACGGGTTGGGCACCTGACCCCAACAACTAGTTGAGAAGACGAGGCAGGTCTGCTAGGACCAACATTTCCCCTTCTGTTGAGAGAAATCCAACGAGCTCCCACATATGTATTTCAGATACAGGAGGGGGCAGAGTCTCCACAAGGTCAACCTCCCGGTGACGAAGCTTACCCTGATAGTGACCACGCAGGATCATCTCCAAAGAAATCTCGGATTCGGCACATGCAAACACAAACACTAAGCATGAGAACTGACAAGACAATAAAATACTTTATTCTTATTTTTTTAATGGGGGGGGGGGGGGGAGGAGATGAGCGAATACCACATCTCACGGCGAATAATTTTACTGTCTTCCCACGCGCCCTCCAGGAAGCACTCATGCTGGCTGCGATAAGGATAAAATCTTGCTAGTTCTCCCCGATGACAGCAATGTTTCCCAGTCGTTTGCCAAGAGCTAGGTTATCCCCGAATAACTTGGGTAGACGGTCGGGAAAGTCTCGGGTTTTACGAAACCCGTGCACCACAAGGTTTCAGTTGACCCGGAGCCATTGCCTCTGCCAATTTTTGTTCGGAGTATCTTGCTACGAGATCAGCTGACGAATGCCCCGCCTTTTCACCATCGTGAGGATGGCAGAGTTTGTAGATGCACAAAAGAAATAACTGAAAACCTGAAAAGTAGTTATACAACCCAGAGACTGGCAGGTTAGTTCGAAACCTACGATCTTATTAACAACACTTGGGGTTAATTTATCAACGGAAAAGTCGTAGTGATGCATGATCATATCAAAGAAGTCAGATGTTGGCAGGCATAACCCCGCTTTGAATAGAGGAACAAGAACCCCCACTTTCCTTTGAGGGCAGTCATAGATTGATGACCCCTTTGCCAGAATCATCACGCCATGCTCCGGTAAGAAACCAAATCGTTCTTGCAGTAGTTGAAATTCCTCTATGGTAAGGACTCTGCCATAATGGTCCATCGTCAAGACCAAATGAAAGATAAAAAAGAAATTTTCACAAAATGCCTGAGTCGCTACAACGAAAGCAAGGAAAGGAGGCAAATGTGAAAGGTCTTGAGTAAAGGGGAGATTTTAAAGGCTAAATTAGCATCACGAATCATCTCGTGATGGATCTGACGCACATCAACGTCACTGTCTAAAGTGCGTCGAATGTTGGAGATAATCTCAGACATACACATGTTGTAATATAGGCTCGAATGGCGACGCTACCAAGCCAACGCATACGCCTACAAGCCTAAGGAACTTGTTAATGTATCCCTCAGGAAAAACGTTAAGAAAGGAAAAGTTAAACTAGCACCAAGCTTGGCCTAGTTGGAATATGTTCATATCCATTCTGAGGCCAAGGCCAGGTTTCCACCAAGGCGGATTCACGGGTATGGCGGTTAACGGGAAGAACCATGCCTTACCCTTTTTCTCCCTAGAAGAAATACCCCAACAAACGTAGATCTAATAAGAGAGTTCCACTTACCCATCTGACGACATCCATGATCATCATTATATCGAAGATTCTAATCTAGCCAATGGAGTGATGAGATAGAAAGATGTGAAGGAAGATCCTTCAATACAGATTCACCACGTCACGTATCATGAGGGAAGGTACACCAGAATCAGTTACGAGGCACGCACCTCTCGATCAGGTATAAAAGAACTCTTCTTCCTAAGGGAGAAGAAGATTGGACTCTTTTTCTCTCAGACATTCCTTACTTTCTCTCAAAATCAATTCTAACTTGATCATCAGAGCTTTGTCCCGGCAGCCTCTCTCGGAAGTTGACTAAGGATCATCTCTTTTCTTTATACTGTGATATCAGGAGAAGGAACCTGCTCAGCACCCACCCTCAATATTAATCCAACCATCTCCGACATATCACAACAGTACACATGACGTTAGAGGCTAGGGGTCAAAACTAATTTTTAGAGTTTGGTCCCTATTTAAACAACATTATCTCTTCAAGACCTCTTCCCTCATCAACCTCCATCTCCCAAATTGTCACTTGCTAACCCTGAACCATTATGTGAGCATTTTGAGCTTGAAAGTGTGCTTTTGGTGATCTTGAAGGAAGATGAAGGATATGGAATCAACTTGGAAGCTCAAGACATCTTAGATTCAGAAGTATCTTGCCCTCTGAAATATCTACTATGCTAAAGAATCATATTAAAGTGATGTTGCTAATTAACATATGATACTAATGGGTCACACTAACAATAACTTGATATAATTGATTATTTATTAGAAATTGATTTTAATAAATATTCAATAAAACTCTCATAATTAATTGGGAATTATTTATTTCTAGTAAATAATAGTTTCAATTAACAAGTAACATTACATAATTCATATGGTATGAATTAATAAGCAATACACAACATTTTGGACTAGACAAATTCTTTTGTCTTTTCTCAAAAAATTAAAGTTTATATTTTATAAACTTGGTTTATAAAATATAAACGCTTTTGTCTTCTTTTGCCTTCTTATTTTGAAATCAAGAGACAAAAGATGGGATGGTCTTTTGACTAGTTTATTCAAAAGAAGAGCATGGTGTTATAATCATTTAAAAGAAAAGAAACCATGCTTTGTGTAGAGTCCTAAAAATTATAAGGTAAAATTTTCATTTTTAATTCAACCATAAACACCGTTTATCCTTTTTTAATCATTCAAGAGTATATCAAAGTAAAAAGAGTTATCAGAGTACAATCCCAAAATCATAAAGTTGCGGAAACATGGGTGACTGCATTGTGATCACGACGGGCCCTTCTCTTTTGAACCAGAAGTACCTGAAACCATAAACCTAAATTGTAACCACAAATCTTAGTGAGTTTCCCCAAAATACCCCACACCATATATGCATAACAGTCAAAAACACAATCGGCCTACTTCACCCCCTTGGTATCTTTCAACTGGTATTGGGTCTATTTCATCCACTTCGGTATCTTTCAACTAGTACTAGGTCTTTTTCACCCCCTTCAGTATCTTTCAACCGGTATCGAGTCTATTTCACCCCTACAACTAGCATATAATCATAACAATAAGAGTCACAGAGACAACAAGCACATACAAGCATAACATATAATTATCACAAAAAAACTATCAACCTCTAAACATAATTCGGTAGGGCGAAATTGGTGCCCTCAAACCCCGAGTATAGTGAAGGAAACTCAGATAAGTCCGCTGTTGTAACATCGTGATTTTTCACCCAAATTTTTTTATTATTTTTTTAAAACACTTACTTAACAGAATACATTAGCAGAAGTCTTATTTTGAATTTTATGAAAACATCACCAATGTTACTTTTATTAACAAAACATCATTCATCAAAATAAAGTTCATAAACCAAACCAAAACAAGTTCTAAAAAACAAGTGTTAAGAAAACTCAACAACATGTCCAAATGGTATCAATACTAAGACATACACTAGATTGTAACTACCCAAAAGCCCTATCCTCACTAAGCTGACAAACTATGCTACTTGTACCAATGCAAGGCAACAAAAAGCAAAGAAACAAGTGTCAGCAAATGCTAAATGAGTCAACCATAAGTACAATGTTAGGAAAACACACATTGCATATCATCACGTACATCACATGCATCACATACATCACACACATCATCTACATCAAATGTTCGTCACTAGAGTATAATTAAGGTCTACCGCTTTTACTTATCCTTTAATTTTAGATAAATATTAATCACTCCCATCCTAGCCCTGCGTCCATCACTAAACTGTAAGGTAGACTAAAAGAACCACTACTTCTCTAAACTTTACTACATGATTACTCCAAGCATTTTAAATGCATATTCATAATATATTTTACAAAAGACTAGATACAAAGCAACTATTAAGATTTTTACGGAGTTTTATATATTACATAACTTCCCAGGACTTTATACCCTAATTACAAAAGTGATAATATTAACTAATCTACATCTTTTACCAGTACATAACTATACAGGATGCTTATCACCTGCAATAGTTTAAACATCAAGAGGGATAAACGGGTGACACTTAGTGAGTTCAATATTAATTACAATATAACGCTATGTCATATACATATCAATATGACAGAAGCAAAGGGGGACAAAGAACAACAAAGGCAGATGAGTATCATATAATAGGCTTTCCATATCAACGAATAATTTGGTTCAATGATTTACAATCAATGAAATACAACAATTTCAACATGATATACATCAATAAGACTTCAGCCCATGTGGCATAGAAAATAAAAAATTTTAGAATTATCATATTTCTAACATTTACAGGCTTTAAGCCCTACCTAGCCTTTTGGCAATGCCAAAGTGATGCTTAGTCATCACTTCATGGTCAAAGGCTACATACCAGTACTAAAGTGATGCTTAGTCATTCACTTCATGGTCAAAGGTATAGCTCCATTATCATAATAACACGGGAAAGCACATTGCACATATAACACTAACATACAATTGTCCCTATATTGAACTCACCGTGAAATAACTGAATGATAAAATGCTGATTTGGGCAGCACTTCGTCTCTAAAATTGACTTTCTTTGACGAAACTGGGGATTTTAGTTGAAAATCGGGTTTTGTGCGGGTAGAGTTTCAACTTGAAAATATTATTTTCTCGGGATCTTCGGACTCTCTGGGGCTTGCTTACAATGCTAGGATGATATTCTAGGTTTAGGGGTATTTAGTGTCACATAAAGGAAAGTAGAGGGTGAGAGAAGTGAAAATTGTAAACAAAAATCGGTTGGCTTAGATCGCTATTTATAGGGGACCGAAGCTCCTCATTACGTTGGGCGTAATTTCCTGGTACGCGGGGCGTACTGCTTCGTTCAATCTTCGCGGGGCGTAACTTCATACGTTGGGCGTACGAAGTGGATCAGCTCGGACACGTCAAGGCTACGCCATGTGGCTCTCATGCGAATGAGTAGGGAGGGTGACAGACTCCAGATCACTTACACGAGTACGCTGGGCGTACTTCGGTACATTGGGCGTACTCCATCGGACCAGCCTCGAAGTTTGTGCCCAAAAATTAAAAAAATCATATCTTTCGCATATGAGCTCCGTTTTTTTCGTTCTTTATATCCACACATAGGTGAGATTATACTCTACAACTTTCGTTTAGACTCCGTTGGCTAATTTTGACTTCATTTTTAATATTATATTTTTAACAGGCTCGGACTGGAAAAGTCCGTTAAAAATTCATGACTTCTTCATCCGGCGTCCGTTTTTGTCTATCTTTCTACCGTTGTACTACTATTGACGAGATCTTCGATTCTTGTTTAAGTTGTGTCTGCTAAAAATCACTCGATCTTTAGTTCGAGTTCCGGGCTGTTTACTTCTATGCCGATTCTTAGAAAAAGCATAACTTCCTCATATGAAGTCAAATTTGGACTTTCTTTTTATGAAAATTCTCGGTTTAACGAATACTACGACTTTCATTTAGATCACAAAGGCTAAAAAGTAGTTTATCGTAAACTCGTTTTTTACGTCATATGACGTCGTGCTGGTTCTGTCGTGAAACTTTGATAAGTCACAACTCTTTCGTTATAACTCGGATTTTAGTGAGGTTTTCACCTAAATGTTTCTAACGAGATAATTTACAACTTTCAATAACATTGTTTTTACTTATTTCCAACTTAAATTTTACATTTTCATTAATATCAATATTTGACTTTTGATTGGAATCTCATAAGACTTCTAATACTTCCCAAATGATTGTAAACATAGTTTTACTTCAAATCTCATAACACTATCTTGTTAGAACTGAATGCTCAAAACCATATAATATTTAATAATATTCATTTTTAAACTAACAAAACACGATAATTATACATGGTCATTAATGTGTATGTTAAAAATACCTCCTCCTTTTTAGGATTTCGTCCCCAAAATTACAACGATTTAAACAAATGGGGATATTTCGCTCTTATCTGATTCTTATTTTCCCAAGTATAATTTGGGCCTCAATGATGTTTCCACTTAACAAGCACCAACTCCACTTCTTTATTACGTTATTCAGTCGTTCTTTCGTTTACAATTTCTTTTGGCTCTTCTACATATCTTAATTTATTATCCAGTTTCACCTCGGATAACGGGATCGTTTCATCATATATACTTAAATATTTACGCAGATAACTTACATGAAACACATCATGAATACCTACCAAATCTTTCGATAATTCTAAACGGTATTCTTGCTTACCAATGATGTGGATGGTTTTGAAAAGACCTACAAATCCAAGACTCAATTTTCCTTTCTTTCCAAATCGCATAATTCCTTTCCATGGGGATACCTTCAGCATTACAAAATCACCCACATGGAATTATATGGGTCGCCTTCTCTTTTCCGCATAGGACTTCTGTCGATCCTGGGCCGCTTTCAATCTTTCTCGTACAATTTGAATCTTGTCAATGGTGTCTTGAATCATTTCATTGCTACCAAGGATTTTATGTCCTACATAACACCAACATAATGGAGTATGGCATTTACGACCATATAATGCTTCATATGGTGGCTTTTTGATTGAAGTGTGGTAACTATTATTATATGAAAATTCGAAAAGATGTAAGTACTTGTCCCAGTTACCATCATTTCTAGGATACATGCACAAAGCATATCTTCTACTATTTGGATTGTTCTCTCCGTCTAACCATCTATCTGGTGATGATATGTTGTGTTGAGGGCAATTCGAGATCCCAATTCACATTGCATACTTGCCCAAAAATGAGTTGTGAAATGAGTATCACGATAGGAAATAATATTTAGTGGCACACCATGTCTAGCAACAATTTTATCCAAGTATAGTTGTGCGTATTTCTCCACTGGAGCTGTTTCACGCATGGAAAGAAAATATGCACTCTTAGTCAGTCGATCGATAATTACCCAAATGCTATCATTCTGTCTCGCAGTCTTTGGCAATTTGGTAATAAAATCCATGGACAGCTCCTCCCATTTTCGCATGGGAACATAAATACTTTCTAGACTCCCGTATGGCTTTTGGTGTTTCACTTTGAGTTGTAAGCATACTAAACATGCCTGCACGTATATTCCGTTGTCTCTTTTTAATCCAGGCCACCAATAATCAATCCATACATCAAAGTACATTTTACTTGTACCAGGATGTATTGACAGCTTAGACTTATGGGCTTCAACTAAAATCTTCTGTCTTAATCCATCAATCTCTGGAATCCATAACCGATTCTTAAATACTTTTAGTCCACGTGGATCATCAAGTAAAATATCAACATAATGTACCATCCCTTATTTCTTCACATTTTTTGGCTTTAAGGCCTCTACTTGCCATTTCTTTAGTTCATCAAGAATAGTGAACTTTACGGTAGTGTGGGTAATAACATAACACACACTATTATGATAAACCTTCCTGCTAAGTGCATCGGCAACTACATTGGCCTTTCCAGGATGATACAGGATTTCACAGTCATAGTATTTGATGAGCTCCATGGCTTGCTGTTGTCTCATATTTAATGTTTACTGACTGAATATATACTTGAGACTTTTGTGGTCAGTAAAAAATTGGCATTTTGTACCAAAAAGATAATGTCTCCAAAGATTTAGGGCAAATACTACTGCAGCGAGTTCGAGGTAATGGGTGGGATAATTCTTTTCATACTTTTTCATTTGTCTTGAGGCATAGGCTATTAATCTACCATGCTGCATCAACACATAAACTAGTCCCAACCCTAAAGCATCGCTATACATAGAAAAATCATTATCACCATCTGAGAGTGATAATATCGGAGCATTAGTCAAAAGATCTTTTAGAGTTGAGAAAGCTTTTTCTTGGGCTTCACCCCATTCAAACTTTACTTCCTTTCGTGTAAGACTCGTGAGAGGTACTGCTATATGCGAAAAATATTTAATGAATCTCTGGTAATATCCCGCGAGACCCAAGAAACTGCGAATTTCAGAAGCATTACGGGGTGCTTCCCAATTCTGAATGGCTTCAATTTTGGTAGGATCTATTGATATATTGTCACCAATAATCACATGGCTGAGAAGTTGAATTTGGCGAAGTCAAAATTCACATTTGGAGAATTTAGCATATAGTTTCTCCTATCGAAGAAGTTCTAATATTTCACGAATATGAATGACATGATCGGCTTCTGACTTGGAATATATTAGAATATCATCAATGAATACGATGACCGATCTATCGAGCATTGGGTGGTATACGCAATTCATCATATCCATGAATATAGCAGGAACATTTGTCAGACCAAATGGCATGACAAGCAATTCATAATGCCCATATCGAGTACGAAAAGCAGTCTTCGGTACATCCTACTCGTGTACTTTCAACTGACGATATCCATATCTTAAATCAATCTTCGAGAAATAGCTAACACCCTGAAGTTGATCAAATAAATCATCAATGCGAGGTAATGGGTACTTGTTCTTGATAGTTACATTATTTAGCTCACGGTAATCAATACACATTCGCATCGAACCGTCCTTCTTCTTGACAAACAATATTGGAGCACCCCAAGGAAAGGTATTTGGTCGAATAATGCCTTTGTCAAGTTATTCCTGCAGTTGGATCATCATTTCCTTCATCTCAGTTGGCGCAAGACGATAAGGAGTCTTTTCAATTGGAGCAGCACTAGGTACAAGATCAATACATAATTCTACTTGCCTATCTGGAGGTAGTCCAGGAAATTCATCAGGGAAAACATCAGGATATTCATTAACAATAGGAATATCATTATAGTTTTCTTTTCCTCTTTTGAGATATCAACTGTATAGGCCAGATAAGTAGATCACCCCTTCGATATAAACTTACAAGCTTTTAAGAAAGAGATTATTTTAAAGATTTTAAGTCTTTGTTCACCATAGACATAAATAGGATTATCCCCTTCAATAGGAATGTGTACTATCTTTTCATACCACAAGAGTTCTGCACGGTTCTTGGACAACCAATCCATGCCGAAAATAATATCAAAGTTGGGCAAGGAGATAGGAATCAGGTTAGCAAGAAAATTAAAACCTTCAATTTCTATGACACAATCCCTATAGAATTTATCAGCAAGTAATGGTATACTTCCCGCAGTATCTACAAGACATGCTTGCGCGAGTGCATAGCAAGCGGTTTGAAAGGAATGCACAAATTCATGAGACACAAAAGAATCTGAGGCACCATAATCAAATAAGATATGAGCAGGTCTAGAGTTGACTAGAAATGTACCGGTCACAACATTCGGGTCTTCACGTGCCTCCTCCATGGTAATTTGGTATACACGACCATTATCTTTTGGCACCTCCTACTTTTTACTTGGAGTAGTCTTTGGTTGTTAAACAGAAGCTTGACTCCCCACCATTTGACTAGTAAGAGTAGGGCAGAAACACTTCATGTTGCTAGTATCACCACAAGCAAAGCATGTAACATTCTTCATCGGGAAAACGGACTTCATGTGGCCTATTTCTCCACATCCATAATAGACCACTGATCCTTTTTCTAATCTGCATTTTCCCGGATGATTCTTTCCACAATTTCGACACGATAGCGACTGAAGAGAAAAAGATTGTGACCTACTGCTGCCACGAGAGGTATTATGAGATTGCACTTGTTTTCTAGGTTCAGATTGAACGGATTGAGCTGGTGGGATAGAGGAAACAGGAAGAGTTTGATCAACATGTGGATGCTTCGGAGAAGAAAAAGTGGCACCACGTATTTCTAAGTCATGCTCACGCTTTCGGGCATACTCAACAGCTTTATCAAATGACAGAACATCCCGATTAACCACAAAAATGTGGATTTCATACCTTAGTCCTTCCATGAATAACTGAATTTTATCATCTTTAGTTGGAATATACTTTGCAGTAAACCGTTCTTTCTGATTGACTTGAGATTCATAATCATTCACAGTCATTCCTCCCTGTTTAAGATCGAGGAATTCTTTCCCCAATCTTCTCCTCGTGTCTGGAGGATAGTACTTTCCTAGAAACCGAGTTTTGAACATTTCCCAAGATAGATTTTCCTGGTCATACTCGTTAACAGCTTCAATTGTTGCTTCCCACCAGACCAAGGCTTCTCTGATGAGCATTGCAGAAGCATAATTAACCTTGTCCTCATTAACCACATGAGAGATATGGAATACTTTTTCTATTATCAGGATCCATGTAAGAACAACAATGGGATTAAGAACACTAGAAAACTCCGTAGCACCATTACTTTTGAAAGTTTTGAATGAGGGACGTTTCACCTCCCCCTTTGAAGATTCTCCAGTGGCTTTCTCTTTGCCTTTATCATTATTCTTCTTGTGTTCTTCGAGAGTCTGCCGCATAACACCAGTAAGTTTATCCATAAGTTGCTCCTCATGAGGGGATACTAGAGTATTTACTACATCAGGATGAGGATCTCCACCTACATCTGGTGTACGGCTACTCACCTGTTCAGCCATTGCTCTGTAATTAGTCTTTCCTATGGTTTGTATCCATATAATTACAATGAATCCGTTCATATATTAAACGTCTAACGGTTTAAGTCTAAATACTAATCCGTGGTATTTAGTTCACTTAAACTACTGCTCTGATACCATGATTGAAAGAACCACTACTTCTCTAAACTTTACCATATGATTACTCCAAACATGCTACATGCATATTCATAATATATTTTACAAAAGACTGGATACAAACCAACTATTAAGATTTTTACGGAGTTTTATATATTACATAACTTCCTAGGACTTTATACCCTAATTACAAAAGTGATAATATTAACTAATCTACATCTTCTACCAGTACATAACTATACTGGATGCTTATCACCTGCAATAGTTTAAACATCGAGAGGGATAAACGGGTGACACTTAGTGAGTTCAATAACAATTACAATATAACGCTATGTCAATACATATCAATATGACAGAAGCAAAGGGGGACAAAGAACAACAAAGGCAGATGAGTATCATATAACAAGCTTTCCATATCAACGAATAATCTAGTTCAAAGATTTACAATCAATGAAATACAACAATTTCAACATGATATACATCAATAAGACTTCAACCCATGTGGCATAGAAAATAAACGATTTTGAATTATCATATTGCTAGCATTTGCAGGTTTTCAGCCCTACCTAGCCTTCTGGCAATGCCAAAGTGATGCTTAGTCATTCACTTCATGGTCAAAGGCTACATACCAGTACAAAAGTGATGCTTAGTCATTCATTTTACGGTCAAAGGTATAGCTCCATTATCATAATAACACGGGAAAGCACATTGCACATATAACACATAACATGCAATTTTCCCTATATTGAACTCATCGTGAAATAACCGAATGATAAAATGTTGATTTGGGCAACACTTCGTCTCTAAAAATGACTTTTTTAAAAAAAAAAACCGGGGATTTTAGTTGAAAATCGGGCTTTGTGCGGGCAGAGTTTCAACTTGAAAATATTATTTTCTCAAGATCTTCGGACTCTTTGGAGCTTGCTTACGATGCTAGGATGATATTCTAGGTTTAAGGGTATTTAGTGTAACATAAAGGAAAGTAGAGGGTGAGAGATATGAAAATTGTAAACAAAAATCAGCTGGCTTAGATCACTATTTATAGGGGACCGAAGCTCCTCATAACGTTGGGTGTAACTTCGTACGCTGGGCGTATGAAGTTGATCAGCTCGGACACGTTAAGGCTACGAAACGTGGCTCTCATGCGAATGAGTATGGAGGGTGACAGACTCCAGATCACTTACACGAGTACGCTAGGCGTACTCCTTCGGACCAGCCTCGAAGTTTGTGCCCAAAACTTAAAAAATTCATATATTTCTCATACGAGTTCCGTTATTGACGTTATTTATATCCACGCGTAGGTGAGATTATACTCTACAACTTTCGTTTAGACTCCTTCAGCTAATTTTCATTTCATTTTTAATATTATGTTTTTAACAATCCGGGATAGGGAAAGTCCGTTAAAAATTCATAACTTCTTCATCCGACATTCGTCTTAGTCTGTCTTTTTACCCTTGTACTACTATTGACGAGATCTTCGATTCTTGTTTAGGTTGTGTCGACTAAAAATCACTCGATCTTTATTTCGAGTTTTGGTTTGTGTATTGTTATGTCGATTTTTAGAAAAATCATAACTTCCTCATATGAAGTCAGATTTGGACGTTCTTTTTATGAAAATTCTCGATTTAACGAATACTGCGACTTTCATTTAGATCACAAAGGCTAAAAAGTAGTTTATCGTAAACTCACTTTTTCCGTCATATGGCATCGTGTCGGTTCTGTTGCGAACCTTTGATAAGTCATAACTCATTCGTTATAACTCAGATTTCAGTGAGGTTTTCGCTTAAATGATTCTAACGAGATAATTTACAACTTTCAATAACATTGTTTTTACTTATTTCCAACTTAAATTTTACGTTTTCGTTAATTTCAATATTTGAATTTTGATCGGAATCTCATAAGACTTCCAATACTTTCCGAATGATTCTAAACATAGTTTTACTTCAAATCTCATAAAACTATCTTGTTAGAACTTAATGCTAAAACCATATAATATTTAATAATATTCATTTTTAAACTAACAAAACACGATAATTATACATGGTCATTAACGTGTATGTTACATAGTCACCGTATACACGAGTCCATAACTAACTCGTAACGTAGACACCCCATATGTAGGTCCATCGCTAACCTAAAGGAAAAACCCGTTCACTACTAAGTGACGACCCGACCCTTTCTATATTGGGTCAATCACTAACCCTGGGTCCATCACTAACCCAAGAGGTAAAAAGCTCATTCACTACTAACGTAACCGGCTCGACCCAATGTACTAAGTGAGATGCGAATCTCACTCGTAACATTCTCCCGGTTTGCTGCATTTGCTACTCCGACGTTGCACATATAAGTATGCGCGTTGTTGTTCGATAGTGGTACTTGTCATTATTTCCCATCAATAGAAACTTCCCACCCAAATGTGATATTTGATCCAACGCCATCACTATGCTAATATCACTCTAGTCCTCGAACACCATAGTGTCCATGAACCATGTCCTGAGTGATGGTCTAGAAAAACCACTCAGCATATCCATTTGGCTTAAGCTCTTTTCATCTAGGTATCATCCAACATATAAGGCCCTCACAAGTATCCGGATAGGGTACGCACACCTAAGTCTAGATTGCTATCCTTTGCGCCCCACTAAGTGTATTCCCCTTTTTAATTAATAAATTATTAATTCACCACATAAGGGTTACACCACAAACCTCCTTAAGTAATCATGCTCAATTTCAATTAATAATATTAGATGGTATTATGTAAACATGCAACAAGGTATTACAAGTTAAGGAATTTTACATCTTTTATATAATCATGCTCATATCATCACTTCATCATTAAGGAATATTATATCACTAGCATTCATTGTCCTAACCAACATAGACAAAGATTTCCAAAAAACCATAGTATGCACATACCACACACAACCATCAAAATAGCAAAAAAAAAAAAAAAAAGAAGAATATGAAGTAAACCTGATTCACATCAGCATATCATTCACAATTGGGGTACATGAAACATAAACAACCTAGGTTCATTCCAATCTCTCTAAGATGTGGAATTCCTAACAAGTACTTTAATCAACCACAAATATTGACTCACATTTGTCAAACAAGCACCCTTTCCACACTTCAAATATTGTAGGACCTGAGGTACTAAACCTTACCCTAGTTAAACACACACACACATACATACACACACACACACACATATATATATATATATATATATATATATATATGTGTGTGTGTGTGTGTGTGTGTGAGTGTTACTAGAAGTTTACATGAACAAATTATGGCAATTTACTACCCCAAATATGCAAATTGGTTATTAGGTCAAATTCTTAGATTTTGACCTGAAACATCAGTCTGTTCAAGGCCACTTTAGCACCGCTTAAACCTGCAAAAATTTCAACTTTATTCCATATTCAGGTATTTCATACATTTAGATTTAAAATTACTACTCTCACAGGTCCATTTGATTTTTCTACAATTTTCTATAAATTTTACAAGACAACATGTCTGTGCAGCTAATTTCTAAACACTTAGTGAAAAAAACGATTTTCACCTTGGTTAAGGACAATATCAGATCTTGGGAAAATCATGGAAAAATTAGACTCAAAATTAAAACTTTTAGAGTTTATGGATCATCAATCCGACTTCTGATGATTTTTCTAGATTTTTTTTTAAAAATAGAGACAGATTGGTAATTTTGCTGAATTTCCTAACTTTGCATTTTAAGGGTTAATTGACAACTGTAACATCCCGAGACTTTGCAGGTACATCCGAACCCTCTCTACTATCATTATTTAGTCATTTCTAGTCATTGGGGTTGGAAGCGTGGAGCCAAGATAAGTATAAGGGCCAAGGTTGAAACCTTGGGTCAAGAAGGAGTACGTTGAGCGTACACAAGAGTACGCTAAGAGTACTAAGGTCCGCCTTAGTACTTTGGGCATACATCTGTGTACACTGGGCGTACTAATGTCAAGATGAAACCCTAATATTTAGGGTTTGGGGCTATATAAGAAACCTTCTGAGCTCATAACCCTCCCTCACCTCAGCCTCCACTGTTTAGAGCCATTTTCCCCAAACCCTAGCAATTTCCTTGAGTGTGTGAGCTTATAGAGTGTATTTTGAGTGTTGTGAGAAGAAGGTGTTGCATCAAAGAGTTGGAGAAGAAGATCAAGCTTTAGATCGGAAGTTGGTTGATGCCCTGGAAGCTTTAGAAGGTAAAAAGCTTCAAACTTTATGCATGCATTTTATATATCTAGCTATTTTGGATTTAAGGAACCATTTCTTGTCCCAAAAGTCCAAAGATGGTGCATGATGTGATTTGGACAAAATAAACTATCCTTCTAGACTCTTGAAGAGGTTTTGAGTGATAAAAATAAGGTCCCAATGGCTTAAGATGTCCCATGCATGGAGTAGGAAGGTCTTAATTGATTAAGACCAAGTATTAAGAGCTTTCTGGATGTCCAAAGTGGAAAAGTTTGTGACGTTATGGGTCCTAGGCACATTTGGTCACTGGATCTGAAGTTTGGGCTAAAGTACTTAAGCCATTAAGCACTTATTGGGGTTTTAGCAAATCACCGCGTATGCCCAGCATACTAGGTCAACCACCCCGATGGTGGTCAACATCAGGAGGAGTACGCCTAGCGTACATCCTCTGTTGGGTATTGTCATTTAGGCTTCGAGGTTTGGGCTATTTATGGAGTAGTTGGATTTTGGCCTTTGCTAGACTTTATGGATATAGATTTTTGGACCAGTTTTGAATATGGGTCTTACAATAAGGCCCAAATAGGGAGTTGGGCCCAATTTGGTAATTGGGCCAATAATGGGCTTTGCATGAGGATTTTTAGGATTATGGATTTGGTATTGGGCCTTGGACCAATAAAGAGAAAGGACATTATGGATTGTGTGGACCCTTAGTCAAGACTGATATCTTGTATATTGACTTGGTATTTATTGTGTGATAGTTTGAGATTCTCAGTGAGACAACGATCAGAGATTTTTAGTACTTTCAGCACTACTTGCGAGGTGAGTTATGCTGTAACGCCTATGTTTTTGGGCTTGTCATTAATAGCAATGTATTAGTCTACGTTAACCTTTGTACCCCATTTTGAAATAATAAGAATATATTATTTGAGTATTATATGTTTTGTGGTTAGTTGTGTGGCTTAAATGAATTAAGAATAAAAAAAATAAGTGTCAAAATAAAATTGTAGATAAAGCTGATATCTTTGGATAATGTTGTAGTAGTTGAAACGAGGTTTCCGAATATATAAAGAATGCCGAAATCCGAGTTATAACGAAGAAGTTATGATCTGTCGAAGTTTCGCGACAAAACCGGCACGACGCCGAATGATGTAAAATACGAATTTAAGATAGAACGATATCTAGCCTTATTACTCTAAACGGAATTCTAAGAGTTTGTTAAACTGAGAGCTTTCATAAAAAGAACGCCCAAATCTGACTTCGTGTGAGGAAGTTATGAATTTTCTGAAATTTCGACTTAGCAGTATGCAGTGCGAATACTCGATTTGAGATAGAGCGGTTTTTAGCCGAAGCAATCTAAACAAGAATCGAAGATCTCGTTAATAGTAGTGAAACAATAAAAAACGCCGAAATTCGAGTTATAATATGTCTCAAGGGTTTCGTACATATAAAGAACGCCAAAATCCGAGTTATAACGAAGAAGTTATGGCCCGTCGAAGTTTTACGGCAAAACCGACACGGCACCGGGAGACGTAAATAGTGAATTTTTGATAAAGAACTTTTTAGCCTTATTGATCCAAATAAAAGTTGTAGTATATGTTAAACCGAGAACATACAAAAAAAGAACGACCAAATCTGACTTCGTATGAGGAAGTTATAAATTTTATAAGATTTGGCATAGCAGTTCATGACCCGAAACTCGAATTTTAGTTCGAGCGGTTTTTGGCTTATGCGACCTTAATGAGAATTTAATATCTCATTAATAGGAACTCAACGGTAAAATGACAGACGAAAACAGAGTCCGTATGTAGAATTTATGAATTTTACGCGGACATTTAACAGTATAATCTCCGTACTGTTAAATTTAAGACCGGTCGAGAATTAGCAGACAGAGTCAAAATGAAAGTTGTAGATCTTATTTTTACCTACACGGGGATATAAAGAACATCAAAAACGGAGGTCGTATGTGAAAGTTAAAGATTTTAGAAGTCGGAAGTATGTTGTGCGAATATGGGTGATGTGGCACAATCTTGGCCATTGTTTTCTCCCCAAGTCTTGCCACTAGATGGTGACATGTGGCACCGAGTTCAGCCATTTTCACCCTATAAATAGAACCTCTCCCACCCTCATTTTCTTCACACCTTTCTCATTCTTTGTTCTCTTTACTCTCTCTCTAGAACCTCTCTCTAGCCCCCGAAACCCCCCGAAAAAGCCTAGGGAACCTCCCTAGCACGAGGCGGAAGCCCCGGAGTGCTCGATGGCTCCGAGAAGAAGAGCTTTTCAGCTCGGGAACACTACTCCAAGCAAAGCCCGGTTTTCTATAAAACTCGTTTTAAGTGAGCTACGTCTACGCTATTTTTAATATAGTTTTTATTTAATTATAGTAACGTTATTAGGAACTTATAATAAGTACTTGAGTTATTATTATGGGTTATATAAGTATTGTTTAACGCTTATATAATAGTAATAATAGCTAAACTATTAATTAGTCTCGACAAATAATAGACTAAACTCTAGTGGTAATAATACTAGGTTTCGGCGAAGGAAATTATTTTTAAGAAGCGAAGCGTTGTCTGAGTTCGGAATCACCACCTTTTCAAGTGAGTGCATAGTCCCTTGCATGAGCATGATTTTAATACAAGTATTAATTAAAGTATTAAATATATGTTAAAGAGTTAAATAAATGTTGAAGAGTTTATGTGAGAGTGCATAGTCCCTTTTATGAACATGATTATAATACAAGTATCGATTGAAGTATTAAATATATGTTTATGTGCGAATTATTTGATGTTGCCTGAGATACTTATTAAAGAACATACATGATTATATATGCTGATTTAGGATAAAGATTAAACCTAAATTGATTATGAGGAATATTGGGTAGTGTTTTCTTACGAGAACGAGTGAACTTATACTCAGTGAATAAAACCTTTGTATATGTCATTGATCCGGGAGCATGGATTAGACATAGTCCGAGAGTATGGATTAGGCATAATCATTCATCATTAATCCGATAGTATGGATTAGCATTCGTCCCTAGTCCGAGATTATGTATTAGGTAAAGTCGTTCATTTCTGATCCGGGAGTATGGATTAGGTAAAACGGCTAATCTTAGGTCCGAGAGTATGGATAGTCTCGTTGTGAGGATCGACGGGGTGGGATAAGAGTTGTTTATATATATATATATATATATATATATATATATATATATATATATATATATATATATATATATATATATAGTCCGAGAGTATGTATTAGGTAAAGTCGTTCATTTCTGATCCGGGAGTATGGATTAGGTAAAACGGCTAATCTTAGGTCCGAGAGTATGGATAGTCTCGTTGTGAGGATCGACGGGGTGGGATAAGAGTTGTTTATATATATATATATATATATATATATATATATATATATATATATATAGGAGTAGGATCAGATGAGAACAAAAAAAAGGTTGAGAATGCGAGAACAAAGTATATTCATTTGCGATTCCATTTATTCATTTGTGGAAAAATGATAAATTTTTACGCATTTAATTTCAATTGAAGAGAAAAAGCATATTCATGTTGATTATGCGTAAAAAGTTATCATTTCTCCACAAATGAATACATGGAATCAGAAATGAATATACTTGTTCTCGCGTTCTCAACCTTTTAGGTGTTCTCATTTGATCCTTTCCCTATATATATATATATATATATATATATATATATATATATATATATATATATATATATATATATATATATATATATGGTGAAATTATATATTTTGTGAGTTTTAAACTATATATATGGTATAACATTGTGGGATTGAAATCCCTATGTACTCACCAGGTTTTTCAACGTGACCCACTCCGTTTATTTATATCACAGGTGTTGATATGAAGTCACATTACACTGAGAGATTAAGGAGATATAAATCAATAGTGATAATGAATGTAAGTTCTGTCTATGCTTATGTTTCTGTATTGACGATGACATCCCAAATGTTTTAAAATGAATAAAAATACTTTTCTTCGGAAGTGCTTTGATAACGTATTTATCATGTTTTACTGGAAACAAATTCCACAACATTTTTATTAAAAGAGGTACTCTGATTTTTATAAAGCATAAACAAAATCGGTCTTTTCTGGCCGTGAAAATGGGGATGTCACATAAACTATGTATAAAAATATATATTTTTATTTACTAATATATTGGGTAGAACATGGGTAGATAGTTGATGTGTGATAAACAGATGAGAGGCCTCGACGTTGTTGTTGTTGATCTAGTTATTCAGCAGAGTATGGATAACGACCACAGACTCTTTCTAGACAGTCTTGTGGAACGCTAGCAGGTTCATAACTTGTAGGTGTTGTGAACGATGTGTTCACCGGTGTACTCTATCCCCCTCATGGTTGCCTTTAGGATATCTATTGTTGAGGAAACCCCTTAGCAGTAATGTCCGTCCCGATGAAATTCCTAGATTAGGTCCCTTGTAATAGATGTTGTTTTAGGGACGTAAAGTGGGGATAACGGGAATGGGTAATCGAGTTATTATTGGTTGGTGAAATTAAATATAATTATTTATTGTGGGTAGAAAACCATATATGCTCACCAGACTCCCAAGCCTGACCCACTCAGTTTATTTGTATTACAGGTAGTGGCGCGAGGGCATAAGATGGATGAATCATCAAGTTGTTTTGTTTACAAGTCTACATATGTATATATTTGTTGAATGACTTGTAATGTTATCGTTTATGCTTTATGATCTGTATCAGAACATGACATCCCGAGTTTTGATTATATAATGAAAATGCATCTATTGATGAAATGCTTTGATAAATATTATTTTATCATATTTCGTTTTTGGGAACAAATTCCGCAACTCTTGTAAATCAAAAGAAATTACTCTGAAATTATTTTAAAAAGCATAAATGAAATCGGTCTTTTCTGGCCAAGATTTTGGGGATGTCTCATATCCTCACTATACTAAGGGGTCTAAGGCACCAAGGCCGGCCCATTGGATATGATAACCTAGCAATTGGTATTATGTTGAGTATAAGTTAGTATTGCATGCTAGTTGCTATGCCAGTTAGGTAGATCTGTAGGACAACATGTATTATTATGTGATTATCTGTATGTGTGACATCCCCAAAATCTCAGCCAGAAAAGACCGGTTTCATTTATGCTTTATAAACATTTTCAGAGTAAATCCTTTTGATTTTAAAAGAGATGCGCATTTTGTTCCCAAAAACAAAACATGATAAAATAGATTTTTATCAAAACATTTCATAAAGAAATATAATTTCATTTCATAATCAAAATCAGGATGTCATGTTTCGATATAGACCATAAAGCATAAACGATAACATTACAAGTCATTCAACAAATATATACATATACAGACTTGTAAACAAAACAACTTGATGATTCATCCATCTTATGCCCTCACGCCACTTCCTGTAATACAAAGAAACTAAGTGGGTCAGGCTTGGGAGCCTGGTGAGCATATAGGGGTTTCAACCCGCAATAAATAATTATATTTAATTTCAAAAATCAACAATAACCTGTCGTTTTTGTCCCTCTTTCGTCCCTCTTTCTGTCGGTGCTCTACGATTCATGAGATATTCGATTCTCGTTTAGAAAGTTTCGGCTAAAATTCGCTCGATCTCAATTTGAACTTTTGGGTTGTCTACTGCTAAGCTGAAACTTCGAAAAATCATAACTTCCTCCTACGAAGTCAGATTTATGCGTTCTTTTTATGCACGCTCTCGGTTCAACATTATCTACGTCTTTCGTGTTGATCACTAAGGCTAAATATCACTCCTTCGTAAATTCACTATTTACGTCACGCTATGCCACACTGGTTTTGTCGCGAAACTTCGACAGGTCATAACTTCTTCGTTATAACTCGGATTTCAACAATCTTTATATTTTCGAAAACCTTGTCTCAACCACTACATCTTCGTGCATCAATATCAGGTTTATATAACATTTCATTTTTACGCTTATTTTTAGTCTTGATTAAATCAAATCACATAATTAAGCAAATAAGTATAAAACACATAATTCGCAAATAATACATTCTTATTATTTCAAATTGGGTTACAAAGGTTAACCTAGACTATTACATTGCTAAAAATGGCAAGCCCAGAAACACGGGCATTACAATTCTCTCCACCTTAGAATGATTACGTCCCTAGAATCACACATCAACAAACAAATGCGGGTAACGACTCATCATGTCACTCTACGTCTCCCAGGTGATATTTGGCCTATTCGCATGTTTCCAACGGACAAGTACTAACTCAACCATCTTACGTTGCAAATTCTTAGTCTTTCGGTCAACGATTGCTTCTGGTTCTTCGATCAATCTCTTGTTTTCATCAATTCTTAACTCCGAAAGTGGAATAATTTCGGGAACTTCTCCCATGAACTTCCTCAAATAACACACATGAAAAGTGTTATGAATACCATTCAGTTCTTCGGGTAATTCCAGCTTATTAGCTTGGTTCCCAATTCTCTGAAGAACTTTAAACGGTCCAATAAACCTTGGACTTAATTTTCCCCTTTTACCAAATCTTATAAGTCCCTTCCACAACGAGACATTAAGCAAAACCGAATCTCCAACTTCAAAAGTCACCGGTCTTCGCTTTTTGTCAGCATAGCTCTTTTGACGATCCTAAGCTGCTAACATTATCTCCCTAATTATTTTCAACTTTTCAGCAGTTTGATGGACTATCTCTGGTCCCATAAACTACTTTTCCCCAGCCTCAAGCCAACAAGACGGCGTACGACACTCCTGCCCATATAAAGCTTGATAAGGTGCCATCTTAATGCTCGAGTGGAAACTATTATTGTAGGAAAATTCTACCAATGGTAAATGTTCATCCCAGTTACCTTGGAATTCTAAGGTACATGCTCTCAGCATATCTTCAAGCGTTTGTATCGTTCGTTAGCTCTGAACATCATTCTGTGGATGGTAAGCTGTACTTAAATACAACCTGGTACCCATTTCCTCTTGTAGACTTTTCCAAAACCTTGAGGTGAAACAACTATCACGATCCGACACAATCGTTAGCAGAACACCGTGAAGCCTCACAATTTCCTTCACGTAAGAATTCGCAAGCTTCTCCATAGACCATTTCTCGTTGGCTGCTATGAAATGCGCACTCTTAGTGAATTGATCAATGACCACCCAAATCATGTCGTGACCATTCTTTGTCCTGGGCAGTTTAGTAACAAAATCCATCGTGATGTCCTCCCAATTGCCCATAGGCATAGTCAAATGTTCTAAACTCCCGTATGGTTTCTAATGTTGTGCCTTGACTCTCGCACTTGTCACACACTCCGCCACATACTTTGCAACATCAAGCTTCGTCGTCGGCCACCAGTAGTAGGGTTTCAGATCCCTATACATTTTAGTGTTGCCAGGATGAATTAAGTACATGGTTTTGTGGCTTCTTCCATCAGAATTTCTCTCACTCCTCCTATCCTAGGTATCCAAATCCGATCTAAGAACACCTTCAACCCATGACTGTTTATACCGAACACCAACGTTTTGCCCAAACGTTCTTCCTTTCGGTTATTCTTCTCAGAAGCTTCCTCTTGAGCTTTCTTTATGCTCTCCACAATTGTCGAGACAACTTCTATTCTCAATGCTCTTGGCCTTTTTCTTTCAAGATTGACCTTCCGACTGAGATCATCAGCAACAACATTTGCTTTACCGGGGTGGTAAAGTATCTCACAGTCGTAGTCCTTAAGTAACTCTAGCCAGCGTCGTTGTCTCATATTCAATTCCTCCTGACTAAAGAGATATTGAAGACTCTTATGATCAGTGAACAATTTGTACTTTGTTCCATAGAGGTAATGCCTCCATATTTTTGGAACGAAAACTACCGCTGCCAACTCCAGATCGTGAGTTGGGTAGTTCTTTTCATGCTCTTTTAGCTGTCGAGATGCATACACGATCACCTTATCTCTTTGGGTCAAAACACAACCCATTCCAACCCCAGACGCATTGCTACAAACAGCGAAGTCTTCAACTCCGTGATGTAGAGAAAGAATCGGTGCCTCACTTAGCTTCTTCTTTAGCAACTCGAAGGCTTCTCTGTGCTTATCCTTCCAAGCATAAACGGATCATTTGTGGGTCAAATATGTTAATGGACTAGCGATCGAAGAAAAGCCCTGGATAAACCTTCGGTAATATCCGGCTAATCCCAAAAAGCTTCAGATCTCCCTGGGATTCTTCGGTTGCTCCCACTTTGTCACAGCTTCAATCTTTTCCGGATTAACCATTATACCTTCTTGATTGACCACGTGACCAAAGAATTGGACTTTTCTAATCTAAAAATCACATTTGCAGAACTTAGCATATAGCTTCTCATTCTTCAAGACTTCTAACACTTCTTACAAGTGTCTGCCTTGCTCTTCTTGGCTTTTTGAATAAATCAGAATGTCATCTATGAACACTATCACATATTTATCAAGGAACGGGTTACAAACTCTGTTCATTAAATCCATGAATGTTGTTGGAGCATTGGTTAGTCCAAATAACATAACCCAAGAACTCGTAGTGTCCATATCGCATTCTGAATGCAGTCTTCTCAATATCCTGCTCTTTCACCTTTAGCTGATGGTATCCTGACCTTAGGTCGATCTTTGAAAAATAACTTGAACCTTGTAGTTGATCGAACAGGTCATCAATTCTCGGCAACAAATATCTATTCTTTATTGTTGCCTTGTTCAGCTCTCTGTAATCGATGCACATTCTCATACTTCCATCTTTCTTCTTCACGAATAACATTGGAGCTCCCCAAGGTGATGAACTAGGTCTTATAAAACCTTTGTACAATAACTCCTGAAGTTGCATCATCAACTCCTTCATCTCTGTCGATGCTAGTCAGTAAGGTGCTTTCGCTATTGGCGTCGTTCCGGGTAACAAGTCTATTCTGAACTCCACTTGTCGATCAAGCGTTAATCCACGAAGATCTTCGGGAAACACTTCTGGATAATCACACACAATAGAAATGTTCTGTATCTCCTTTTTTAACTTCTTAGCATCGATCACAAATGCCAAATATGATGTATATCCTTTGGCCAAACACTTTCTGGCTTTCATCAGAGAAATGATCCAAGAACTTACTCTGCGTTTGTCCCCATACACCATAAATGACTCTTTCCCTGGCGGGTTTACTTTAACTATCTTCTTTCTACACAATATCTCGGTGTCATTGGCACTAAGCCAATCCATTCCCAACACGATGTCGAAACCATTAAGTTTTATATGCAATAATTTTGTTGGGTTATGAGCATTCTAACACTCCTAAGTGTACATGCAACCCTAAATACCTTGGATCTATGTTTTCTCTATTATACATGCAAATATGAACATCCAAGGTATTATCCTAATCTAGCATACAATATTATCAATATAACAAGATAGAATACATACCTCTTTGATAGTGTTTGTCTTCATGAAGCTTGAGTGCTTAGTGCCCCAAGTGTGACACCTCAAATGGTTCACACAACACCATAAGCACTTGGAATAACTTAGAGAGAAACTAGAACACTTCATGAAATCGTGTAGCCCACATACATACACATAGTGTTAGTGTTATATTCCCGATTTCTTGAGCCATGGGTTTCTTTTATATGGTGGCTATTAGGGTTACACCATGTAACTCATGACTTTACCCATTCCTTATGCTCCATGGATTTTAACCTCCATGGAGTATCCATGGGTCACCCCATGGACTTAGTCCAACATAAGGAATCTTGGATCACAAGCCCACATATATAAGAATGAATGATTTACACAATCAACCCATATATTTAATTAGTCTTCTTTTGATCACTTAATTAATTCTAGATTAATTCTTGATCAATACTAATTAAATAATCTCATTATTCTTATTATTAATATACTAGAACTTATAATATATTAATAACCGTAAGTGTCTTATTTCTCTCATTATAGTCTATCCAAGTGCATGATGCCATGCAACCCAAATGGACCATGCCGGGTCGGGTCAAGTCTTACCAATTATAGTTATGGACTTAGACATTAATCCAACAGTCTCCCACTTGGATAAGTCTAAAACTATTATTGCGTATGACTTCAGGAACCAACTAGCAATCGTAGCTCTCAAAAGCTTCTGTCGAACTCTGACCTTGTAGATGAACTCTGATCTTTATCAACGACTTGTCCATTAGATAAGGGATCATACATTCCTCCATTCTAGATATCATATGGACTGAGACATGGATTATAATCATTCTCTCTGTCCATTAGTTGTTTCCCGATTTCCGATTTATGACGACTGACTAATTGAACAAATCAAATCAGTCCTGGCCCGGCCGAGCACTTCCATTTGTCATCATCAAATCATCGAGGGGCCCACAGATATCGCTTTTATCCCGAAGGTAAAAGGAATGGATAAACTTCGACTCATATGGCTTGTTCTACTACTTGTTGAATCATACACAAAGACACGTTTTATAGCACCGAGTTACCAAATGCAGTTTCGTGCAATCAATGTACAACCAACTCATAGTAACAACTCATATCTCTAGGTTTGAAGAATATAAGATATTATCGTCTCATGATCACTCGTGATAAAATCCATGAAGTGATTCCAATGAGCGCGGGTTGAATCCAATACTCAGAACTTATGAGCACTCATGAGTGTTGTAGCCCTTTGTCCAACAACTTAGACCTCTACAAGCCAACCCATGACAGTCTTAATTCATATCTACTTCCAACATATGACCGACTGTGGATGGTTTGAATAACTTAGTCATTCCGGAAGAATAACCTAGTTTATTTGGGAAGTCAAAACATGCAAAGTGAAACACAATAATAATTGAATCCAATATGGTCTCAGAACTTATGAATATAAATAAAACACTTTTTATTTATCACCATATGATTACACATTATTTATTGTATATTGTTTCAGCTATCAACATTATTCTTGAATTTAAAACAATAGTTGTCCCATGCTCCAAGCATGCACACTATGTTTTCTAAACACTAGTCATGCCATACACCAAGTATGCATACTATGTTTGTCTATGATCTTTACTTTGTGAACTGGATCAATTGAACATAACTTCAATAATTCTTTTTTCACAATCCTTACTGCAAATGCAAGAATTCCAAATTCATGTCATTTACTGAAATCTGTTAGATTCTAAACTTATATGCATCGATCCTCTTGTAATGATTATGCACAAAGTCAGAAAGACTTAACGACAATCATTACAGAGCATTCCAAAGGAGATCAAGTCCTTGGAACCATCCTTCTTGCATTAAGTTTCCTTAATCTTAAACAGATTGAAAATTCTAACTTTGAAACATTTCCAGATTCCATTTCGACTATCACTTCTGAACAAGAGTTGCCTCCTTACAGATTATGTCAATATGGTCCTTCCAGAATTATCACTATACTTCCAATTGTCCTTGAGAAACTAGTCTTTGGTAAACCTTAGATTGTCCTCGACAATTGTTTAATCCTTTTTAGTCATATCCAGTTCTAAACCTTTTCCATTCTTAACGCCCCAGGCATTCGGAAAATTTTAGAAAGGATGAATATAGCACATGTAATCGGTCCTAAATCCGAAGCATATGGGACACGATTCATGATGTCTCACATAAAGACTAAACCAGTCTTTTGCTATAACATTTCCATTTCAATTTGCCAAGTTCTCATAATTCAGATTATGAAAAGGGATGCCGTAATCATAATCGAATTTAAGAACGCAAATAATGGACCCATATACAGAATTTCCTTATGTTGAGCCATTCCAACATGAAATTCATATATATCCTTGACTAAATGATTAAAACCTCACGATCTAAGCTTATAGATTTGAGATGAAGTATAATTTCCTCTCCCTTAATTATAGCAAAACAACTTTTTCCCAATCGAAACCTTTTGTTTTTCTATAATTAACATTGCTAACTTGCAATACTTATCATAATTATCATGCTCCCACTAACATGATGATTATTAGCATAACACTTATGCTCCCACTAGCTTTGACATGTACTCAGAAATCAGCTGGACTTCTAGAAATCAATACTTTATTGACTTTCTTACCAAAGTTCAGATTTCTGATACTAGATTGTTTTGATAAGACTTTATCAAAAACATACACCTTCCCTTAGATAGCTCATGGGTGTGTCAAAACAATTTTAAGAACTATGAAAAGGGATGCCGTAATCATAGTCTTGATTGTTTTGACCTTTGCCATTTCTCACAAGTCCAGGTTAGTGTGCCGGTAAACCACACACGCTCCACTAACGACTTTGAGAATGCAAATATCACAATTGCTATCTAGCTAAAATCTACTTAGTGGAAGTGTCTCCTCACCATCATTTTCATGAATCAGAGAGAAACCTTATGACACTTAGATTTAATGGTGTATGAGTTCTTATCCATGTGAATTGTCAAAACCATAGTCACAAGACAAGGATAATGACAAATCCAAACTCATATGGACTGAACTCAATCTTAATTTCTTGCCACCTGGTAGCTCAAGGGCCTGCCATTGCTTCCAAGTTGTTGTGCAACACATTGAGAACTCTAAGAACTCATATGCAAAGCCAACTTTAACTAGAATGAGCACAGAATATGTCAACACGATAGGTTATAAACCCCAAGTCGTGTGCTAGTGAAGAACTTCAGGTTTCATTCTTGATTAGTTCTTGAGACTTTCAAGACCTTTAAGACTCCCACTGTCCTCTTGACCTATAAGACTCCCTTGTCAAACATCCAAGAGATAGTGTGGATTCTAATCAAGACAAACACTTCACACAACTGGCCTAAGTTGGTCTTTGTTTTATCCAAAACATCACAACTTACCAATTTCAAATGTACAAGAGTAGAAAACTTTTACTCTTACATTTGTCAAGTGTTTTAAACCTTCTTTAAGGACATGTCACTCAAATTACAATCTTGGAGTATGACTCTAAGACTTGTATTGGAACGAAGTATGACTCATCTTCTTGATTTAACCATTTCAACAATTCAAGATCCCTTCTTCTTAGTCATAAGAATGAACTAAGACTTCCTTAGAGAACTAATTTTGATATGGTTTCTTAATCATTAAGATGATCACAAAACTGATACTAAAGTACTCTCCCATCTTTTCAGATTTGAGAAACTTTTATCCTTCTGCCTAAATTGATTCTTCTTATTCGCTCTGCCATGCATTGGAACCTTTTCCAATGTCTCAGAGTTACACTTAAGCTTGTAAGTATAATCATATTTACTGAGCTTTAGTAAACTATGACGAATAGTCTTATTAATCTTTTGTGGTGGACTTAATCAGTGCACATTACTATGTACTCGATTCCTTAGTCCATTACTTGACTCACACATCCATGTGAATAAGTAATTAGTCTTAATTTTCCAGTACTTGAAAGTTCTCATTCATCATGCTATACAACTCGCATGATTCCAAGTTCCGGTCCAATTGAGACTTGGGTGATGAGAATCTTTCCTTATTTGGTAAATTTAGACATTACCACAAATGAAGGAATCAATTTCATATTTCCACTCTTGCTATTAATGGAATCATATAAGCAACAATTTTTTTTTCCTCAAATGCCATTGTAAGGATATTTTTAAAATAAATAAAATCAAAAACTTTCTTTTATTTTAAAACTATGCGGAAAAACTTATCCTTACAACCCATATGAAAAACTTGTTGTTATCTATTCCTTAGCAATATCTTATAACTCCTAAGAATTAGCTCAAGAATCCGATCTTCAAACTACGCGATAGAAATCCATCTACGCAATCAGATTCAGCATATTCTTTCTTTAAGTTCCTTTACTTTTCTTCGATTCTTAAAACATCACCATGTGACCCAGTCACATCATGTATCAAAAATCTCAGAATAGAAACTTAGCAGAGTTAGATTTGTGGACTTTTACCTGAAGTAGAGTCAATCTTATTGACTTTAACATCCTTAGGTAAATTAGGCAGCTTCACAACTAATGACCCTTACTTTGGCAATATAAACATATGGACCCTTTGATAATGGTACACGGGACTATCACAGACTTAGCTTTTCTCTTTACCATTTGTTCAACCGAGTTGACTATGGCCGATCCCTTTCCATTGGGAAGAGAATGTTTTTCTTTCTGTATTTCCAGTGTCACCATTGTCAATGTCCATAAAGTTTCAGGAAGTTGATCTTAACAATAGATGAGATCATTAAGGGTCTTGTCATAGTCTATTTCATAGGTGTCCCAAAGGAACTCACTATGTAACTTAGAAAGTGATTGAACCACCAACTTTCTCAAGACATTGACACCCAACTCTCCCGGCTTGTCAATATGTGACTACATCTCCAAGATGTGATCACACCTAGACCTTGTCTTGACAATAGGGTTCGAGTGACCTTAAATTTTTCAAGAACTTGTGGGTAGGGAGAATAATTGGAAGAGGAGAGAGAAGTATGATATCCATGGGACACCATCTTCATTTAGGAAAGCTTGTTTCAAGAGATTTGGGAAGATCATAAATGTCTAATCCAGACATGTTATGGGAGATATTCAAGATAGTTGATCTTTGAGTCCTTAATATGACACCCAATATGAAAATATTAAGGCTAGGACCCAACAAACTATTTTATAACTTAGAAGAGGTATGCCGTAATCCAAGCTATAAAACAATTTGAAGGTAGGTGAATGACGATTCACCAATTTCCACCAAGATAAACGAAATGTATTATTAGGTTTTAATTGGTTTTGAAACTCCTAGATCTTTTGAGATTCATTGAACTGTTCAATGGCATGTTTCAATCTCGAGTGTGCCCTTCAAGTTTTGTGACTGGGATGCCGAGGATCACAAAACAAGGTGTGAAGTAACCATGCAAATTACTTGGTACCCTTAAGTGTTTACCCCTCAATCGATGTGCCGGTTAACCACACACGCTCCATCGATACTATGATAAACATTAAGTTACCCTTTGCCTACCTTGTTAAATACGAGTTAGTGTGCCGGTTAACCACACGCGCTCCACTAACCGACTCAAACAAAGTGCAAAGTTTAATTTCGTGGATTAGCACCTTATTCACATTTTCCTAAGTAACTAAGATTGGTTTTTTTTAAGAGTTTAGTTACTTAGTATTTATCATTAATACTTTTAATGAAGGGAGAATTAAAGTCATGTCAAACCCGTTCGGCTAACGACCCTCCACCAGTCAAGCGAGCGGTGGGTGAGAGTGAACACCCATTAAGTTGCCATTTTATAGGCAACAACCTTATACCCACCTTATAGACCGGCTTCGTGAATGAGGCGTACTAGCGGTAAGACCGACTTTACTCTTATACATATAAATATTATTAACTTATAATATTATAAAGTATAAGGGTTGAATTTTAACTTTTAAAATTCTAAGGGCTAACTTGGAATTAAAGTATTCATAAGAGAAAACTTTACAAATTCCAAAACTTGAGGACAAGTTTTGAAACTATTCAAAACTAATTAATTCCATAACTTATGTATTTAAAGTAGTTTTAATCCAAAAACTCTTCAAGTTCCATAACTTGTGGACAAATTATGGAAGACTTTAAACTAATAAAGAATTAACCTTTTTCTTTATTTTATAACTTATGGAATTAATTAAGGTTACATATTTTATTTATTTATTTATTAATGAAGTGACTCTTGAACCTCCATAACTTAAGGACAAGACTCTTCATCTTTTTTTTGTAACCTTTGCCAACTTTATGAGTTTTATGAGTCTTTAATGTGACTCTTCATGTAACTTAAGGATAAGTTACACAAACACATTTTATACTCAACTCTTAGATTAATTTGGATTGAAAACAACTTTTTCACTCAACTTTTCTATTAATCTAAGCAACTCATAAGAACATGATAATTCAAATCAAACTTTTTCATGTAATTAGTCTAACCTTTAAACTAATACAAAACATGAATCTGTTGACAATTATCTTGAAAATGGATTAGCATGAACATTACCACATTAAAAACAAGTTTATAAGTTCAAAACAACTTAGGGTAATGTTCCTAGTCCATTTCTAGCCAAAAACCTCGAAGATATGCTGTCTGGGGTCCAACTCGTCGAGTGCATGAACACAACTCGGCGAGTTGGATGTATTTTGCCTTGGACTCGTCGAGTCCCTTCATGGACTCGGCGAGTCAGCTGGGCTGACAACATCAAAACTCGATTTTTCAGCTTCCATTGCAGGTATAATAAGAAAACAAGCCTAGGCTCTGATACCACTGTTGGGTTATGAGCATTCTAACACTCCTAAGTGTACATGCAACCCTAAATACCTTGGATCTATGTTTTCTCTATTATACATGCAAATATGAACATCCAAGGTATTATCCTAATCTAGCATACAATATTATCAATATAACAAGATAGAATACATACCTCTTTGATAGTGCTTGTCTTCATGAAGCTTGAGTGCTTAGTGCCCCAAGTGTGACACCTCAAATGGTTCACACAACACCATAAGCACTTGGAATAACTTAGAGAGAAACTAGAACACTTCATGAAATCGTGTAGCCCACATACATACACATAGTGTTAGTGTTATATTCCCGATTTCTTGAGCCATGGGTTTCTTTTATATGGTGGCTATTAGGGTTACACCATGTAACTCATGACTTTACCCATTCCTTATGCTCCATGGATTTTAACCTCCATGGAGTATCCATGGGTCACCCCATGGACTTAGTCCAACATAAGGAATCTTGGATCACAAGCCCACATATATAAGAATGAATGATTTACACAATCAACCCATATATTTAATTAGTCTTCTTTTGATCACTTAATTAATTCTAGATTAATTCTTGATCAATACTAATTAAATAATCTCATTATTCTTATTATTAATATACTAGAACTTATAATATATTAATAACCGTAAGTGTCTTATTTCTCTCATTATAGTCTATCCAAGTGCATGATGCCATGCAACCCAAATGGACCATGCCGGGTCGGGTCAAGTCTTACCAATTATAGTTATGGACTTAGACATTAATCCAACAGTCTCCCACTTGGATAAGTCTAAAACTATTATTGCGTATGACTTCAGGAACCAACTAGCAATCGTAGCTCTCAAAAGCTTCTGTCGAACTCTGACCTTGTAGATGAACTCTGATCTTTATCAACGACTTGTCCATTAGATAAGGGATCATACATTCCTCCATTCTAGATATCATATGGACTGAGACATGGATTATAATCATTCTCTCTGTCCATTAGTTGTTTCCCGATTTCCGATTTATGACGACTGACTAATTGAACAAATCAAATCAGTCCTGGCCCGGCCGAGCACTTCCATTTGTCATCATCAAATCATCGAGGGGCCCACAGATATCGCTTTTATCCCGAAGGTAAAAGGAATGGATAAACTTCGACTCATATGGCTTGTTCTACTACTTGTTGAATCATACACAAAGACACGTTTTATAGCACCGAGTTACCAAATGCAGTTTCGTGCAATCAATGTACAACCAACTCATAGTAACAACTCATATCTCTAGGTTTGAAGAATATAAGATATTATCGTCTCATGATCACTCGTGATAAAATCCATGAAGTGATTCCAATGAGCGCGGGTTGAATCCAATACTCAGAACTTATGAGCACTCATGAGTGTTGTAGCCCTTTGTCCAACAACTTAGACCTCTACAAGCCAACCCATGACAGTCTTAATTCATATCTACTTCCAACATATGACCGACTGTGGATGGTTTGAATAACTTAGTCATTCCGGAAGAATAACCTAGTTTATTTGGGAAGTCAAAACATGCAAAGTGAAACACAATAATAATTGAATCCAATATGGTCTCAGAACTTATGAATATAAATAAAACACTTTTTATTTATCACCATATGATTACACATTATTTATTGTATATTGTTTCAGCTATCAACATTATTCTTGAATTTAAAACAATAGTTGTCCCATGCTCCAAGCATGCACACTATGTTTTCTAAACACTAGTCATGCCATACACCAAGTATGCATACTATGTTTGTCTATGATCTTTACTTTGTGAACTGGATCAATTGAACATAACTTCAATAATTCTTTTTTCACAATCCTTACTGCAAATGCAAGAATTCCAAATTCATGTCATTTACTGAAATCTGTTAGATTCTAAACTTATATGCATCGATCCTCTTGTAATGATTATGCACAAAGTCAGAAAGACTTAACGACAATCATTACAGAGCATTCCAAAGGAGATCAAGTCCTTGGAACCATCCTTCTTGCATTAAGTTTCCTTAATCTTAAACAGATTGAAAATTCTAACTTTGAAACATTTCCAGATTCCATTTCGACTATCACTTCTGAACAAGAGTTGCCTCCTTACAGATTATGTCAATATGGTCCTTCCAGAATTATCACTATACTTCCAATTGTCCTTGAGAAACCAGTCTTTGGTAAACCTTAGATTGTCCTCGACAATTGTTTAATCCTTTTTAGTCATATCCAGTTCTAAACCTTTTCCATTCTTAACGCCCCAGGCATTCGGAAAATTTTAGAAAGGATGAATATAGCACATGTAATCGGTCCTAAATCCGAAGCATATGGGACACGATTCATGATGTCTCACATAAAGACTAAACCAGTCTTTTGCTATAACATTTCCATTTCAATTTGCCAAGTTCTCATAATTCAGATTATGAAAAGGGATGCCGTAATCATAATCGAATTTAAGAACGCAAATAATGGACCCATATACAGAATTTCCTTATGTTGAGCCATTCCAACATGAAATTCATATATATCCTTGACTAAATGATTAAAACCTCACGATCTAAGCTTATAGATTTGAGATGAAGTATAATTTCCTCTCCCTTAATTATAGCAAAACAACTTTTTCCCAATCGAAACCTTTTGTTTTTCTATAATTAACATTGCTAACTTGCAATACTTATCATAATTATCATGCTCCCACTAACATGATGATTATTAGCATAACACTTATGCTCCCACTAGCTTTGACATGTACTCAGAAATCAGCTGGACTTCTAGAAATCAATACTTTATTGACTTTCTTACCAAAGTTCAGATTTCTGATACTAGATTGTTTTGATAAGACTTTATCAAAAACATACACCTTCCCTTAGATAGCTCATGGGTGTGTCAAAACAATTTTAAGAACTATGAAAAGGGATGCCGTAATCATAGTCTTGATTGTTTTGACCTTTGCCATTTCTCACAAGTCCAGGTTAGTGTGCCGGTAAACCACACACGCTCCACTAACGACTTTGAGAATGCAAATATCACAATTGCTATCTAGCTAAAATCTACTTAGTGGAAGTGTCTCCTCACCATCATTTTCATGAATCAGAGAGAAACCTTATGACACTTAGATTTAATGGTGTATGAGTTCTTATCCATGTGAATTGTCAAAACCATAGTCACAAGACAAGGATAATGACAAATCCAAACTCATATGGACTGAACTCAATCTTAATTTCTTGCCACCTGGTAGCTCAAGGGCCTGCCATTGCTTCCAAGTTGTTGTGCAACACATTGAGAACTCTAAGAACTCATATGCAAAGCCAACTTTAACTAGAATGAGCACAGAATATGTCAACACGATAGGTTATAAACCCCAAGTCGTGTGCTAGTGAAGAACTTCAGGTTTCATTCTTGATTAGTTCTTGAGACTTTCAAGACCTTTAAGACTCCCACTGTCCTCTTGACCTATAAGACTCCCTTGTCAAACATCCAAGAGATAGTGTGGATTCTAATCAAGACAAACACTTCACACAACTGGCCTAAGTTGGTCTTTGTTTTATCCAAAACATCACAACTTACCAATTTCAAATGTACAAGAGTAGAAAACTTTTACTCTTACATTTGTCAAGTGTTTTAAACCTTCTTTAAGGACATGTCACTCAAATTACAATCTTGGAGTATGACTCTAAGACTTGTATTGGAACGAAGTATGACTCATCTTCTTGATTTAACCATTTCAACAATTCAAGATCCCTTCTTCTTAGTCATAAGAATGAACTAAGACTTCCTTAGAGAACTAATTTTGATATGGTTTCTTAATCATTAAGATTTGAGAAACTTTTATCCTTCTGCCTAAATTGATTCTTCTTATTCGCTCTGCCATGCATTGGAACCTTTTCCAATGTCTCAGAGTTACACTTAAGCTTGTAAGTATAATCATATTTACTGAGCTTTAGTAAACTATGACGAATAGTCTTATTAATCTTTTGTGGTGGACTTAATCAGTGCACATTACTATGTACTCGATTCCTTAGTCCATTACTTGACTCACACATCCATGTTCTACCTAACATATCAATAGATAAAAATATATATTTTTTATACATAGTTTAAAACCTGTATAGCATTCTCATTCAATACATATTCCAAACAACATATGACACACATACACATAACACGTATTTCATAGTAAACAAGTCATATTTATGAGATAGAAGAAGGTGAATATACGTTCACACATATAACAACAAAATATACACATAACAAGTATTTTATATAAAATACTTCATAGTTATGCGTTAGAAGAAAGTAACTACACACTCACTTGATCAGAAGATGATCGGACAACACTATAACTTGTAGAAGTCGTATTCTTCGGTAGATCTAGAAGATCTTCACAGAAACCGGGCTCCTTGTGGGTAGAGCTTCGACTCGGGAATCTTACTTCTCGGGATCTTTGGGACTTAGAAACTTGCTTCGGGACTCGGGAATGATACCGGGGCTTCGGGATATAATTGGCATGCAAACCAAGGCAAAAACTAGAGAGAAAGAAAGAAAAATGGCAAGGCAAATGGCTGATCTCGGTTTCTATTTATAGGCTGATGGGTCTGGGATTACGCTGGGCGTAACTTCCAAGTACGTTGGGCGTACTCAGTATGGTGGGCGTAATCTTGGTTACGCTGGGCATACGCTTCGAATAATCTTTGGTATGTGTGCCACGATCTTCAAATAATCATAACTTTTGCATACGAGCTCCGTTTTCGACGTTCTTTATATCCACGCGTAGGTGAGATTATGCTTTACAACTTTCATTTAGACTCTGTTGGCTAATTATGAATCTATTTTTTATTATTTATTTTTCGTAGGTCGGGATAGAAAAACTTCGATAGAAATTCATAACTTCTTCGTCTAACCTCCGTTTTCGTCCCTCTTTCTGTCGTTGCACTACCATTGATGAGATATTCGATTCTCGTTTAGAAAGTTTCGGCTAAAATTCGCTCGATCTCAATTCGAACTTTTGGGTTGTCTACTGCTAAGCTGAAACTTCGAAAAATCATAACTTCCTCCTACGAAGTCAGATTTAGGCGTTCTTTTTATGCACACTCTCGGTTCAACATTATCTATGTTTTTCGTGTTGATCACTAAGGCTAAATATCACTCCTTCGTAAATTCACTATTTACGTCACGCTGCGCTTCACTAGTTTTGTCGTGAAACTTCGACGGGTCATAACTTCTTCGTTATAACTCGGATTTCAACATTCTTTATATTTGCGGAAACCTCGTCTCAACCACTACATCTTCGTGCATCAATATCGGGTTTATATAACATTTCATTTTTACGCTTATTTTTATTCTTGATTAAATCAAATCACATAATTAAGCAGATAAGTATAAAACACATAATTCGCAAATAATACATTCTTATTATTTTAAATTGGGTTACAAAGGTTAACCTAAACTATTACATTGCTAAAAATGGCAAGCCCATAAACACGGGCGTTACAATATGCGCATTAGTTGTGTTATATGTCGACATGTTATGTGGGATGGGTTGAGGTGATGCTGCTCCGTGCGGTAACCAACAAACCTGGGAGCATTCCAAATACGAGCTGAGGGTCGGGTGGTGCATACCAGACTCGTACTATGGGCTCGGTGGAAATCCAGATGTGAGCTGTGGGCCCGGAAGGCAATCCAAACTCACACTGTGGGCCCAGGGGAAATCTAGTCTGTAACGTTGTGGACCCAGTACATGTTGTTATTGTATATGTGTTACGTGTAGCGTATCGGTATTTTGGGGGAACTCACTAAGCATCGAGCTTACAGTTTCAGTTTATTGTTTCAGGTAATTCAGGAGATCGCAGAAAGACAAAGGTCTAATTGTACAGCTACTCATATTTATGTTTATGTTTCTGGGATACTTTAATATTATACATTTTGAAAACAAGTTTTGTAATGATTAATGGTTTTGAAAAAATTTTAAAAGTTTAAATTTGGCATGATTTTTATGGGTGTTACAACAACTTAACCCATTAAGCCATAATCAAAATCAACTATGAAGAGGGGTTGAGTTCCTAATAGTACCAACATGTCAATAAGTTAAAATAACAATTTCAACCCCAAGTCCTGATTCAAAGTACGTTGCTTTTAAGAGAAAAACAAAGTTCATTAAAAGAGGAAAACCCTCTAGAGCTTGAGTTTCCTCCACATTAAAGCTTCATAGAACGGATTTCTAAGGCTTTTTTGAAGACCTTTTGGGTGGTTCAAAACATGGTCTTTTTACAGAAAATTATCCTCTATAATTTAAATAGAAATCAACATAAGTTTTATCAATCACTGAATAATACAATGTTCTAAACAAACTTGGAGTATTTTAAGAACATGAAGCATGGCATTCTTGGGAGAGTTCATACTTGAAGTTGACAGAAACAAAACATCAAATTTCTCCCATTAAAACTAGAATTCAACCATATAAACACTAAAACATTGTAAGGAGGACAAAGACATGATCATTAACATCAAAAAGGAAGAAATTGGAAAGATTATCAGTCAATTCCTCATCAATTGGAAACAAATTAACATAAGAAAGAAATTAGAGGCTAACCAAGATTGATTCATAGCCCCTAATTGAATCCAAATCGCAGCCCCACACTCCTCTTTTCTTGGTTTACTCCTACTCTCTTCTCTTTCCCCCTTACTCGATTTCTCCTTATCACGCTCAACCTTTTTTTCCACCCTGATCGATGCACAAACGTGAGTAACAACCCAAGGTCGACTGAGGTGTTGTTTGTTTTTTCTGAGGCAAAATGTATGAAGTTTGCGGACCATATGTGCAGACATCTGCAGTACAAGAGGTGGACCAAACGTCTGCAGTCTCGGATAAGAAGACTGTTTGTTTTTTAACATCTGCAGACTGTTATAATAAACAAAAATCTAATTAAACTAGTTTTTTTTTTAAAAAAAACTTAAAATAGTTTTTCAATAATTTTATAACTTTATTATAGATAATTAACAAAAGTAGATCAACTTTTATGTATTTTTATATAA
This sequence comes from Lactuca saligna, assembly GCF_052625555.1. NCBI lineage: Eukaryota > Viridiplantae > Streptophyta > Magnoliopsida > Asterales > Asteraceae > Lactuca > Lactuca saligna. Next base: position 24,000,359 of record NC_136423.1, on the reverse strand, counting down.
AAAGTGAAAATAAAATGGTGAAAATTAATGTATATATTTGATAAAAACCAACAAACTTGGTTGTAAAGTTATAGATAAACATTATAATTAGGGATAAAAGAATTTAACATATAATATTGGATGTAAATAAACTTTGATTTTAAATAAAAAAAAATTAAAAATTTCATTTTACCTTTTCTATTAAATCAGCTAGAAAATTTCCATAAGTATTCTCAAAAAATGAATGATGATGCATTAAATAAAGATTTGTAAAATTTGGCACAAAAAATGTAGGACAATATTAGGATTTTTTTTTCATATCTATATAAATAGCTCCAACAACCATTATCATAACTAACTCTTTATTTATAAATTTGTCACAAAGGTCATGATTGTGTCGTCAAACATTTTTTCTTTAAGTATTGTAAATATTTTTTTCTAAAATATTTATCATAGATGAAGTTGGAATAAATCTAAGTTTAAAAAAATAAAGGTATATGTTTTTTTGGGCTAGAAGATGTCTGAAGAAGTTTGAAGACTCTGGTCCACATTTGCGCCAAGAACTTTTTAGTTTTGTAGTCTTCAAAAAAACAAACAGTCTACGAAGCCTAATGTCTACGCTTGGTCTGCACAACGCAGAAAGAATAGGTCAGGAAGATCTGCAGACAAAAAACAAACAACACATGAGATTTCCTTTGATGTGTACGTCTAAGGCCACATAAAAAAAAACGCACGATGCATAACCTCTAGCATGTCGAGGCTCATACTCCTTAGGGTTATACATAATTTTTGTTATTTGGTCTTCTATTTTCGGCCTTAATCCCAATCTGCTCTAACCCTAGATTAGTTAGCAACTTAAGTTTATTTTGTTTACGTTTTAGATCCTTAACACCATTTACACCAATTAAATGGATTATAATCATCCTAATAATCCATAAATCAATTTAATTGGATTTTATCCCTCTTAATTGATTACTTTGTTTAGATATTAATTGATATCTTTTTTTATAACTATTTTCAATTCATAAACAACAATCGAAATAACTTTACAAAATAAAATATCTAACTAATGGAAAAGCTAACATCGTTAACGAAAAGAGTTTCAGGTCATTACAACGGTCAATCCAACTGATGCTTGGGCCACTGGACCAAAGAATCCTCGTGCTAACCAATCAAATACTATCATGATCAATAATCATGTCATAACCATAATCGGTACTTAATTCACCAATCTTGAATCCTAAGGTAAAAGACTATTATACCCTTCCCCTTAATTGGCCCAAAGACTAAGGCCCAAACTCAATGGCACTAAAATCCACATGACAGGCCCAAATCCAAAAGACACCTAAGGCCCAATACATGCCTAATTCCATAAAAACCCAGCGAGAAGCCCAAAATGTCAACTATCCATCCTCATGCCATGACCAGTCATTGGTTAGGTTATGAGATCTCACTCGGTCTGATTCCAACTCATCTCGACTCAACTCAGTCAACTCGGAAATGAAAAGTCATCGGAGCTGACCTCACATCGTGAGAGCTTCCTCCCACGTCGTGAGCTCCAAGAAGCTAACCAAAAACGGGGTTCTTCAACCTTCAAGTCGTGAGCTCCATATCTCATGTTGTGATATTAGTCTGAAGCCAAAAGTCCAACTTTTAAGTCCTTAATCAATTAAGCCTTGATCTCTAACTTTCCAGAAGGTCTTATAACTCCATAATACACTGGAAAGTCAATGATTTTAAGACATATATGTCCAATACATGTCTAGATCTCATCTGAGTCCAAAGTTGAAGAAAAGACATCCAACTTTCATGCAAGGTTCCAAAACTCAACCATCCTCTAGATTTGAACTCCATAAGACTCTTAAGACCCTAATCACACATAAAGTTGCCAAATTTATGGTTTCTATTCATTACATGTAACAGCCCGGAATTTCAGGTATTTCTTTAAATTATTTTTGGGCACATTTAAGAGGGGACTCGGCGAGTAGGTGCATGACTCGCCGAGTAGGGCCATGGTCTTGGTTGCAGTCGCAGATACGCGACTGGACTCGACGAGTCCAAATAGGGACTCGGCGAGTCGACGCTGATTCAGCTGAACCCTAGCCGTTTCATTTCTGATCGTATATAACGATCTTATGGCCGTCATGTCGCGTCTTTTGGCCGATTGAAGATACCTTGGGAGTGTGTGAGCATCTGAAGCAAGAGAGAGGACTTGAGGAGGCTTGAAGAGATTGTTAGACAAGGAGGAGCAAGGTGGTGATCAAAGGAATTGAGTACTGGAGGTTTGGGGACACAGGGAACACGTTTCCAGGTAATCTTCGGATCAAAATCTGTAGCTTTTACGTTGTATGCGAGTTTAGGGTTTAGGAAACCCATTTAAGGATTTGTTAGATTATATTGTTGTTATAAGTGTTTAAAAACCCCTGTAATAGTATATGTGAAAGTCCAGGAAGCCCCATATCTATATACTTCGAAATCATGCGAAATACAGGAGGCAGCGGATTGACTGCATGGCGAGGACTCGCCGAGTCCAATGATCAGACTCGGCGAGTAGCTTGAAGATTCACTAGAACTCGCCGAGTTGTTCTTCAGACTCGGCGAATAGCTTGAAGGTTCACTAGGACTCGCCGAGTTGTTCTTCAGACTCGGCGAGTAGCTTGAAGATCTACTGGAACTCGTCGAGTCGTTCTTCAGACTCGGCGAGTGGTGTCAGGGTGTCTATACTCGTCGAGTTACCCTTTGCACTCGACGAGTCCGGTCAAGATTGACCGTTGACCTGTATATAACTTAGTAGGGTCGGTTGTCTTGTTTGATAAGATCATTAACAAAGGATGTGGTATTATAGGGAACCTGCGGATTAGCGGATCGTGTGCGAGTAGCTCGAAGGGTTTATAGCTTGCATACTACGAGGTGAGTTTTCTCACTATACTTCACCCGGAAGGGTTTGACTGTGAGACCGGAAGGTCGTATGTGTTATATTCATGCTATGTCTAGAGAGGTAGATGCTTTATATGTGATGTATGCTTATATGTGATGTATGCTTATACGGGCCGGAAGGCGAGACTTTATGTGATAGAAGGGACGGTATGATGTATGACTTATGTGTTATGTGTATTATGTTACATGTGTTATGTTTTATATTATCATGGGCCGGAAGGCAAAATACTATGGGCCGGAAGGCAATTTAATACGGGCCGGAAGGCGATATATGTTATGGGCCGGAAGGCGATTATGTTACGGGCCGGAAGGCAATGTTATGTGGACCGAAAGGTCCGGGCCGGAAGGCGTATGTGGGTAAGTCGTATACTGGGGAACTCACTAAGCATTTATGCTTACTAGTTGTGATTATGTTTTTCAGGTACTAGTGATGACCGTGGAAAGGCGCCGGCGTGACACGTACACACTGCCACTGTTGAAGATCCTGGAGATTTATTATTTATATTTTTGAAATAAACTTGGAATAAACCCTTTTGTCGAATAATGATGTTTTGTTTTTAATGAAAAATTTATTTGAAAATTTGAGCTGTTACAAATGGTATCAGAGCTAGGGCACGAGTCGATGTGTTCGACAGGGACGTCGAACCCTATAATGGGGGGTGAAAGTGGGTTAGATCTGATCCCACATCGGCTGGGAAGGAGAACTAAGCATTCCTTATAAGGGGTGTGGATACCTTCCCTATCACAACGCGTTTTAAAGCCGTGAGGGCAGTAGATCCCATAAGAACTCTGCAGTTAAGCGTGCTCGGGCGGGAGTAGTACCGGGATGGGTGACCCCCTGGGAAGTCCTCGTGCCGAGTGGCCCAAAGAGGACAATATTGTGATACGTGCCAGAGGGGGGTGTTACAAATGGTATCAGAGCCTTGGTTTGAGGGATTCGGGTGTACTTTTGGGTGCAACTGAACTCAGACCGGGGAATTGAGGAAAAACTTTTTTTTAAATAATAAGGACATAACATTTTATAATGGGTAAGGCGGTAAAAACAAGGGTGGAACAGTGTGTACGAGCAGCCAGCGTCCGAACGGTAAAGATCCCCAGAATACCATACGATGTTATGTTATGCACTGAATTATGAATTGTTATGCATGCTAGAAGACTAGGTATACATGATAGGACTAGAATTGCCTGTTTTGTGATGCCTTAGTCTAGGGAGATTGCTTATATGAGATATTTGGTAGCGTGCAAGTAGATAGTGCATACTAGAGGTAGAGTACTCATTATTCGGGATTTGGGGAGGAAGATTTGGGACGAATACTGATACGGTGTGGTCGGTAGTATTGGGCCCGTACTATCGAAGGCACCGGATCAGTGGAAGACTCAAATAAGAATCCCTGGAAATCGGAGACTGGGTAGGGTGCGTATCGAGTACAATTGTACTTGGTGGAGTCTCTGATGATTTTATGTTGTATTTCAGAGACATCATGGTTATCACACGCAATGGGGCGAGTTCGAGCGGTGCGAGTGACGAGGAGATTCGTCAGATTATTCAGGAAGAGGTAGCGGCGGCGGTCCGGGCTGAGATCCCGGAGATGTTTGGGTCCATTAAGACCACGTTGATGGAGGAGTTTGAAGAGCGGTACGCCGCACTTACTGAAGCTGCAGTTGCTGCCGCTACCGCAGCGGTGGCTGCTGCCAGGCCGCAAGGGGGTGATTCATTACTATTCAGGGAATTCAGCAACACGAAACCCCCTGAATTTGATGGGACGCAGGATCCGATTGCAGCTATGAGGTGGATCGCCGACATCGAGGGGTGCTTCTATACTTGCTCATGCCCGGAGCACTTGAGGGTACGGTTCGCCTTGAACCAGCTCCGTCTGGGAGCGAAGGATTGGTGGAAGTTCGTGACAGCGAACTTCACTCAGGCAGAGATTTCGGCGGTGACATGGGAGAGGTTTACGGAGATGTTCAGGGATAAGTACGTTCCCCCGGTAGAGAGGGAGCGATTGATTCAGGAGTTCTTGACCCTTAAGCAGGGTACTGATTCCGTGGCAGTGATCACACGGAAGTTTCATGAGAGGGCAATGTTCTGCCCCGAGCTGGTATCTACGGAGCAGTCGCGGATGAGCCGCTATTTGGGTGTTTTGAAGAGGGAGATCCGGGAGTTTGTGTCAAACTCCACCTATCGTACTTTCACTGAGCTTCAGGCGAACGCCAGGAAGCGCGAGATTGAGTTGGAGACTCAAGCGAGGGAGGAGGCTGAGTCTCGACAGGTGGATCGACGGCCGGCCCAGTCTCAGCCGGCAGCCAAGCGGACTAAGTTCGCTGATTCGAGGATGGGAGGTTCGAAGGGTCGCACTTGCGCGAAGTGCGGCAAGAGTCACGAGGGGGCGTGTCGAGCTGGTGGTTGCTACAAGTGTGGCAAGGAGGGACATATTGCCAGGGATTGCCCTAAGGGGTTTATGGTTTGCTTTCACTGCAACCAGACAGGCCATCGGAAGGCCGAGTGCCCGCAACTTCGTCAGGGAGCTACACCTACTACCCGGACTACTGAGACCCGACCGGCGAAGGTCGAGGCCCCGAGGGCTCGCGGGAGAGCCTTTCAGCTGACTGCGGAGGAGGTCCGCGCTGCGCCCGATGTTGTGGCAGGTATGTTATCATTCACGTATTTAATTAAAGGTCGAAATGTTATGCTTATGTTAATGTATGTGTAGGTACTTTCCTTGTGAACTCTATGCCTGCTCTAGTATTATTTGATTCGGGTGCGAGTAGATCGTTTGTATCGTTAGCTTTTAGTCAGCACATCGGCATTAGTCGTGAGCCGTTAAGTCGGCCCTTGAGCGTTTCTATTGCGGCTGAGAGGGTGATTTGTGCTACGGAGGTTCTTAGGGGATGTGTGCTAGAGATCTTCGGGGTCGCATTTCCGATTGACTTAATTCCTATTGCGATGGGTGATGTCTGTGTCATCGTAGGCATGGACTGGTTGAGCCGATTCAGCGCTGTCATCGACTGCGAGCGTCAGCTGGTGACTATACGAGACCCTAGTGGGGGAGTTCTTACGGTATACGGCGAGGGTACCCGTTCGGGATCAGCTTTTTGTTCGGCCGCTAGGGCAAGGCAATGCCTACAGCGGGGATGTAACGGTTTTGTGGCGTATGTGATGGATACGCGGGAGAGTTCCGAGAGACCGAAGACATTGAAGGAGGTTCCAGTGGTGCGCGAGTTCCCAGATGTTTTTCCCGAGGAGTTGCCAGGAATACCTCCCGCGAGGCAAGTGGAGTTTGGTATCGATCTAGTTCCAGGGGCTGCGCCTATTGCGAAGGTGCCTTATCGTCTTGCACCTCCAGAGATGCAAGAATTGTCCTCGCAACTTCAAGAGTTGTTGGGGAAGGGATTCATTCGGCCGAGTAGCTCACCGTGGGGAGCACCGATTCTGTTCGTCAAGAAGAAGGATGGTTCACACCGGATGTGTATCGATTACCGGGAACTGAACAAGGTGACAGTTAAGAACCGCTATCCGTTACCAAGGATCGATGATCTATTCGATCAGTTGCAAGGGGCATCTTGGTTTTCCAAGATTGATTTGAGATCAGGGTACCATCAGGTAAGAGTGCGGGATGAGGACGTCCAGAAGACAGCCTTTAGGACGCGGTATGGGCATTACGAGTTCGTGGTGATGCCTTTTGGGCTCACCAATGCCCCAGCAGTGTTCATGGATCTCATGAACAGGGTATGCAGGCCGATGCTGGATCGGTCTGTGATTGTATTCATCGACGACATTTTGGTGTATTCGCGGTCTAGGGAGCAGCATGAGGGACATTTGAGGGAGGTCCTTGAGGTACTGAGGTCGGAGAAGCTATATGCAAAATTCTCCAAATGTGACTTCTGGTTACGGGAGGTTCAATTTCTGGGGCACGTTGTAAATCAGGCAGGGATATTGGTCGATCCGGCAAAGGTGGAAGCGGTGATGAGTTGGGAGGCACCGAATTCACCTTCGGAGATCAGGAGTTTCCTTGGGTTGGCGGGGTACTATCGAAGGTTCATTAGGGACTTCTCCAAGATCGCGGTGCCACTTACCAAATTGACCCGAAAGGGTGTTACATTCTCATGGGGACCCGAGCAGCAGACTTCCTTCGAGACACTTCGTCAGAGACTGTGCGAAGCACCAGTACTAGCTCTTCCGGAAGGGATGGAGGACTTTGTCGTATATTGCGACGCATCGATTTCAGGACTGGGTGCAGTGTTGATGCAGAGGGGCCATGTGATAGCTTATGCATCGAGGCAGTTGAAGCCTCACGAAGCGAGATATCCCACACATGACTTAGAGTTGGGGGCAGTAGTGTTCGCCCTCAAAATTTGGCGTCACTACCTGTACGGGGTTCGTTGTACCATATACACGGACCATAAGAGTTTGAAGTATTTGATGGATCAACCCAACCTAAACATGCGTCAGAGGAGATGGTTAGACGTGGTTAAGGATTATGACTGTGAGATCCTATACCACCCAGGCAAGGCTAATGTGGTAGCTGATGCATTGAGTCGTAGGGCGGAGAGTACTCCATTGCGGGACGTATGTTTGAGATTGACGGTGATGACTCCGGTATTAGATGCTATTCGTGGGGCACAGGCCGAGGTTGTGAAGTCTGGGATGCAGAAACAGGAGCGGGTCGTCGGGTTGATTTCAGAGTTCGTTACGGATGGGCGGGGACTCCTAACATTTCAGGGTCGGATCTGGGTGCCATTCGTGGGCGGTACGCGTGTTACTTTGATGGAGGAGGCACATAGATCGAAATTCTCGATCCATCCCGGTGCTACGAAAATGTATCTGGATTTGAAAAAGGAGTACTGGTGGCCTTGCATGAAGAGAGACGTTGCCTGGTTCGTTGAGAGGTGTTTGACCTGCCGTAAAGTTAAGGCCGAGCACCAGAGACCGCACGGTAAGTTGCAACCCTTGGAGATTCCTGAGTGGAAGTGGGATCAGATCACGATGGATTTCATCACCAAATTGCCGAAAACTGCCAGGGGAGTCGATGCGATTTGGGTGATTGTGGATAGGCTAACAAAGAGTGCACACTTCCTTGCCATTAGCGAAAGTTCATCAGCAGAGAAGTTGGCAGAGTTATACGTGAGAGAGATAGTATCTCGGCATGGAGTGCCGACCTCGATTGTTTCGGACCGCGATGTACGTTTCACTTCCAAGTTCTGGAAGAAATTCCATGAGGAGTTGGGTACTAAGCTGCATTTTAGTACCACATACCATCCCCAGACCGACGGTCAGAGCGAGCGGACGATTCAGACATTGGAAGACATGCTTAGAGCGTGTGTGTTAGACTTCGGGGGTAGCTGGGATGCGCATCTGCCGTTGGCTGAGTTTTCCTACAACAACAGCCATCATTCGAGCATTGGTATGCCACCTTTTGAGTTGTTGTATGGTAGGAGGTGTCAGACTCCCATTTGCTGGGGAGAAGTGGGACAGAGAGTGATGGGCAGTACAGAGATTGTACTTCAGACGACCGAGCAGATTCAGCGAGTGAGGCAGAGGTTATTGACCGCCCAGAGCCGACAGAAGAGTTATGCGGACAGACGCCGATCCGAGCTCGAATTCCAGGTCGGCGACTTCGTTCTCCTAAAGGTTTCTCCTTGGAAGGGGGTAATTCGGTTCAGGAAGAGGGGCAAATTGGGGCCCCGGTTCATAGGTCCATTTCGGGTAATTGCAAGGGTAGGTCGGGTAGCTTATCGGTTGGAGTTGCCAGTGGAGCTGAGTCAGATTCACAATACCTTCCACGTGTCACAGTTGAGGAAGTGTATAGCCGATGAGGCAGCAGTGGTTCCGTTAGAAGATATTCAGGTGGATGCGAGCCTGAATTACGCCGAGAGACCAGTAGCTATCAGGGATCGGAAGATCAAGGTTCTACGGAACAAGGAGATACCTCTGGTGTTGGTTCAGTGGCAACATCGGAAAGGATCGGAGATGACTTGGGAGCCGGAAAGAGAAATGCGGGAGCAACATCCGGAGTTATTCGCAGAATGAGAGACTTCGAGGGCGAAGTCTAGTTCTAGTGGGGGAGAGTTGTAACAGCCCGGAATTTCAGGTATTTCTTTAAATTATTTTTGGGCACATTTAAGAGGGGACTCGGCGAGTAGGTGCATGACTCGCCGAGTAGGGCCATGGTCTTGGTTGCAGTCGCAGATACGCGACTGGACTCGACGAGTCCAAATAGGGACTCGGCGAGTCGACGCTGATTCAGCTGAACCCTAGCCGTTTCATTTCTGATCGTATATAACGATCTTATGGCCGTCATGTCGCGTCTTTTGGCCGATTGAAGATACCTTGGGAGTGTGTGAGCATCTGAAGCAAGAGAGAGGACTTGAGGAGGCTTGAAGAGATTGTTAGACAAGGAGGAGCAAGGTGGTGATCAAAGGAATTGAGTACTGGAGGTTTGGGGACACAGGGAACACGTTTCCAGGTAATCTTCGGATCAAAATCTGTAGCTTTTACGTTGTATGCGAGTTTAGGGTTTAGGAAACCCATTTAAGGATTTGTTAGATTATATTGTTGTTATAAGTGTTTAAAAACCCCTGTAATAGTATATGTGAAAGTCCAGGAAGCCCCATATCTATATACTTCGAAATCATGCGAAATACAGGAGGCAGCGGATTGACTGCATGGCGAGGACTCGCCGAGTCCAATGATCAGACTCGGCGAGTAGCTTGAAGATTCACTAGAACTCGCCGAGTTGTTCTTCAGACTCGGCGAGTAGCTTGAAGGTTCACTAGGACTCGCCGAGTTGTTCTTCAGACTCGGCGAGTAGCTTGAAGATCTACTGGAGCTCGTCGAGTCGTTCTTCAGACTCGGCGAGTGGTGTCAGGGTGTCTATACTCGTCGAGTTACCCTTTGCACTCGACGAGTCCGGTCAAGATTGACCGTTGACCTGTATATAACTTAGTAGGGTCGGTTGTCTTGTTTGATAAGATCATTAACAAAGGATGTGGTATTATAGGGAACCTGCGGATTAGCGGATCGTGTGCGAGTAGCTCGAAGGGTTTATAGCTTGCATACTACGAGGTGAGTTTTCTCACTATACTTCACCCGGAAGGGTTTGACTGTGAGACCGGAAGGTCGTATGTGTTATATTCATGCTATGTCTAGAGAGGTAGATGCTTTATATGTGATGTATGCTTATATGTGATGTATGCTTATACGGGCCGGAAGGCGAGACTTTATGTGATAGAAGGGACGGTATGATGTATGACTTATGTGTTATGTGTATTATGTTACATGTGTTATGTTTTATATTATCATGGGCCGGAAGGCAAAATACTATGGGCCGGAAGGCAATTTAATACGGGCCGGAAGGCGATATATGTTATGGGCCGGAAGGCGACTATGTTACGGGCCGGAAGGCAATGTTATGTGGACCGAAAGGTCCGGGCCGGAAGGCGTATGTGGGTAAGTCGTATACTGGGGAACTCACTAAGCATTTATGCTTACTAGTTGTGATTATGTTTTTCAGGTACTAGTGATGACCGTGGAAAGGCGCCGGCGTGACACGTACACACTGCCACTGTTGAAGATCCTGGAGATTTATTATTTATATTTTTGAAATAAACTTGGAATAAACCCTTTTGTCGAATAATGATGTTTTGTTTTTAATGAAAAATTTATTTGAAAATTTGAGCTGTTACATTACACTTGCACATTCAAGAGGAAAAGAGGGACAAAACCTAGATCTAGCCTCATAGAACAATAAAGGAGGAATCTTTGATACTTACAATGATCTAGAAACAAGGTAACATGATGATGATGATGATGATGATGATGAGCATTCCTTGCAAGCCTTAACTCAAAATCACTTTCTTCTTCTTCTTTTCTCCTTCTTCCCAAACCAATAAAAGCTCTAAAATGATCAAAGATCAAGAAAGGATGAAGACTAGGATTTTTCTAAGGTGAAAGAGGGTTTTGGGATGATAAGAAGCCCTAAAATGAGTTTAGATATGCTTAAATATGAAGGAAACCCTAAAATGATCATGGGCTTGGGATGCATTAACTCTCACATCATGAGCTACATGTCTCACGTCGTGAGATCCATCCCGAAAAAAAGTTTTCATGCAACCCATCTCACGTCATGAGGCTTCTTTTCTTCCAAAATCCAACATGTTGACTCCTCAAAGCCCTAATTCGATTCATCATAGAAATGTTGTTATTTCTTCATCTTCTTCTTTAGTTGGGGTTTAATCTTTATACAACTTGCAAGATGATCCTTTATGGGTTTAACTTGTTAAGTTTATTCAAAATATTAAGTCTTCTGTTGCTAAATCTCTTGTTTTTAAACTAGTTTTTGAATAAAAACCCAACAATTGGTATCAAGAGCCACCTTGCAAGTTTGGTTAGATTTTTTGATTTTTGGAAATCTTAGTTTTTGGAAAATAAGGTTTAACACCGTAAATTTTTCATTTTAAAATCGCATAATTCTCATAACATATTTCACACAAAAATCCCAAGTATCTAATTATCAAAACACAAATCCATAATTGTTTGATTAAAAATCTAGGATCCTCAAAACATAAACCTTTCTCTCTTGTGTACAATCAAGCCGATGCCTTCCCGTCATCCAAGAAAAGTACATGAAACACATATCACACAACATGGTAAGCACAAAGGTTAGTAAGTTCCCCAAAATACCACACATATATCAATATCCCCTCATGGCCATTCTCAAAATAAGACCCTCTAGTCAATGTGTCTCAGTGGGACCCTTCGGTCCCACAACTCGAGTGGACCCTCCAGTCCTGACTCAGTAAGCTCAAAATAATACACAGCATAAATCACATAGACATAATTCAGGATATCAAAATACTCAATATAAGCACATAAGCCCCTCCGGTCACACAAAGGTTACCACTCTAGGTAAGTATAGTGAGAAGACTCACCTTGAAGCAAGCAAGCAAATACACCTCGTACACGAATCACCGGTCTAGCCTCCGCCTAAAACATGAGATAATTATCTCTAATTAAATCACAACTCTAAATAAACTCATAATAGCCCCTATATAACTCTTGGGAAGGGTAAAAGACCATTCTACCCATCCATGGTTTCCATTACTCACATTTGGTCAAAACCTCAAAAGTCAACATAAGTCAAACTCGAGTCAACAGTCCATGTTGACCTAACTCATCGGGTCCCTTTGTTTCCTCAGAATCCTCATGAAAACCAACTCAACTCATCGATTTGACCCGTCAACTCGCTGAGTTACAGCATGCTCAGACTCATCGAGTTAAACCCTAACCGACTCGTCGAGTTGGCTCATCGACTCGTTGAGTCCTTTAAGTAAAAATTCTCATTCAGACGTTTTAAGGCAGAAATGCTACTCCATACTGTGGATCTGACCTTCTAAAGCTCGAATACCATGTAAAGCTTGTAGCATTACATTTATGCATGGCATATTGGCTCAATAATGCCAATACAAGCTCTTACAAAGGTTTGGTGCTCAAAAGTTTTCCTCTAGCTCCATAAAGCTTGGGTCTTTGGGCTCTTACAAGGGTTTGGTGCTCAAAAGTTTTCCTCAATATATGCTCAAGGGACTCAATAACACAAGGTGGATGGGAGGAAACCCTAAAAGCTCCCCCAAACCAAGATCTACACAAAGAATGATCAAGTTAGCATATTTTTTACCACCAACAGAAGCTAACAACTAAAGAATCTCTGGATCCAAATGTCCCTCTCTGGTCCAAGCCAAGATGCTCTCCAAATCTTCTTCCAAATTTGCACAAGAACACCCAAATTAGACTCTTTCTCTCTCACAATGGATGGAACCGATCTACGGTTTCTCACAAAGCTCTCTGGAGATAAGGGAGGCGGAAATGAGGGCTTTAAGTCCTTTAAATAGGTCCCAACCCCGGAGATTTAGGGTTCCATATCACAACGCCAACTCAACGAGTTGGCTCTCTAACTCGTCGAGTCGGTCTTTAAACCCACATGCTCAATCCAACTCTACTCAACGGGTCAAAAACCCAACTCGTTGAGTCACTCATTAATAAATAAGGTACCGGGGAGTCGGTATGTTACATATGGATAACTTGGTTTTGTATAAAAAACATGTTCGTAAATATTTTCTATGACAACTTTATAATTGTTTTTTATGTGACAAAAGTTTCATGTATCTTTTATCATTTAAAGTTGTATCAGAAAAACAAAGGTTGTTTAATGTGTATATTGATAAGCATGATGTGCATTAACTAGCCAAGTACCATTCTGTTTGTTGTGTTGTGTTTGGTGTTTTTATTATAAAAATGGTTGTAATAATTTATTTATTCATATGGTATGTAATAAATTAAATATGTCAGTTTTCTTGGTTTATTTTTTTAAGTAATATATTAGTTGTTAGAAATGATTTATTTGTACAAAAATATAACAAAAATGAAGTTGGAACCATTTTTTGAAGACCAAAGAGCAATTTTTGAGATTAGGTGCATGCTGAAAGTTAGTGACAGTTTCTGCAAAATGTCACCAATTATGTTTATTAGAAGTTCTTGGACTTTTAGTGACAGTTGCTGAAATATTCCTTTCAAGAAGCTTTTCAAATATTTTGCAAGCAATGAGTGTTTTGTTTAATGGGAGCTTCTACAACAACATTACAAGAAGATTTTTTGGTCCCTTAAAATATCCCTTTAGGAATTAACTTGGCATTTTTGTGTTTGCTCACAAAAATATCATTAGTTGGTTATGCTTATGCACATAAATTTTATACATGTTTGTGTTGTTTATTTTATACAATTATTATGTGTAGTTGATAAATTAGTTTTTCACATGCTAAAATAAATTTTGGACAAAATAAACATGACATGACATTTGGTTTTCGAAATTTATAATGTGTACATAATATGTAACAAGTTATTGTCTTAAAATAAAATACGGTTTTTATAAAAACGTTAATAAAGTCAAATTTTGAAATATTCGGTTATAAGTTTTAAAATTGTGATTTTTATAACTTATACAAACTCCAAATATATAAGTAATAAAAGGAAGTTTTATTAAAGATATAAAAAGGTTCAAATGCACTCAAAGTTAAGACGGGCTATTAAAATTCAAGCGCTTCAAATTATCTAAAAACTAGTTTTTTACATAGAACCTTTAAAAATGATTTTCTTTTGGAAATTGGTATAATGGTTTATTATATGCATGTAATAACCATGATATCATATGTTTTTAAAACTATAATTATAAAACATATAAAAGACCCTTTTACAAATCTAAAATCTATGCAATCTGTTTTGAAGAACACTCGCACATCTCTTGTATGCACCAGTGGGATAAAGGTTACCTAACCGCTTAGTATTATATTTTAATGGTCGGAGTGTCTGCGCTATTTCTATTACCATGTTATAGGCCGATTACACATGTATTTCAAATTGGATGATTTGATCTAACTCTTTTGTGATAAAGGTCACATAAGCAAAATAGTTTCGAGCCATAGATGGGATCAAACATATCTGATTAAACTCGTTATTAGTGTTCCCATAAATCTAGGAATTATATAGTAAGATATAATTGATAATCGATATCTACAGTTGGATTTAAATGGATAGCATAAACGATACCAAATCATTTATTTGTTATGCAACTTGGGTCCTAGACATTGATAATTAATGGGTATTAATTATTAAAAAGTTTAAATATTGAAAATACTAAATGGATTTTATTAAAATTTTGTAGTTAAATAATCCATTTTCATTGCCATGAATTGTTATTTTCTTTAACGAATTAATGAAACAATAACATTCACTAGATACAACTTTAATGAATGTGTTCATGTGTTAAGAGACAACATTGTAAGAGATATGAAATTATATACTCTTAAAAGTCCTAGTCCTAAACTATTTTCTTTGAGCAATTGACCTGAACATGATACCTGATAAAGGTATAACTATGATGCAAAAGATGTTTCTATCATCAAACTAGGAATAGTGATTCCTGACTTCCAGGAAGTCTTGAATAATTTATATATATATATATATATATATATATATATACACACACACACACACACACACATACATACATGTATGTATATTTGAGGATATAACATGTTAATCAATATTCCATTAAATACAATGATACTTTGTTTAAAACTAGTTCAAACATTTGGAATAATTCAAGGCCGAAAGAGTCACCTTATGTGATCTAGGAGGCCCATGTTTTATGGATTGAAAACCTTTAAGCCCAAGAAATCCAATAAGGCCCACATAGATGGATTTTTTGGAGAAACTGGACACCAGAAGATTAGCTACTCCTCTTATTTGGAAAGAAAATATGAAAAAGACTAGTACTTCAGTTATCTACTAGATAGAACTTATACTTTTCATATAACACTTAGGTACTTGGTACTTAAATGTTAATCTAATATTTGTAAATGACTTGCAGATATTTACAGAAGAGTAACCAGTTGAGCACAATCAAGTTTAAAGTACTCTCTAAGTGTTTAGTTTATTAATAATGCTAGGAACATAATGTACTTGTAATAAAAAAAGGTTTGTTTTGGACAATGTATGTTTTGATTTATATTGTCTAAATATATGTCTCCGTTAATTTAAGTAACGCCCACAGATCTGGGCTAGTCAATTTTGAGACAATAAGTATCGAAAATGACTTTTTGATAAAAGATTATTTAGAATATATTATCTTAACTAAGTTATAGTATATGCCACAAGGGTTACATACATATAAAGGATGTTGAAATCTAACTTATAACGAAGAAGATATGACCCGTCGATGTTTTACGACAAAACCGACACGACACCGCGTAACATTAAAAGTGAATTTTTGATAAACTAATTTTTAGCCTTCGAGATCTAAATGAAAGTTGTAGTATATGTCAAACTGAGATCGTGCATAAAAAGAACACTCAAATATGACTTCGTATGAGGAAGTTATGATTTTCCTAAGATTTGGCATAGTAGTGCACAACCTGAAATTTGAATGTAAGATAGATGATTTTTGGCCAACACAACCTAAACGAGAATTGAAGATCTCATTAATAAGAGCTTAAAAATAAAAATAAAGACAAAAACGGAGTTCGTATGTAGAAGTTATGAATTCTACATGGTCATTTAACAGTGTAATCTTCTCATATTGTTAAATTTAAAATAGGTCGAGAATTAGCCGATGGAGTCAAAAGGAGAGTTGTAGATCTTGTCAATACATACATGTTGATATAAAAGAGCATCAAAAATGGAGCCCATATGCGAAAGTTATGGGGTTTAGAAGTTCGGAGTGTGCTGTTGCGAAAGGGATGACGTGGCGCGATCTGAGCCATTGCTTTCTCCTAAAGTCTTGCCACCAGATGGTGACATGTGGCACCCAACTCGACGAGTTGGAGGCCCAACTCGACGAGTTGATCGGATTTCCAGCTTATAGATATGATGGGTTTTAGTATACTACAACATAATATGGTGCACATACAACCCTAAACACCTTGGATCTATGTTTTCACTAATTATACATGCAAATGGATTCCAAGGCATTAACCTGTAACTAGCATGCAATTTGACAAAAACAATACAAGATGCTAGTTAGAGTAATGTACCTTTTGTTTTGTAGCTTGATTCCATGGAGCTTAAGAGCCTAGTGCCTCAAGCGTGACACCTCAAATGGTTCACACAACACCGCCAACAACTTAGAATAACTTGAGTGAAAAGTTATTATGCTCAAAATCGGCTAGCTCTCTCATATCAATCCTTAGGGCCGATTTCTTGAGCTATGGGGTCTTTATATATTGTGGCTATTAGGGTTACACCATGTAACTCATGAATTTCCATATTCTTCACGCTCCATGGGTTAAAACCTCCATGGAGTATCCATGGGTTACTCTATGGGTTTAGCCCAACATGAAGAACTATGGATCACAAGCCCACATATATAAGAACGAATGATTTACACAATCAATCCCACATATATTTAATTAGTGTCTTTTGATCACAAAATTAATTCCAAATTAATTCTTGATCAATACTAATTAAATAATATGATTTCATATTAATATATTAGAACTTATAATATATTAAATTTTTCTCACAAAAGCCTATCAAAATTGTTTCGATGCCATGCAACCCAAATGGACCATGCCAAATCGGGTCAAGTACATACCAATTATAGTTATGGACTTAGACACTAATTTAACAGTCTCCCACTTGGATAAGTCTAATAACTATTATTGCAAGTATGACGCTGCAACCTGACTAGCAATTGTAGCTCTTAAAAGTCGTTGTCGTACTCTGAACAAATCAATGACACGTCCATTAGATAAGGGATCATACATTCCTCCATTCTAGATATCATATGGACTGAGACATGGATTTTAATCATTCTCTCTGACCATCTGTTGTTTCCCAATTTTCGATTTATGACGACCGTCTAATTGAACAAATCAAATCAGTCCAGGCCTGGCCGAGCACTTACGTTTGTCATTACTAAATCATCAAGGGGTCCACAGATATCGCTTTGATCCCTCTAAGGGTAAAAGTAATGGATTTACTTCGAATCATATACTTGTGCTATATACTTATCAAATCACACACAGAAATGCGTTTTATAACACCAAATGAACATGGGTTAAATCCAATACTTGAATCTTATTCCAGGAGCACTCATGAATACTGCAGCTATGTCTAGGCTACCTAGACAAACTACAGACCCATTCATGATAGTCTTTGTAACAACCCGAAATTTGTTCATCGCCAAAACCCGTTCTACCCGGAAAAAGTCGCCGTTATCGGATTCGTTCCGATTTCTCTTTGGAATTTATTTGTATAATTTATATGTTTATTTTATCCTAATGAGTGTCTAAAACACTCAGGAACTTATGTTATTCGCCCAAAATCATTATTTAATAAGTTTTAAAATGTTCCCGTCGGGTGACGGAAACTCAATCGGGTGCGACCAAAAGCCGCGTTTAGCGTCGGTATCGGGTAGAATTCCACCGCGTGCAAATTTTGGGAACTATATAAACAAGTTTCAGCTTTCATTTGAAGCTTTTTCCTTCTCTCACTACTCTCTCTCTAACCTCTCTCCAAAATCCAAAGATTTAGTGTCCAAAACTCAATTTTAAGGCTTCAAATCCTTAAGGTAACTCCCTAGCTTTAATCTATAGCATTTTTAGCCTTCAAATTCGAGTTTTAAACATGAAATTGGACAATGTATGTGAGTTTACGGCCTAAGAAGATGCTTAGGCCATAAACACCAAATATAAGGGGTTTTGAGCCTTTAAACCCTTCCTTGACTAGTTTGGACCTTGGATATGGCTATGAGACTTTAATATATGTAATCTAAACATGTAATACTTGCATTTTGTCATGTTTGGAGGAGTTTACGGCCAAGGATCATTCTTGGGCCGTAAACTCACATAATGAGGGTTTTCATGCCCTTAAACCCTTCCAAATCACCCCTATAGCTTAGATATGAATTATAGGACTTTGATTCTTGCATTTGGACACTTGAAACATTAATTTTGAGGGACTTAGATGAGTTTACAGCCAAGGAGAGTTCTTGGGCTGTAAACTCCACAAAACTTGGCATAAATCTCATTCTAAGGTGTTAAAAAGCCATCCAACACCACCAAAAGCCTTGGAATAAATCAAGGGACCAACCAAAAATAGTTTGAGGGCCTTAAACACATCATTTGTGGGGTTTCTAAGAGTTTACGGCCAAGGCATGTTCTTGGGCCGTAAACTCCAAAATTTTTGGTGTTAGAATGCAAACTAAACACCCCTAAGGCCCTTAGATGAATTTTAGAAGTCCTTTCATGCAAGTTTTAGACCTTGAAACACCTTGGAACACCATATACTAGAGTTTACGGCCATGAAAGGGGTTTCATGGGCCGTAAACTCCACAAACACCTCAAAAATCACATGCAAACTCATGTTAGGCCTTGGATTAATTCTACCAATCACATGTGATTTGTTTTGGAACCATTTAACATTATTTTCTTGGAAAAATAGGGGTTTACGGCCATGGAGCTATGCTAGGCCGTAAACTCCCTTAAAGGGGGTCAAATTGATGTTTTGTAATCATTCCAAGTCCTTAAACCAAGTCTAGAAATTATCCCCTAAGTGTTGGAAGTTCAATTTGCACCATAAACCACCCATCATGAGTTTACGGCCGTAAACTCATGGGGATGGGTGTTTTGGCCGTAAACTCCCTTAAAGGGAGTGTTCCTTTGATGTCCCAACTCATCTCCCAAGTCCCTTGTGTCATTCATGTCCCTAAACGCCACCCGGGTCACTCCAAACACTTGTATCGGAGTGTTATCGCGACTTGAAGCATGTGTCCCTATCCGACAATCAATCTAAGTCCTAGTTAGATACAAATGTGTATCTTTACTTCATAATTAGGAACCTCGTGCGTTTACAAGTCCCGGCTCAGCTCTTAGCATCCAAACCGTCTCATACCTCGTTCGGTGAGTTCATACCCCTACGGCTTTTTCACTGTTTTCAATGTTTTCAGGGGGGGAATACAAGCAAACTATAACTGTTTTCCAATCACAACATTGATGTGTTTCAAACAATATCTGACAAACCTATAAACTCTTTTACTCCTTATGTATTATGCTGAGCATAAGGAATGACTATTCGATTTCAACTAAATGGATTTTAGTTAAGGAAACAATCAAACTAATCAAATTATTATGGGAATAATTTGGGGGTCTTTACTATTCTTTCTATCGTATACTGATGTCTATATCAAGTTATTAGATAAACTATGTCTGATTCAGTTTATCTCCGTATCATTTTAATGTATTGTCAGATAATTTCATGTATGTATCTATACTTTACTGTACTATGTTTCATAATCTTCTGTATATCGATATCTTACAAGAACCCTGTGAATAGTTTAGTACTAGTTTGTGAGATAGTCACTACCCTTTATGGATGATCAGTAAATCCTCCCCGGAAGTGTAACCAGAGTCTCTTGGAGGGAGAGCGCGGAAATTTTGAATAGATCTATTTGGGACTGACAATCCCACACCTTAACTGCTAGCTACAGTTAGGCGGGCACGCCTAGGGTGACAAATTTCTGGATATCGTTCGACGTCTGACAAACGTCAAGGAGGTCACGTTGTCGTATTAGTATGGTTACCCGACTCACAATATGTATTAATACCAGCTTATTCACAGTTTGGGTTCAGAATCTTTATCTCGTTCGGGATTGTAATCCCATGGTATTGTTTCTATGTCTCTTTCGGGATAGTGATCCCATGGTATTATCAAACTATTATATATCTATGTCCTATACGGGATAATGATCCCATGGTTTATTCTTATATTTCTTTCGGGATAGTGATCCCATGGTATTAACTAAACTATTTGGTATCTAGTTCGGGATAGTGATCCCATGGTTTTATGTCTACAACTTGTACGGGATGTCTTTCCCCATGGTCTTTAACTATACTTTATACGGGATAGTGATCCCAAGGTTTCGTATCGATATCTTATACGGGATAGTGATCCCATGGTTTTCTAAATCTATATACGGGATAGTAATCTCAAGGTTTTCTAAATTTGTATCTTATTCGGGATAGTGATCCTATGGTTTCAAATCTATATTTACATATATACATTAACTTATCTCGTGTTAGTCCGGGATGAAAGTCCCATGATCTTGAACCTGTACTTTCGAATATTTCAAACTAACTTATGTGTCTTTCGGGATAGTGATCCCAAGATTTTCATTATATAGTTTTGTGTGTTAAACTATACTTTGTGATATACCATTGATCTTACAATTAGGAAAATATGGGATTTTCCTGGGGTAAATACAATACATAACCGAATTGGTAACAAATGATAACTTAACCAACTTCACATAAGAAAATATGGGATTTTCTTGGATAACAAATCTTTTCGGAAACTAAAGGAAACCGATACATTTTCACAAAACAACACCGCTTATGAACTCACCAGCTTTATGCTGATTTTCAAACCGCTTGTATTCTCAGGTTCAAGTTAGACAGGTACTCGGTGATCTCTTTTGATGAAGACGGAGTGCGTGGAAGACTCGTCTCAACTTTTTTTAATATGATGCATATGTATATCTTGTATAACTTTACTTTTGAAACAAATGTAAACTTTCATATATATGTAATGTAATGTTTGTTTACTGTGATTACTATGTACATTGGAATTGATACACAAAATGGTAGTCAACCCCGGAGATGTTTCCGCCTTTGGTTTTCGAGGTGTGACAGTCTTGCCTCATACCTACTTCCAAAGTATGATTGATTGTGGAGAGTTTGAATAACCTAGTTATTCGGGAAGTCAAAACATGCAAAGTGAAACACAAGAATAATAGTAATCCCATATGGACCCAAGCACCTTTGAGAGTAAATAAAACACCTTTTATTTAAACATCATATTGATTACTCATTATTCACTGTATAATGTTTCAAATAATCAACTTTATACTTGAATTAAAACAATAGTCATGCCATGCTCCAAGCATGCACACTATGTTTGTCCAAACAATAGTTATGTTATACTCGAAGTATTCACACCATGTTTTTCTATGATCCTAACTTTGTGGAATCGATCAATTGAACATAATTCCAGTGATTATCATTTCAAAATCCCAAATCCTTATCATAAATGTAATAATTCCAAATTCCTGCCATTTACCGAAATCTGTTAGATTCTAAACTTATATGCATTGATCCTCTTGTACTGACTATGCACAAAGTCACAAAGACTTGTCAACAAACATTACAAAGTATTCAAATTGAGATCAATTCCATGGAAACGGAGTCTCAAATTCAAAGTACATTCCCTTGAACATCATTCATGCATTAAGTTTTCTAATCTTACACAGATTTAATGGATAACTTCCACCTATGGAAACATTGCCACACTCTTATTTTGACTATCACTTCTGAACAAGAGTTGCATCCTTTCAGAATATGTCAATATGGTCCTTTCCAAAAATTTACACCATACTTCCAACTGCCCATGAGCAACCAATCTTTGGTAAACCTCAAATATTCCTCGACGATCGCTTAATCATTTTAGTCCTATACAATTCTAGACCTTTTCTCCTCTTAATGCCTTAGGCATTTGGAAAATTTAGAAACGATAAATATTATAGCACATGAAATCGATCCTATATCTGAAGCATATGGGACACAATTCATGATGTCTAAAATAAGGACATGATCGTAAACCAGTCTTTTGCTATATTTTTTTTATTCAACATGTTTTCATAATTCGAACATGAAGAGGGATGTCGTAATCATAATCGAATTTTGAGAAGGCAATATATATAGAATTTCCTTATGTTGAACCATTCCGAAAAAAAATTCATATATATATATATATATATATATATATATATATATATATATATATATATATCCTTGACTAAAGATGATTAAAATCTCAATCTAAGCTTTTAGATTTGAAATGAAGTAAACTTTCCTATCCCTTAATTATAGCAAATCAACTTTTCCTAAATGAAAGTTTTGTTTTCTATAATTAACATTGCTAACTTGCAATATTAAACATAATAATCTTGCTCCCACTAACATGATAATTATTAGCATAACACTTATGCTCCCACTAGCTTCGACATGTATCCAAAAATCAGTTGGACCTCTAGAAATCAATACTTTATTGACTTTCTTACCAAAGTTCAGATTTCTGATACGAGATGCTTTGATATAAATTTATCAAAATCATACACCTTTCCTTAGATAGCTCACATATGTGTTTAAACAACTTTTTGAACTATGAAAAAGGATGTCGTAATCATAGTCTCAATTGTTCAGACCTTTTCCATTTCTCACAAGTCCATGTTAGTGTGCCGGTTAACCACACATGCTCCACTAATGACTTTGAGAATGCAAATATCACAATTGCTATCTGCTTAAAATCTATATAGCGAAAGCGTTTCCTCACCATCATTTTCATGAATCGGAGAGAAACCTCATGACACTTAGATTTTATGGTGTATGTGTACCTATCCATGTGAATTTGACATAACCATAATCACAAGACAAGGTTAGTGACAAATCAAAACTCATATAGACTGAACTTGTGCAATCTTAACTTCTTGCCACTTGGGAGCACAAGGGACTACCTTTGCTTCCAAGTAGTTATGCAAACAACTGAGAACTAATAAAACTCACATGCATAGTCAACATTAACTGGAATGGGCATAGAAACAAGAATATTTCAACACGGTAGGCTATAAACCTCAAGTCGTGTGTTAGTGATAAACAACATGTTTTATTCTTGATTAGTTCTTGAAACTTTTTCATGATCTTTAAGACTCCCACTGACCTCTTGACATATAAGATTCTCTTGTTAAGAACCATTCCTTGATAAAACAAATATTCAAGAGTTAGTATGGATTCTTATCAAGACAAACACGTCACACAATTGGTCTTAGTTGGTCTTTGTTTTATCCAAACATCACAACTTACCAATTTCAAATGTACAAGAGTAAGGAAACATTTTACTCTAAATTTGACAAGTGTTATAAACCTTCTTAGTATTATGTCACTCAAGTTACAATCTTGGACTATTACTCTAAGACTTAATTTTGGAACGAAGTATGATTCATTTTTTGATTTTGCCATTTCCACAATTCATAATTCCTCTTCTTAGCCATAAAAATGCACTAAGATATCCTTAGAGGATCAATTGTGACATGGTTTCCAAATCACTAAGATAATCATAAAACATGATACTCAAGTACTCTCCCATCTCTTCAGATTGGAAAAACTTTTGTCTTTCTGCCCAATTTGATTATTCTCATTCGTTCTGCCAAACATTGAAACTTTTCCAATTTTTACAATTACACTTAAACTTGTAAGCATAACCATATTAACTAAACTTTAGTAAATCATGACGAATATCCTTATCATTCTTTGTAGTGGACCTAATCAACGCACAACCAAGTATACCCGATCTCATAGTCCTTCACTTAACTCACATATATGTGAACAACGAATTAGTCTTAATTTCTCAAAGATGAAAATTCTCATTCATCATATGATACAAGTTGCATGATTCCAAGTTTCTAACCAATTGAAACTTGGGTGATGAGAATCCTTCCTTATTTGGTAAATTATGACACTACCACAGACGAAAGAATCAAATCCATTTTCCAATATTGCTATCAATGGAATCATATAAACAATTTTTCACAAATGCCATTGTAAGGATATTTAAAATAAGTATAATTAAAACTTTTCTTTTATTTTAAAACTTGTAGAAAAAACTTATCCTTACAATTCAAATGCGTATGAAAACAATGTTGTGATTTATTCCTTGGCAATCTATCACAACTCATAAGCAACATGCGATCGAAATCCATCTTCGCAATCAGAATCAACATATTCTTCCTTTAAGCTTCCTCTCTTTTATTTGATTCTTAAAACATCAAAATGCGACCTAGTCACATCATGTAATAAGAATCTCCAAATAGGAACTTAATAGAGTTAGATAGTGGACTTTACCCGAAGTAGAGTCAAACTTTGACTTTTACCATCCTTATGATCTTTCTGGTAAATAGGGCAGCTTCGCAACCAATATCCCTTCCTATGACAATAGAAACATATGGACTCTTTAGGAATGGTACACGGGACAATCTC
Organism: Lactuca saligna; assembly: GCF_052625555.1. Classification (NCBI taxonomy): domain Eukaryota; kingdom Viridiplantae; phylum Streptophyta; class Magnoliopsida; order Asterales; family Asteraceae; genus Lactuca; species Lactuca saligna. Next base: position 23,975,807 of record NC_136423.1, on the reverse strand, counting down.
AGACTTATCCTTTCTCTTTACCATTTGGCCAACTGAGTTGACTATGGCCGATCCCTTTCCAGTGGGAAGAGAAAGCTTTTCTGGTTTTCCAATGTTACCATTGTCGATGTCCATGGAAGTTTGGGCAGTCGATCTTCCAATCAAATTTGCTTTACCACTGCTTCAAAACATTGTTGATTCAGCAGCATCAAGCAAAGAGGTAGGATTATTAAGGGTCATGTCATGGTCTGTCATATAGTATTCCTAAAGGAACTCATTATGTAACTTAGGAAGTGATTGAAGAACCTAGTCAACAACTCCTCAAGACTTTGACACCCAATTCTCCCGTCTTGTCAATATGTGACTTCATCTCCAAGATGTGAACACACATAGACTTTGCTTGCCAATAGGGCTTGAGTGACCTTAAACTTGTGGGCTAGGGAGAATTATTGGAGGAGGTGGAGGAAGAGAAGTATGATTTCCATGATCCAACCACGGGAAATCATCTTCATTAGGAAAACTTGTTTCAAGAGATTTGGGAAGATCATAGTTGTCTGAACCCAACATCTACAATGGGAGAAATTCAAATTAATTGATTTAAGTCCTTAATATAACACCCAATATGAAATATTAAGGCTTGGACCCAACACAATATTTTATAACTTGGAAGAGGGATGTTGAAATCCAAGCTATAAAATATTTGAAGGTAGGTAAATGACGATTTACCAATTTCCACCACGAAAAACAAAAAAGAATTTTAGGTCTCAAGTGAATTGAAACTCCTAGATCCTTTGAGATTCATTGAACTTTTCAATGGCATGTTTAAATCTCCATTGTGCCCTCTCAAGTTTGTGACTGGGATGCCGAGGATCACAAACAAGGTGTGAATAACCATCCAAATTAACTTGGCACCCTAAAATTTTATCACCTAATCGATGTGTCGGTTACCCACACGCGCTCCACCAATCTATGATAAACATTAAGTTACCCTTTGCCACTCTTACTAGTCCATGTTAGTGTGTCGGTTACCCACACACGTTCCACCAATGACTTGGTAAGGTACAAAGTGAAATTTCATGGGTTAGCACCAAATTCACGTTTTCCTAAGTAACTAAGATTGAGAATTTATAAGTGTTTGGTTACTTAGTATTTATCATTATACTTTTAATGAAGGGAGAATTAATGTCCTGTCAAAACCGTTTGGCTAACGACCCTCCACCAGTCAAGGAAGCGGTGGGTGAGAGTGAACACCCATTAAACTATCATTTTATAGGCAGTAACCTTATACCCCCTTATAGACCAGCTTTGTGAATGAGGCCTACTAATGGTAAGACTGACTTTGTTCTTATACATATATATACCTATTAACTATTAATATAATAATAGTATAGGGTTGAATTTTAACTTTTAAAATTCTAAGGGTTAACTTGGAATTAAAGTATTCATGGGGGGAAACTTTACAAATTCCAAAACATTAGGGCAAGTTTTGAACAATTCAACAAAAACTTTTGGTTTCCATAACTTATGAGTTTAAAGTAGTTTTAATGAAAAAACTCTTCAAGTTCCATAACTTGAGGACAAGTTATGGAAGGCTTTAAAACATTTAACAATGAGACTCTTCATTTTCATAACTTATGGAAATCTTCTGTGTTCTAAAAATCACAAATGAGACTTTTCATATAACTTGAGGACAAGTTACAAAAACACATTTTATGAACAACTATTAGATCAATTTGGATCGAAAACAAATTATCACATAAATTTTCTATTAATCTAAACTAACTCATAAGAACAAGATAATTCAAATCATCAATCTTCAAGATCTTAGCATGAACATATAAACTAATACAAATATTGAAATTATGACAATTATATAATAATTGGAAGAGAATCATCATTGCCATAACAACAAGATCAAATTTTATGAACAAAAACATTTTGTGAAAATTATTCTAATCCAAAACAGACCAAAAAAAACTCGAATATATGCTGTCAGGGGCTCCAACTCACCGAGTGCAAGAACCACCTCAACGAGTTGGATGAGTTTGCACATGGACTCGTTGAGTCCCTCAATGGACTCATCGAATCCCCTGTCCAGACAGCAAAAAACTTCGATTTTTAGCCATTTCAGCAACTATAACTTGAAAACAAGTCTTGGCCCTGATACCACTGATGAGTTTTAGTATACTACAACATCCTATGGTGCACATACAACCCTAAATACATTGGATCTATGTTTTCACTAATTATACATGCAAATGGATTCCAAGGCATTAACCTATAACTAGCATGCAATTTGACATAAACAATACAAAAATGCTAGTTAGAGTAACATACCTTTTGTGTTGTAGCTTGATTCCATGGAGCTTAAGAGCCTAGTTCCCCAAGCGTGACACCTCAAATGGTTCACACAACACCACCAACAACTTGGAATAACTTGAGAGAAAAGTTCTTATGCTAAAAATCGGCTAGCCCTCTCATATCAATCCTTAGGGCCGATTTCTTCAGTTATGGGGTCTTTATATATTGTGGCTATTAGGGTTACACCATGTAACTCATGACTTTCCATATTCTTCATGCTCCATGGAGTATCCATGGGTTACTCCATGGGTTTAGCCCAACATGAGAACTATGCATCACAAGCCTACATATATAAGAATGAATGAATGATTTACACAATCAATCCTCATATATTTAATTAGTGTCTTTTGATCACAAAATTAATTCCAAACTAATTCTTGATCAATACTAATTAAATAATATGATTTCATATTAATATATTAGAACTTATAATATATTAATAAATCATAAATAATTTTTTTCTCACAAAAGTCTATCCAAATTGTTCCGATGCCATGCAACCCAAATGGACCATGCCAAATCGGGTCAAGTACATAGCAATTATAGTTATGGACTTAGACACTAATCCAACAAAATAGAGGTGTGGGGCAGCCTCATTTCTCACACCAATTCCCATATCTTTATCTCTCTATACACTCTCTAACCCCCCCCCCCCCCCCAAATCCTAGGGTACCTCCTTAGCACAAGAAGGAAGCCCCGAAGCTCCAGACGGCTCCGAGAAAAAGAGCTTTTCGGTTCAGAAGCTCTGCTCTAGTGAAGCCCGATTTTTAATAAAAACCCGCTGTAAGTGAGATACTTCTACCATACTTTAAATATAGCTTATATTAAATATAATATCGTTATTATGAACCTATAAATAAGGTTTATCAATGATTCAAAGTCGTTATACTAATTAATCTACTTATGTGAGAGGTGTCTAGAATGGTCGCGTTGGGTTTTTGTTGAATTTTAGAAAAGATATAAGCCAAAATGGTCCTGCCTCCCAACTATCATTCCTGGCTGATCCTTACTTGATAGATCATGAAGTAGACTCTAAGTTAATGACGAATCTAGACTAATAATTAGTTGCAATAAATATTAGGCTAAAATTTACTGATAATAATGTTAGGTTTCGTCAAAGGAAAATAGAATCGTTAGAAGCGAAGCGCTACCCGAGTTTGGAATCATCACTTTAACAAGTAAGTGCATAGTCCCTTTCATGAACATGACTTTAATACAGGTATTGAATAATGTATTAAATGTTTGTTGGTGTGTAAAATATTTGATATTGCATGAAATACGTGTGAAAGAACATACCTGATAATATACGATTATTTAGGATACAGAGTAAACATAAATAAATTATGATGAATATTGGGTAGTATCTCTTTATGAGAACAAGTGAGATATACACAAATAATATCACATTAAAATATGTCATTGATCCGGGAGCATGGATTAGACATAGTCATTGTCCCTAATCCAAGAGCATGGATTGGACATAGTCAATTGTCATTAATCTGGGAGTATGGATTAAGACATAGTCAGTTGTCCTTAGTCCGGGAGTATGGATAGGACATAGTTATTTATCATTAATCCGGGAGTATGGATTTAGATATAGACATTTTTCCCTAGTCCAAGATTATGGAATGGGCACAATCATTGATCCAAGAACATGGATTAGATCCGATAGTATGGATTAAGTAAGGGGTAAAATTTGAGGTCCAAGAGTATGGATAGTGTCGTTGGGAGGATCGACAGGGTGGGGTAAGAGTTGCTTATATATATGGTGAAATTGTATATTTTGTGAGTTATAAATTATATATATGATATAACATTGTAGGATTGAAATCCTTATGTACTCACCAGGTTTCCCAACCTGACCCACTCAAGTTTATTTTCATCACAAGTGTCGATACGAAGCTACTTTACACTGAGAGATTTAAAAGAGATGTAGATCACTAGTCCGAGAGTATGGATTAGACATAGTCAATTGTCATTAATCCGGGAGTATGGATTAATACATAGTCAGTTGTCCTTAGTCCGCGAGTATGGATTAAGACATAGTCACTTGTCGTTATTCCGGGAGTATGGATAGGACATAGTTATTTGTCATTAATCTGGGAGTATGGATTTAGACATAGACATTTTTCCCTAGTCCAAGATTATGGAATGGGCATGGTCATTGATTTGAGAGCATGGATGAGATCCGAGAGTATGGATTAAGTAAGAGGTAAATTTAAGGTCCGAGAGTACGGATAGTGTCATTGGGAGGATCAACAGGGTGGGGTAAGAGTTGCTTATATATATGGTGAAATTGTATATTTTGTGAGTTATATATATATATATATATATATATATATATATATATATATATATATATATAACATTGTGGGATTGAAATCCCTATGTACTCACCAGGTTTCCCAATTTCACCCACTTTAGTTTATTTGTATCAAAGGTGTCAATACGAAGCTACTTTACATTGAGAGATTTAAAAGAGATGTAGATCACTAGTGTTAAAGAATGTAAGGTTTGTTTCTGCTTTTGTTTCTGTATTGACGATTACATCCCAAAGTTTTAAAGGAAATAAAATGCATTTCTTTGGAAATTCTTTGATAATACATTTATCATATATTTTTGGGAACAAATTCCGCACATTTTTGTTAAAAGTGTACTCTAATTTTTATAAAGTATAAACAAAATCGGTCTTTTCTGACCGTGAAAAATGGAGATGTCACAATTTATGAATACTTGACTATTTACTTAAATTATTTTTCATAACGGTCACCTTCATATTCGGAAATGATTAATTTTTTTATGAGACTAGATCTGCTAGTAAGAATTATAAAGTAAATATCAATGTTTTATAAATAACAAAGTTCTATATGCAAAATATTTTGATTTAAACTTGTTTTAAATCAAGCTCATCTTTGGCATTATTATCTTTATTATATAAATGTCATTCACATATCCTAACTTCAAGAAAGGGGTCCATGAAGGCAAATAATGTAGTTTATTTGACATATGTAAATATTATTTATATATAAAAGATTCCTAATGTTATTTTCACTAAGTAGTAGAGAAAATAGTTATTAAGGAGCTATATACTATGGTGTATGACTACCTTTCTAATAAATGTCTAAGATTTAGCACAAGATACCAAATTAACTTTATTAACAACTATAGTAGTTATAAACTATATTTTAAATGTTAAAAAATAATTACAAAATCTTTGTTGAAGGTTTCAAATATAAAGTTGAAGTACAAACCGTTAAGAACTATCTAACGACTTAATGATAATAAAGGATAAATTAAATCTTACTTGGTATGGTTTACTTTCTAATCGGTAGAAATGCCCTTTTATTTCCTTGGGTAACACAATCGATTATACCTTAAGTACAAATATCAACTAATAAGTAGATATAACATTTTCTTTATAAGATTTTGTATGGAAATGTTTCATCCATATCTTATTAAATGTTTTGTAGATTTGAAGCCTATGTTGGACTAAAACTTCTAAACCAAAATGTACTAAATACATATTTGTATATAATACTCTAAATGTGGCATAGATTATTATATACAAACCCACCAAGAATAAGTTTACTTATTTCTCTGACAGTTGAGTTAGCAGAAAAGCAAGCTTCTAATGACAAAGAAAGTAGGAGGTACATGTAACTTGAAGCTGCTCAAGAACCATAACCCGGTGTAGTTACATTTGGCACTAGTTTTAACAAGGATGGTTAAGTTTGAATAATAGTTATTCACAAACACAAATTGTTCGCATTAGTGGTAGAAATCATCTTTGAATTGAGAAATGTGGAATCTCTCATTGATGAGCTTTTATTGATGATTTCTGGAAAATCCATCAAATATCAACATTCTATGTCAGATCTTGAACTTGATTAATGACTTTGAGTCATGAACATGAGATGTATTACATGTATGATAATCAAGTATGGTCTTGACTGAACTTCCTCTCTATAGCAAGGCTAGAAGGAGTAAGTGATTCTTCTAGAAAGAATACATTACATCGATAACTATACACATTTAAAGCAAGACTTATAATAAAAGGACTTTCTCATACTCATGTCATTGCCTATGGTCCTTATTGTTAGGTTTTAGTTCAAAAATAGTTTCATAAACTAGAAAAATATGGCAATGGAAGACTTTAAATTTGAAATAACATAAACATTTTATACCCACCAAAGATCATCTTGCAAGTTATAGAAAGATTAAAACACCAATCAAAGAATATGTGAAGAAATAACAACCTTTATAGTTCTTTGGTTCCTCTTGGGAGGCTTGGAAGTTGATGAAGAATGTGGAACCTTGGAGATATCAACAATGACTCAACTTGATGTAGAATGCTAGTTATTTGTATAAAACTCTTAAGCTTTGAACCAAACCCAAGTATGGTTCAAAGAGAGCAAAAATGCAAGCATCAAATCTTCAAGTGCTCAAAGAAATAGAAGAGATGAGGAGAGGGAAGATACTCTCGGCCATAAGAAAGGACGAAGGAATGAGCAAACCATTCAAGAATGAAAGCCTTTTATTTATATGCATAAAGTGAAGTTATTAACCATTAGTTACTTTCACTTTAGACAAGCTTGTCTCCATGTCATAAAAGTGTCCCCCATGCTTCTAAAGACAAATATACTTTTGAGAAAGCCATACCTTTATTTTCTTTTTATGCAAATTTCGAAAATTGTATAAAAAGAGGAAAGTTAGTTTAAATTTTATAAACTCAAGGTTTATAAAATATAAACTTTGTCTTTTGAGTAAAAGACAAAAGATTTCCAACTAGTCCAAAAAGTTGTGCATGACTTACTAATTCATACCATATGAAATATTATAATGTTACTTGCTAGTGAAAATTATTATTTCCATAAAACAAATAATTTCCAATTTAATTATAAGAGTTTTATTGTATATTTATTAAAATCAATTTCTAACAAATAATCAATTGTATCAATTTGTTGTTAGCATGACCCATTAGTATCATATGTTATTTAGTAATATCACTTTTATATGACTCTTGAGCATACTAGTGAAATGTTGCTAGCCATTCACCACTGCCTGTATCCCAAAAAAGCTCAAAGCTACAATTGGTGTGTAAGGTAAGTTTATCAGTTATCCCTTTGCTACAGATATCATGTTGAACATGAGATATGAATTGCGATCAATCTCATTAGATGTTCAACTTTTCATACGGTGCCTTAGACTTCTAACTCTTAACACATAATGTAACGCCCGTAGATCCGGGCTAGTCAATTTAGAGATGATAAACATCAATATGACTTTTTGATAGAAGATTATTTAGAATGAATAATCTTAACTAAGTTGTAGTGGTCGAGACAAGGATTCTGGGTATATAAAGAATGCCAAAATCCGAGTTATAATGAAGAAGTTATGACATGTAGAAGTTTCACGACAGAACCGGTACGACACTGCGTGATGTAAATAGTATATTTATGATAGAGTGATATTTAGCCTTATTTATGTAAACGAAAGTCATAGAATATGTTAAACCGAGAGTGTGCATAAAAAGAACGTCTAAATCTGACTTCGTATGAGGAAGTTATGATTTTTCTAAGTTTCAGCTTAGCTATATGCAACCCAAAGTTCGAATATGAGATCGAGTGATTTTAGTCGAAACAATCTAAACGAGAATCGAAGATTTCGTTAATATTAGTGCAATGGTAAAAAGAAAAACGAAAACGAACGTCGGATGAAGAAGTTATGAATTTATAACGGATTTTTCCTGTCCCGTCCTACAAAAAATATAATAATAAAAATAAATTCAAAATTAGCTAACGGAGTCTAAATGTAAGTTGTAGAGCATAGTCTCACCTACGCGTGGATATAAAGAACGTCAAAAACAAAGCATGTATGCAAACGATACGAATTTTAGAAGTTTGTAAATTGGGAGTACGCCCAACGTACATGAGTACTTGTCTGAATTGGGCCACGAAGCCTACTCCATTTCCATGATTGCTCAGACTCGTAGCCTTGATGCGTCCGAGCTTATCCGCTTAGTACGCCCAGCATACATGTTGAAGAGCCAGTACGCCCCACGTACAGGGACGTACGCCTAGCGTAACTCGGGGTTTCAGCCCTATAAATAGTGAGTGAGGCTAGCCGATGTTGGTTGTCAATTTACCATTCTTCACCCCTATTCTTTCTTCTACTTTGCAAGAAATACCCCCCGAATCCCCGATATCATCCAGACACCTGAAGCAAGTCCCGAAGCCTCGAAGATCCCAAGAAAAAGAGTTTTCGAGACAAAACTCTGCCCACATGAAGCCCGGTTTTGGAGAAAACATCCCGGTTTCATCGAAAGAATATTACATTAAGAGTTGTAGTGTTGTCTGATCATCTTCTTATCAAGTGAGTACATAGTCCCTTTCATAAACACGATTTTAATACAAGTATTGTTTAAATGTATTAAATATATGTTTTGTGTGAGTGTGTAGTCACTTTCATATAACACATAGATATGAAGTATCTTCTATAAAATACGTGCTATGTGTTTTTATATTATTTGTTTATTTGAGATGGATGTTTATTGAATGATTTATACATGTTTAGAATGATTTAAACAGTATATGTATTTGTATCTACGAATACGTTGGGTAGAACATGGGTAGATGAAATAGTTGATGTGAAAGGAAATAAAATAATGAGAAGTTTTGATGATAATGATGTTCTAGTTAACTAGTGAAAATATAGATGACGACCACATACTTTTCTAGACAATCCAAAGGAAAGTTAACAGGCTCGTAACCTGTATGTGTTTTTGAACCAGCTGTTCATTAAGTATTTTGAACTAAGTGTTGACTAGGTGTTTTTGAACTAGGTGTTCATTAAGTATTTTGAACTGAGTGTTTACCAGTTGTTTTAAACTACGTGTTTACCAGTTGTATAATCCTAGCAGCTGCGCAAAAAGAATAGTATTGACAGATGCGCCTAAATGATATTATTGGCAGATATAAAGTATTTGCAGATACTAAAGGATAGTATTGATTATAAATAATAACTATATTATTGTGGGTTGAAAACCCTATGTGCTCACCAGGCTCCCAAGCCTGACCCACTCAGTTTTCTTTGTATTATAGGTAGTGCAACAAGAGCATGGTTGAATAATGACGAGAGATTTTGGATTATAGGCCAGTAGTTGTAAATAACTTTTGTAAGGCTTATAAGGTATTGTTTATGCTTTTGTTTTGTATCGAAACATGATATCCCGAGATTTTTTTATTTAATGAAAATACATTTCTTTAAGAAATGTTTTGATAAAATTTTATCATATTCTATTTTGGGAACAAATTCTGCAACTCTTTTAATCAAAGTATTACTCTAATTTTGTTTTAAAAAGCATAAACTAAATCGGTATTTTCTGGCCGTGAAATTGGGGATGTCACAGTTGGTATCAGAGCATTAGTTTAAGTGAACTAGGAATTTGTAGGATTTCTAGACTTAAACTTAGAATGGTAAGCGATGATTATGAGATGAGTGTCTACCATATTTTTGACACGAGCACTAGTATATTTTAGGAAAGATGTTTAAAATGCTTTGATGTGCTAAGTGCTATATGTTTGCCATATATGATATTATTTGTTCGGATCTATGGTCTGTTGCCGACCGGATCTGAAAACCTTATGTGTTCCGGATTTTAAGCATATGACGACGATAAATTTAGGTATCTATCATGAATGAAGATCTAAATTCGCCTAATTTTGTGTATAGATCATAATGGTAAGAACCCAGAGTGGAGTTGGAAATGAGAATAGAAACCAACAACCTCAACCCTAAGTGGTGGAACAGGTGCCGATAGCAGAAGCTGCACCAGAACCCATCACAATGGCTAGAGTACAAGCCATGATGGATGAACAAAGGGAGGAAATGAGACAATTGTTGCTGAACAACTGGATAGAACCTTCAATGCCTGTTGAACAACTTGAACTGAATGATGATCAGTCTGAGGAAGGAAATTACAGTAGATCTGTTGGTCAAACTGAACCACTTATGGTTAGGAGGAATAACCACGAGGATGGAGTGGAGAGAAATAGATGCAGGTATAAAGACTTTATGACTTGCAAGCCATCAACTTTAATGGATTGGATCTCGGAAATGGAATTGGCTTTCATGACAAGTGGTTGTCAAGGCAAGTTATAAACCATATTTGCAGTGAGTCAGTTCAGAGGTGGCGTTGTTCGCTGGTGGAACACTTTGGGGAAGACTCTAAGCCTTAATGAGCCAGTACAACTGACTCAGGCAGAGTTCTTGGTGCATTTCACGCACAAGTACTGCTCGGCCCAAAATCTGCTTGAGCTCAAGAACCAATTTCTGACATTTAAAAAGGGAAGCATGTCCATTAGTGAATACACCAATAACTTCATAGATAAAATGGAGTTTGCTTTGCGTATTGTCCCAGACGAGTTGACAAAAATCGACAGATACATAAAGGGGCTTCCATGGGAGTATGCAGTGCCAGTGCGCCAGACACCTATTCTAGAGGCAACTATCTAGGCTGCCAAGTTTGTTGAAGATATGATCAAGGGAAGAGCCACCAAAAAGGTTAAAGTTGGCGATAAGAGAAATTTTAAAGGATCCTCAAGGTCCAATAAGAAGAGAAAATTCTCAATGTCTGGTTCGAAGAAGTTCGAAGGGGGAGGAGATGAAGCAAGATGGTGTGATAAATGCAAGAATAAACACTAGGGAAAACATGGCGAGGAGGTTACATGTTTCAAGTGTGGAAAGCATGGGCATTACACCAATGAATATACATTCAACAAAAGGGTATGTTACGAATTTCATGAGGATGGGCACTTCAAGAAAGACTGCTCAAAGAGGAAAGGAGCTACAAAGCAAAATGCGCTGCCAAAGCCAAAGGCAAGAGCATTCCCAATGATCCTTGATGAAGCAAGTGACGATGTAAGGGATCAAAAATAAGGATTTTATATCCAAAGATCAAGTTATGAAGTAGTAATGTGAATAGTAACATGTGGTGTAGCCTATTAGAGGCATAATATAGGGTGAACTTGAACCTCGGTGTAATCATTTCAAGAATTAATATAAACCCTAGTTTTGTTATCTGAAGTGTTGGATGATTGTGTGATTTTCTTGTATGGTGACTTGTATTGACTGCGAGACAATACTTGGGACGAGTATGAGTAGGTGTGAATGGTAGTAGAGGCCTATACTATCAGAAGCACAGGACTCACATTTGGATCAGGGAAAGTCACAAGGTTACCAAGAAGCTAGTAATTGATTCTATTTTATTCAAGTATGTCATTACCATTGTTTCGATAATGACTAGTAAGATGGTTGTTATTCCGACCCTAATGGTCATATCAAATTGAGTCTGACTACGATGAGGTTGTTACATGGTTCAGAGAACCAAGTTCGATGTAACATCTTACATAAGTCAGAAGATTGAAATCAATGCGATCAAAAGTATCGTGCTCGTTGTTTAAAAAAAAGTTAGTAGCTAGAAATGTTACATGCTAAAATGTGACTACATCACATTAGAATATGAAGTAAAGTATATTCCATTCTGGAATTTGACCCTAAGAGACTCGAGTCTAGGTGTTGCATCATCTGATGAAAGGTCATTAGAACATGACCCATTGATCTGTTACGGTAGATAAAGGAAAGTAATTATCCTAAGAAAAAGAAGGATTCCTCAATAAGGATTTATTTTGTAACTCGTAGGTTACGATTGAAAGTCCAACATAGTACGAAGAGCAGGTGCAAGATTGAGCATCGCTTGCGGTCAAGAAGTCCAAGAGTTAGATACTCATTTGAAGAAACATAGAAGTTACGATTATTACCTAGGATGAAAAGATAACGTATGGAATCATTATACAAGCCCTATTTTCGTTGATGATTCCGGGATGTAGTCATTTTAAGGGGGAGATAATTGTAACGCCCGTAGATCCGGGCTAGTCAATTTAGAGATGATAAGCATCAAAAATGACTTTTTGATAAAAGATTATTTAGAATGAATAAACTTAACTAAGTTGTAGTGGTCGAGACAAAGATTTCGGGTATATAAAGAATGCCGAAATCTGAGTTATAACGAAGAAGTTATGACATGTCGAAGTTTCACGACAGAGCGGCACGACACTGCGTGACATAAATAGTGAATTTACGATATAGCGATATTTAGCCTTAGTGATCTAAACGAAAGTCGTAGAATAAGTTAAACCGGGAGCGTGCATAAAAAGAATGTCTAAATCTGACTTCGTATGAGGAAGTTATGATTTTTCTAGGTTTCAGCTTAGTAGTATGCAACCCAAAGTTCGAATATGAGATCGAGTGATTTTAGTCAAAACAATCTAAACGATAATCAAAGATCTCGTTAATAGTAGTGAAATGGTAAAAAGACAGACGAAAACGGACGTCGGATGAAGAAGTAATGAATTTATAACGGACTTTTCCTGTCTCGGGCTACTAAAAATATAATAATAAAAATAAAGTCAAAATTAGCCGACAAAGTCTAAATGAAAGCTATAGAGCATAGTCTCACCTACGCGTGGATAAAAAGAACGTCAATAACGAAGCCCGTATGCGAAACATATGAATTTTAGAAGTTTGGAAATTGGGAGTACGCCCAACGTACTCTTGTGCATGGTCTGAATTGGGCCACGAAGCCTACTCCATTTTCATGATTGCTTGGACTCGCAGCCTTGATGCGTCCAGACTTATCCGCTTAGTATGCCCAGTGTACAATATATATATGCCCAACATACATGTCGACGAGCCAGTACGCCCCGCCTACAGGGACGTACGCCCAACGTAATCAGGGTTTCAACCCTATAAATAGTGAGCGAGGCCAGCTGGTTTTGGTTGCCAATTTACCATTATTCACCCCTCTTCTTTCTTCTACTTTGCAAGAAATACCCCCCGAATCCCCAATATCATCCCGACACCCGAAGCAAGTCCCGAAGCCTCAAAGATCCCAATAAAAAGAGTTTTCGAGACAAAACTCTGACCACATGAAGCCCAGTTTTGGAGAAAACATCCCGGTTTCATCGAAAGAATATTACATTAAGAGTTGTAGTGTTGTCCGATCATTTTTTATCAAGTGAGTACATAGTCCCTTTCAAAAACACGATTTTAATACAAGTATTGTTTAAATGTATTAAATATATGTTTTGTGTGAGTGTGTAGTCACTTTCATATAACACATAGATATGAAGTATCTTCTATAAAATACGTGCTATGTGTTTTTATAATATTTGTTTATTTGAGATGGATTTTTATTGAACGATTTATACATGTTTAGAATGATTTAAACAGTATATGTATTTGTATCTACGAATATGTTGGGTAGAACATGAGTAGATGAAATAGTTGATGTGAAAGGAAATAAAATAATGAGAAGTTTTGATGATAATGATGTTCTAGTTAACTAGTGAAATATAGATGACGACCACATACTTTTCTAGACAATCCAAAGGAAAGTTAACAAGCTCGTAACCTGTAGGTGTTTTTGAACTAGCTGTTCATTAAGTATTTTGAACTAAGTGTTGACTAGGTGTTTTTGAACTAGGTGTTCATTAAGTATTTTGAACTGAGTGTTTACCAGTTGTTTTAAACTACGTGTTTACTAGTTGTATAATCCTATCAGCTGCGTAAAAAGAATAGTATTGACAGATGCGCCTAAATGATAGTATTGGCAGATGCGCCTAATAGTGAATGTCATAGTATTGGCAGATGCGTGTAAATGATAATATCGGCAGTTGTGCCTAATAGATATCATTGGTAGGCGCGCCTTATGCAACAATGGAATTTGTGCTTATTCCTTAAAGTCAATCTCTAGGAATGAATAAATGAAGGATAAATGAACCTTAGGGTAAATCCTTAAGAAATAAAGGAGATAATAGGATGGGGGAATTGATTGATGATTATAAATAATAACTATATTATTGTGGATTGAAAACCCTATGTGCTCACCAAGCTCCCAAGTCTGACCCACTCAGTTTTCTTTATATTACAGGTAGTGGAACAAGAGCATGGTAGAATAATGACGAGAGATTTTGGATTATAGGCCAGTAGTTGTAAATAACTGTTGTAAGGCTTATAAGGTATTGATTATGCTTTTGGTTTGTATCGGAACATGACATCCCGAGATTTTGTTATTTAATGAAAATACATTTCTTTAAAAAATGTTTTGATAGATTTTTATCATATTCTGCTTTGTAAACAAATTCCGCAACTCTTTTAATCAAATTATTACTCTGATTTTGTTTTAAAAAGCATAAACTAAATCGGTCTTTTCTGGCCGTGAAATTGGGGATGTCACACATAAGAGGAAAAAATTCCATCTTGACTACATAAGCTTATTGCATAGTTCACACCATACCTAAAAATGACTTTTATAACTACACAGTTAAGGAACAACATTTGACCATTATCAAAGCATAGTACTCCCTACACTTAAGTCCCACTGTGTATCTTAGGTGTTAAGGATACAAGATATTACCTTTAAATCAAGTATCATTCATGATAGCGATCCATGAGATGATTTTGATGCGGGTCAGTTCGATACTAGTTCTCTGACAAGTACCTATGTACTTGGTCACAACCACTTGCCTACTTTGATCTAGTGAGAGTCAACCAATCCAATTCATATTAGTCTTACTTTATAATTGCTCCCATATTTATAACCGACTAATGAACTTTTAGAATAATAACATTATTCATGGATTAAACATGTTAATATAGAACACAACAGGTATTATGTGATGACTATATTCCAATATATCATAACATTATCTAATAGTTGTTTTTATAATGTTCCAATATCCAAATACTAAATCCAAATCAAAATCCCATTTCTAGAATAATAAAGTCTTATAGTTGAAGTGTGACCATTCATACTTAGCTCAAAAGAATGAATTTATTAATAGGTCTGACAAAATTTAATTTGTGAATTATGTGAATAAAATCATCTCCATACTTAACTTTACTCTAAGTATAGTTACATATCTTGGATAATATGATTGGTGTTCTTTCGTGACATAGAGCCTCTTAGCTTGATTAAGTATACTCTCAAAGTCACAAATATTTCTATGTGATCCTTGAATGGTAGAAATCAACATAGTTTTTCAATGATTCCATTCATCCAATCATAGTTGAATTCAACTTCTAAAGTAGTGTATTCTTATTTTGTAGTAGATTGTGTCATTATGTTTTGCTTGGACCTCATTCCAACAAAACTTACCCTTTATTCCGCAATGATGTCAAAATCCAATTATAATTCACAATTATTTATATTTGTTTAGAAATTAACATCTTATGTAGCTCTTTCCATAAAGATCTTTTCTAAACTGATTATCTTACATACATTCTCTTAGTTCTTTTAAAGTTATCTTAGAATGCTCTCTTAGTCATCCGGTGATTTAATAATGTCTTCAATTAGTATCCTATAACATGCTTACAACATGATCAAATATCATGTCCTATGCATAATATAGTATAAATCATTTCATCTAGTTCAAGCCTATGAGCTATGTACTTTTGAGGCTGTCTTAAAATGGTGCCATGAGACAATGCCAAGAGTTATCCAAATGAATCTTGTATCTTGATCCCTTTCAAGATATTGATAGTATATGTATAAGGACATAAAACTTTTAACATTCATTGTATCTATCTCTTATAGATTTTACATTTCAAGAATGCATCCTTTCCTTTTTAAGTCTTTCATTTCAGAAACACTTTCTGAGTCAAGGTGAAAACGACCATGCTTAGTCCGAATGTGATTTCAAATGATTAACTATGTCTCATTCATACAAGATTAGGAATTTCACTACGCTCCCACTAGTTCTTAGTAAACACATATGTTCTATTCATTTTGATATAAAAACATACCTTCTGGTTTTACATAAAATGATGATTGTAACATTGAGATGTTTGCTTAATATCCACAAGTGTATCTCAAGCTCTACACATTTTGTTAGGATAGCTTGGATTACGAAACCTCCAAGCTAATCTATATAGATATCTTCCATTAGATGTCTATTAAAAAAAGCGGTCTTTCTTGAAATCTATTAACTATATCTCATATTAAGAATATAAATTTATAACAAATAATATCCTTGTTGATTTAATCATAGCTATCTGTGAAAAAGGTTTGATCACAGTCAATGTCATGAGTATGATGAGGACCATAGTCAATGATATGAGTATGAGAAAATCCTTTTACTACAAGTCTTGCTTTAAATGTGTATGGTTATCCATGTAATTTATTCTTTCTAGAAGAATCATTTACTCCTTCTAGCCTTGCTATAAGGAGAAATTTTAATCAAGCTCATTCTTGATTATCATACATTGATTACATCTCATATTCATGACTCTAAGTCATTTTTCAAATTCGAGACCTAACATAGCACCTTAGTATTTGATGGATTTTCTAGAAACCATCAATAAAATATCATCAATGAGAGATTCCACATTTCTCAAGTCATAGATGAATTCTACCATTAATGCGAACATTTTGTGTTTGTGAATACCTATTATTCAATTTTAACAATCCGTGTTAAAACTAGTTCCAACTATTACTACATAAGGTTATGGTTCTTGAGCTGCTTCAGTTTTAACAATCCTTGTTAAAATTAGTTCCAACTATTACTACATTAGAAGCTTGCTTTCTACTAACTTAGCTTTCACCGAAATAAGAGAACTTATTCTCGGTGGGTTTGCATATGATAACCTAATCCATATTTAGAGTATTATATAAATATGTATTTTGGTAGATTTTAGGATTAGAAGATTTAGTCCAATATCGGCTTCAAATCCACAAAACATTAAGTAAGATGAAGATGTAGCCTTTCCATACTAAATCTTATAAAGTGGTTAATTAACTAATTAGTTTTTGTTTGTATTCAAAATACAATTATTATCCCAAAAAAGATTAAAGGAGGATATTTCTATCGATTAGAAAGTTAATCATACCAAGTAAGATTCAATTCATCCTTTATTATCATTAAGCCCTTAGATGGTTCTTACCGGTTTGCATCTCAACTTTTGAAACCTTCAACAAAGATTTCACAATTATGCTTTACCACGTAATATATAATTGAAACTACTATAGTTGTTAATAAAGTTGATTTGATATCATGTGTTTAATCTCAGACATTCATTAGAAAGGAAGTCATACATCAAAGTATATACTTCCTTAATTATTTTCTCTATACTTTAGTGAAAATATCATTAGGAATCCTTTACGTATAAATAAGGTTCACATATATCAAATAAACTGCATTATTTGTCTTCAAATATCCCTTTCTTGAAGTTGTAATATGTGAATGTCATTTATATAATAAAGATGATAATGTCAAAGATGAGTTTGATTTAAAAACAAGTTTAAGTCAAAAGTGCTTGTATATAGAACTTGATTTTATTTATAAAATACTTATATTTACTTTACAATTATATTAAGAGATATAGTCTAAAAAATAGAAGTTAATCATTTTAGAATATGAATATTATCGTTATGAAAAACGATTAAGCAAATGATCAAACATTTGAATAAAATAACTAGGACATAAATTTAGACATGCTAAATTAAAACATACATTGTTCCAAAACAAATATTGTTTTATATTACAAGTAATTTATTTTCTAAGCATAAATAATAAACTAAACTCCGAGAGTGTAGTTCCAACTTGATTGTGCTCAGCTTGGTTACTATTTAATATATATTTGCAAGCCATTTACAAATATTAGATTAACATTTAAGTACCAAGTACCTAATTGTTATATGAAAAGTGTGAGTTCTATCTAGTAGATACAAGAAGTACTAGTCTTTTCCAGACTTTATATCCAAATAAGAGGAGTAAATCCTCTTCCAGTGTCCAGTTTCTTTACAAAAGAAACAAGATCAATCTATGTGGGCTTTAGTAGATTCCTTAGGCTTAAATGTGTTCAGTCCATAAAACATGGGCCTCCTAGATCACACTAGGTGGCTCTTTTAGACTTACATTATTCCAATGTTTAAACTAGCTTTAAATAAAATATCACTCTATTTATTGGAATATTGCTTGACATGTTATATCATCAGATGTATGTTTAAATTATCCAAGACTTCTTATAAGTCATGAATAACTATTCTTAACTTGATGTTAGAAGCATCTTTAACATCATAATGATGCCTTTACTAGGTATCATGTTCAAGTTTATTGCTCAAAGCAAATAGTTTAGGACTAGGACCTTTAAGTGTATATAATTTCATATCTCTCACGAGATTGTCTCTTAAACATGAACTCATTCATTGAAGTTGTATCTATTTAATGTTATTGTTTCATTAAGTCATTAAAGAAAACGACAATTCATGATAATGAGAATGGATCATTTAACTACAAAAAATTAACAAAATTCATTTAGTATTTTCAATATTTAATCTTCAATAATTAATACCCTTTTAGTTTCCAAAACATTAATTATCAAAGTCTATGATCCAAGTTGCAAAACAAATAAATGGTTAGGTATCTTTTATCTCATCCATTTGAATTCAAACTGGTAAATATTGATTATCAATTATATATTGCTATATAATTCCTAGATTTATGGGATCTCTAATAACAAATTTAATTAGAACTCTCCTGCTTAAGTATCCTTTATCCCAAAAGATTTTTGATCAAATCATCTAACTTGAAAAACTTGTGTAATCGGCCTATAACTTAGTTATAGAAATCGCGAAGACACCCGACCACCAAAAGACAACACTAAGCGGTTAGGTAACATTTATCCCACTAGTGCATACAAGAGATGTGTGGGTGTTTTCCAAAAGTATTGCATAGATTTGAGGTTTGTAAAATAAAGGTCTTTATATGCTTTATAATTTTAGTTTAAAAACATATGATATCATGGTTATTACATGCATAGAATTAACCATGGTATTAATTTTCAAAAGAAAATCACTTTTAAAGGTTTTCTATAAAAGCTAGTTTTTATATAATTTGACGCAATTTAATTTTAGTTTAACGCAAATAAATTTCAAAATTAACTTAACAATATCAAAAACAAAAATAAACAAATATAAAATTGTTATACCGGACTGTTAGTATCATTCAAAGCCATCATTCTGGAATTGATCTTCGTATTACACGGTATGTTCTTTATAGTCCAAAGTGATACTATCATACCAGAATCACTTATAATGGGTATTGTAGACTTATTTCCTCTAAAAAAATGGTGCTAACACATTTTAAGGGACTTACATGGTTCTTATATGGTTAAAACTAAAAAAAATAAAAAAAAAATACAACATTTAGATATTCCAAACTTGATTTACGCATTCCAGAATACATAAAATTGTTTGTAAAGTAAAATGCAAGTAAATAAAGAGTAGACCTCACTTGGTTTGTTGAATCTATGGTAGATAAGCTTAAAAATCTTTGACCGAAATGTCGGTAACATGAACGTCTGAATTTCACTTTCCGGAATGCTTATTTTGATTTTCGGGTGTGTGCCCCATATATATAGCATTAGGCTACAATAGTTAGCTTGATTCGTGTTTGTTTGTTCCAGAATGCTCATTCCGAAGAGACTAGTTAGTTTTTTTTAATTGTTATTATTTTTAAAAATAAACTAAAATACGGTTAAATTATTAAATGTCTCTAAATTTAATATATTTTAATGATATGTTTGATATATATATATATATATATATATATATATATATATATATATATATATATATATATATATATAAATTAATGATTAATTGTTAATATTAAAATGGAAAATGGGAAAGAAGAAAAAAGGAAGATGAGCCACGGAGTTTTCACCATATGGGAAAAATAAAAAACGCAAGATCATATGGTTTTCACCGCACTCCTTGCTCGAGTTTTTGACCAAAATAGTATCATCTAAAAAATATTTACCAATATAGTGTAGTTTGAAAAATATTTATCAAAATAATATATATTTTTTTTTTTATATTTTTCAATTTTTTTTATTTTACATATTTTTTTTATTTACTTTATTTATTTTTCAATTTGTTTACTCTTTTTTATTTCATTTGCTTACAGTCTTTTTTTTATATTAGTTTTTTATTTTTTTATTTTTTTATCGTTAATATATGTTTATGATAAATGTTTTGACAAAATTTATATAAATTATACAAATAATTTTGAATATAAATGCTTAACACAAATATATGGGTTTATTTGATAATTCTGTTCAATTAGGGGTTTTTTTTTTTTTTTTTTTTTTTTTTTTTTGTGTGTGTGAAAATAATTGTGTGGTTTTATTTGATAAAACTTACTTGATTGTGTTATTACTTGAATATTTTCAAAGTCATGTGATGATTGTGTTTACAAACAATTTTTAAAGTTTTGTTACTATGTTAGAAATTATTTTGTAATTTGAATCTTATAATTGCGATACTTCTTTCAATTAGTAGTAATTTTATGGTTATTTGTGTAATTGTTATTTTTTTTCGATCCCTAGTTCAGTGCATATTTGCATGTAAAGTGTTAGAGGATGATTGATTTTTCTTTTGTTAGTAAGTTAAACTTTAACTCATATTTTCGTAAGTGGTGTATCTCATCTAATTATTGACATCTGGACCAAACTTGTAATTTTATATCAAGAAAAATGATCATTCTTGTAGTTTAATCTTTTTAAAATAAAAAAAATTGTTTGACATGTAATTCTAAATAGTTATTCTTTTTTTTTTCTATGGTGTATTCGATCTAATTTGTTACTTAGATATAGCTTTAAATTATATTTCACAAACACTTTAATTTATTTTTATATAAAAATGCGATATTCAATAGTTGATATAATACTTCAAAATAAAAGACTATAAAAAACCGAAATGAAAGTAAAAGTAAATAAATAGATATTTAAAATAAAAAAATTGAAAAAAAAAAATTAAAAAATATAAATAAAAAAATAAAACACTAGATTGGTAAATATTTTTCAATCTATACTAAATTGGTAAATATTTTTTTTAATAACCTTATTTTGGTCAACGCATTATGTGGTGGGTCTATACCTCCTAGCCTAATAAATGGTTGAAAAAAAACTTTAGTGAGCTAGAATAGTTATATAACTTTTGTAAACAAGTTGTGATTAACCCTAATTCAAAAATACAATAGGGAGAATCTGATATTAATGACAAACCCTAAGCGCAAAAATGGGAAATCAGCCAAGGGCAAAATGGTAATTGGATATGAACGATCAACAACTATGATACCCACCCAGGAACCAAATTTTGGCTTGTAGAGTTGGCAATGTCGTCGTCTTCATTTGGTCATATTCTCATTCGCAAAAAATACTGAGCTTTTCCACTCCCATAGCAGTTAAGCTGCTTCAATCCACTCACCTACTCTATCTCTCTTTCTCTCTCTACAAAATCATCCATCAATTTTCTATCTCTACGAAATCCTTCATCGATTTTCTCTCTCACACACTTTCACACTCAAACACACACCCTCTCCCATCGCATTTATGGTTGCAGTTATCGGAATCTTACTGGTTGGGGCGGAGTTCTAAGGTCGGATTTTGGAGACAGAAAGTAAGCGAGACGGAAATAAGATGCCGTTGGTGAGGGTGGAGGTGAGAAATGAGTACGGATTGGGAATGCCGGAGTTGTACACAGAAACCAATAGAGAAGATCCGAAGGCGGTGCTTGATGGCGTCGCCGTTGCTGGCCTCGTTGGAATCTTGCGTCAATTAGGCGATCTCGCAGAGTAATTTCTCCTCTTCTCTCTTCTCTCTTCTCTCTCTTATTCTTGATTTTCTGAGTGTGTTGGTGAACTTGAATTTGAACTTGACGGAGCTTAATTGCGTGTGTCGATTTAAGGTTCATAGGGTATCTCAATGTTACGATTTCTTGTGGAATTTGTTCCTTTTTCTTCTTCCTCTTCAATTAAAGGTTGCACTTTTTAGTGCTATAATGCAAAAACTCGTGAAGATTAATGGAGATTGTAAAGTCAATGAAAACCTTCAAATAGATAGTTTCTGGCTCACTGGAATGTTTAGCTTCAATTTAATAAACTTCTATTTCATAGTCATCCAATATTCTTTCAAATGATTATGTAAAAAATAAGTACCCCCAAATTCTGAAGTGTTCAGTCTACTGGATTGCTCCCGGAGTTGATCGAAGCCAATTTATTTAGTTTTAAATAAATTTTTAGCTTTAGTAACTCTGTAAGAAGTACTACAAACAACAATGAATGCTACTTAAGTATGTGCATATGAAAACTAGAAATTATAATCAACTATGAACTGAGATGAAGTCTTTTCCATTATAGATTTGCAGCAGAAGTTTTTCATGGGTTACAAGAACAAGTGCTAATTACATCTTCTAGAAGCCATAAATTGGTGCAACGAATACACAACATTGAAGCTGCACTTCCTCCACTAGAGAAGGCTATTTTGGCACAAAGGAGTCACTTACATTTCGCATACACCGCTGGTAACATTCACACAACTTTTCATTTCCACTAGGGAAAAAGAAAATGGCCTCAAACAACCCTTCCAAAAGAATATAATAGAGAAAACTGAATACATGGAAAACTACACTACAAAACCCGAGGAAACACATAGGGCCTCTAGAGAGAAAAATCCACTATATCATAAATTATTTTCTTTTCTATTCATATACTTTTATATGGCAGGTTCTCACTGGCATTCTCGAATCAAAACCGAACAAAACCATTTCATATACAGTGACTTGCCGCGATGCATTATGGACGCCTATGAAGACTGTCGTGATCCTCCGCGTCTACATAAGCTTGACAAGTATGATAATCATTTTGTATTTTGTTATAATTTATATTTATAATTAATAATATATATTATTTTTAGGCGTATTCTTAATTTTCATGGTTTTCTTTCAGATACGACATAGGTGGCCCGGGATCTTGTTTCAGAAGATACTCTGATCCAACTTATTTTAAAAGAACTTCTTCTAGCCCTTATGAAGCACATCTTCAAAATGTCCCAAGAGAAAAGAAGGCTCGTAGGAATAAGGTATGTTTCATTAGCAACATAAAATATGTATTTATTAATATTTGAATAGTCTTACAAATGTGTACTTTATGCAGAAAAAGAAAACTTCAAGGTATAGAGATTTGACACATGAAGCTCCAGTAATTATGCATACAGAAAGGTACAACTCTCTTAAAATTGTGTGTAATAATGTATTGAAAGAGTTTAGATACTTGTGATTTGCTAATGAAGTTATATGATTAACTCTTTTTTACAGTATGGATTTTGGGTTTTCAAACATGGTAGAAAGAGCTTCTCCTTCTCCTTCTCAAGATATCTCCTCATTCAATGTCCCACAAAATTCCGGAATTGACCCTGAAATTGACCATTTGGCTACTTTCGAATCAAGAAACGATTCGAATTACATCGAGTGTATCTTTCGTCCAAGCTACTCAACACAATCTGAAGACAACAACAATCTCAAAGAACCTTCTTCCGATTATCATCATAATTCGTTTCTTGATTCGGCTTCCATTGATGGCAACAATGGAGGTGTTCCTGTTCTTCCGGATGAAAATATCAACAATACGTCAAGATCACCTTACATTACCTGGGATGAAAAGTTGGAAATCATAGATTCTACAGGTCGCCCATCTGACAAGATTGAGGAGAAAGAAGAAGATCATATTGATTTTGGGTTTCATGATGAACCTCTTCCAACACCAATGGTTTCCAATCCCAGGGGTCAGCATGATGAGATTGAAAGTGAAACGGATTATTACCTTGATGCACTTAACACCATTGAATCAGAATCAGAAACCGATTTAGATTGCCAAACAAAACGAGAACTCAAGCAATACACCAATAACACAAACAACAAAGATGACATGTCAACAAACTTCGAGTTTCATGTTCCTGAACCTACTTCATCTAGCAAATCACCTGAATCTCATATTGAAGATCACATTTATTCAAACAACGAGAATTATGAGCAGCATTCAATTTCCGTTGCTACCCCTGAGAAGTTCGAATCTGAAGAAGTTGAAACGCCTGCTGCACATCCGGCGATTGTTGAATCTAAAGAAGTTGAAACCGTTCAATTTCCGTTAACCACCAATGTGTCGATGTCACCGGAGCAATCGCCGGAAACTTCCGGTGGTCAAAGTCAAAGTCAAACTACTCAGCCGGTTATGTTCTGGACCAATGGCGGTTTGTTGGGACTCGAACCTTCAAAACCTCCAGATTTTGGTTTGTCGACACGTAATACTGAAGAAACTAAAACCGATGAGACACAGAAGAACACAATTAATGAAGATACAGTTGTTAACGCCTCGAAATCTGAAGATCACGTGAATTCGTCACGGATATTTGAATTTAGCAATCGATTACTTGTTAATGGTTTCAGAAGACAAATTTCACTAGTTGGAAACGAAACATTTGCAAATTCTGTGAAAACTGATGTCCCTGAAAGACTTCACACAGTTACAGGGATCCCTTTCAGAGAACAATTCGGGAATGGAACTTCTTCTTTCATCTCACCTTCTTCACCTCCTCTTGAACATATGAGAATATCTTTTCAACCAATTGATGGATTCGAGACTTCTAAATTGAAACTAATGTTCCCTGATGGTAGTAATAATAATGATAACAACGAAAGTAACGGATACGGAAACATGTTTCCTTCATTTCAATTAGTCCCCGAGCCCGGAATGTCGTTACGTGATTCCGGTTCTGGTTCCGATTCCGATGACGACACGTTCTGTAGATCGTCACCGTACGCATCGGATGACGACCGTAGCAATGCTTCGGAATCGAATTCCGACCAGTGGGATTCCGGGGAGTCTCCGGGAATGAAGGGTCGTGAGCTGGACGATGCTTTTGGAATGGTTTCGTCTACGGAATCAGCTTCGAGCTCTCTTGTGAATGGAATTAGATTCCCTGATATTCCAAACTTTGATTCCATGAATGGCGTACATTTACATAACCAGGTGAAGGAATCATGTATTCCCAAGGAGCCGACACCACCTCCGCCACCTCTGCCGCCAATGGAATGGCGGGGGGTTAAGCAAGATTCAAGTGGGATGATGGAGAAAGAAGATGATGGTCTCTCAGAAGCGTTGACGTATGCATTGAATTTGACACCTCAGCAACCTCAACCACTTCCAATTAAACCGGGTCATTTTGTTCAAACGGTTGACCTTATGCCTAAGCCCACAGTAAGAACGTTTTTTTTTGTTGACTTTATCAGGTCAGAGTGTTTATAAAAGCGAAGAAATGATGACGTGTTTGATTTTAATTTGCAGCCGCCAGGCTGGCAGAATATGCATGTTGAGAAAGAGTATAATCGCGTTGGAAAAATGGTTAAAGAAAAAGAAGATTTTCTACAGCAGATTAGAACAAAGGTTAGTCATCTATAAGGGGCTTTTTGATAATATTTTTCGCTCAAATTTTGATTTTCCAATATTCGATTCTCTAATATTTTGACATTTTTTTTATGGCATGTAGTCACTAAATCTAAGACGAACTTCAACAGCTCCGCCAACAATTACACCGACTGCCCCTACCGGAATTAAAGTCACTGCGATTCTCGAGAAGGCAAATGCAATTAGACAGGTTTACCCTTTTCACCTTTTTATGGATTTAGTTACTCGGAAAATTAATTTTTTATTTTATTGAACTAAATTAATTCTTATGTGTTTTTTTAAAACTGTTAGGCTGTAGGAAGTGATGAGGGAGAAGATGATAACTGGAGTGATACTTGAGGATCGAGTCCATATGATTATGATTGCAGCTGTTCATATGTATTTTTTTAAATTCAAATTAATAATATGTTAAATATGAGTACAATAACATAGTTATTATGGTAATAATTATTTTATTTTTGTATAATAATGCGCTTTAGAGGGTTTTGTGTGTTGTTTGAATATCTTGGTTTTATTTTTAGGTAACTTTTGTTTAATGTTACTCATTTAACTTGTTAACTTGTATTATGCAATCTTGTTTTATCCATAACTTTTACATCATATTCTCAATTTAGGTGATTACAAAAGCTACAAAAATAAGAAAGAGCTCTCTACCTCTTCCATTCTTTTTAGTGTTTCATGATAGTGGTTTGTTTTGGGCCCCACATTTGTTTATCTCTTGGTTTAATCCATACCTATTTAGGCATTTGCTTTATCAACTTCATCTTGAATTTTAATATACACACCAAACTTTTGGTATATCCAACTTATAAATTCTACAAAGCCTTTTATAATATGTTACTAACATTTATTATAGAAGCAATACACCCTATATTAATAACGACATACATATCACACATTACCTTTTATATATGGCAATGTGTTTTTTCATCTTAAGTTATAGGGAAAATGATTCAGGAATGTAACTAACTGTTGATTTTGTTTATATTTGATTATTTTTTATATGCAATATACCATTGTTTATATTTGATTATTTTTTATATGCAATATACCATCTAACTTATTGTTTGTGTTTATTACAACCTTTTTGACCGGTTATTACATGTGATAACCGGTCAAAAAAGATTTTGGCCAACACAAACAATAAGTTAAATGATATGCTATGTACAAAAAAGATAAGAGTTCAAATGTGAACAACATGAACAGTTGATTATCCTCCTAAGTTATTTTGACTTATTTATATTACATGGCTAATGATCTAAAATAATACATGAAGTGTGGATATGATGATGCTTATGATGCTGTTGGGAGCTATTTCATGTGTTTAAACTATTGTTTTTTCTTTAATCGTTTGGATTTATTCGTAGTTTTGTAATTGAATGATTGATGAGACAACTAACTCTTTACATGGATTTGATTTGCCTTGAACTTAGTTTTGAATATGAGTAAAAAGCTTATATATCTCCATGTATAGCCTTAACAACTTTCACCCACAAGTTACTTGGTTCATTTAAGAACATGCAACACCATTTTAAAAGTAACATCCTATTAAAAGAGAACAATCTTCCAGCTCCCAAGTCCAAAGCCCTAAGTCATGCTTCCTCTTTAGACTTCAATATCTTTCTCCATTTTACCCAAGAAATCTTCCTTACACATATTTCACATCATCAAAAGAACTTTGCTTGCGAAGATTCAAGTAAATTAAGAGCATAGTTAAGAAGTCGAAAAATGGATAATAAATAAATATTTAGGTTGATGACATATTTCATAAGCGTCAACCGTTATCCAATAGATAAAACATCCACCTTCCACAAATAGAGTGTTATAAAAGCACTGGTCATAATTTTCCAATTATCCACATTAGCTTGTTTGAGTTCACAGGAAGACAGAACTTTCTTTATTTCAATCATTGATTGATTGCCATATACTTCACTTATGGTAAAAAGACTCCCTAGTAACAACTCTCTTCAAGAAAATCACATCTTTAACATAAAAAATGACTAAAGAGGGTAACCAACTGTTGATTTTATTCATATTTGGTCGTTTTTTTTTACGCAATATACTATCTAACTAATTATTTGTGTTCATCATAACTCTTTGACGTTCAGCATAAGTCGTTTGACCGGTTGTCAGGTGATAGTAGGTCAAAAAGATTATGATGAACACAAACAACATGTTAAATAGTATATTGTATAAAAAGGCTAAATATAAACAAAATCAATAGTTGATTACCCTTATAAGATATTTCCTTAAGTTATATGTATTATAAAAACTTGGGTGTTACATTATAGACCCATATAGACCTCTTATGTTATTTTATGTGTGAAAAATAAGAAAAAAACATCGATATACTACACACATGGACCACATGTTAATTATCTATGAATAACTTGACAACAAGAAATATAATATTGTGTAAGAGGAAATTAATATTTTGCAAAATGTTGCAAATGTGGGACTAACCCACTTGGTAGAGGCTTTGTTTCATAGATTGATAGTCTCAAGTTCTAACCTGACGTGAACAATTTCGTGATACTAACTACTAACCACTAACATTGTCATTCATATATATATATATATATATATATATATATATATATATATATATATATATATATATATATATATATATATATATTATTTCTGCTAAATAATTACTTGATCATATTTCATTTAGTTACCCAGATATATACTAATAAAGTTGTACTCCACATAATTTTGTAGCAGGTTTGCAAATCGGTTATAAAAAAGAAATGAATAAATTAAGTTGTGGAACCATACATAAAGTAATTTCACCGGATCAAAATTATTTCACAAATATTAATTTTGCATTTTTAATGGATAATTACTTGTAATACTTTCCAAAGAAAAAAAAAATCAGATCCTCAGATCTACATACACAATCCCCAATTAAATCCCACCCCCCACATTGAAATATTAGATATTCATATAAGTAATCTGTTATTAAACTATATCCTGACATAAACGTTGGATATTATTTATTCATTCACACATAAGATATAAAGACTTACAGCCAAAAACAATATTAGTCAACTTTTAATGGCATAAGTAGGATCTTTTTATATTAATTATTCCTCACCATCGCATAAAACCTTGTGCTCTCCAAAATCATTCCTTTGTTAGTATTCTAATAAACGAAGAATCAATATTATTTACGTTTACAAACATATTTTATTTACAAAAGATTTTTAATTGATATATAATAATAGAAAGTTTAAATAGAAACCATAAAAATGTTAGGAAACGTGTGAGAACTATATTGAAAATGTTAGCCACAAGTTAACGAACATTGTTTTTTTCTAACACATGTTTATTGTTTAAAAATATATTTTTTATTAATTACAACTAGATTTCAACAGGGGTTGGTATATTTTCAAAACAAAACAAAAAAAATTATGTTTCAATATTCATAACTGAATTTTGTAACATATTTTGTCTTTGAAATTTATGCATGTTGGTTTATAGTTATTAAAATAAAAATTATTAACTTCGATATATTTGATTATATATGTTTATGGACGGTATATATATATATATATATATATATATATATATATATATATATATATATATATATATATATATATATATATATATATATATATATATATAAGACTCATTACTAGCAAATGTTATCATGTAAGTAAATAAGGACTATAAATAACACAAAATCCTTCTATTCATATGATTGATATTTATAACGGTTATATAATGTATCAACTTATACCTCGTGTTTTTTTTTTTCTAATTTTTTTAATACCTCATGTAATGAAACATCCATGCACCTTTTTTTTAAAATTGAACTTTTAATTCTATTTTAACCCAAAACGATCATGAAGGAGCACGTATAGTATGGTTCATTGTTTGAAATTGCCGGCGATTGGCCAGCAAATCACCGGCGAATATTTCTAAGATGTGAATGAGATCGCCTCGTTTTATCCACCAACATTGTCTCATCCCCATAACCATCTCTATAAAAACAGATGAACCCTAATAACTAAAACCCACAAAAACTTAAACATTTCAACTTATTATATCATTATTAATGGCTGATCTAAAAGAAGGAGGAGTCGTGAAGAAAGGCCATGAAGAAGGTCTGAAACTTGCAATCTCCATTCTTGAAGAGTTTTGTCTTCCATTGGGTCTCCTTCCTCTTGCTGATGTGATTGAAGCAGGGTTCGTGAAGACAACTGGTTACATGTGGATTGTGCAGAGTAAAAAAGTGGAACACAATTTCAAATTGATCAAAAAGATGGTGAGTTATGATACTGAAATTTCAGGGTTTGTGGAGAAGAAGAAGATCAAGAAATTGAAGGGTGTGAAAGCTAAGGAGTTGATGTTGTGGCCACCGGTAAATGACATCACTGTTGAGGATCCTCCCACCGGAAAGATTGTGTTCAAGAGTCTCGCCGGAATCACCAAGACTTTCCCGGAGGAAGCTTTTGCTGCCGGTCAGTAGGGTCCAGAATTAATTCCGACAGGTGGAGGGAAGATTTGGGGTTTGGTTTATGTTGGAACTTGGAAGTCGTTTTTTTTTTTTTTTTTTCTTTCTTTTACATGCATGTACCAAATAAATATTTCTGTTTTATGAAAATGAATCTGCAACGATGGAATTCTTGTTACGGGTTTATTGAAATTTTATACCCTTTTTTATAAAAAATAATTCAAAATTTTACCTCTTTTTCAACCGGTATAAATACCCTTCACCACCTTATTGTATACCACACTACAATCTTCTATTTTTCACTAAAAAATTCATCATATTTGTGAAAAAATTGTTTCCCCTTTCCAATCCAAGATCTACAACAACTATCAAAAAAAATATCCAAAATACAAACATAATCTCAGCTTCATCGCTTACATTCATCCAAAATCAAAGTGACTATCTTATTTATTCACCTCATAATTTACATTATCCTGATGCATACTACCCATATTCTATCCAACCCCAACCACAAAGTTCATCAACGTCCACACTAGCAAAGTTCAATCAGTAAAATAGCGATCATCACCACCAACATAAGGAGCGTGTCAGACAAAAATAACATTGAAGTTCAATTCAACTATCAAATAAATAGAATCAAAATTTAAGGTTCGAAATCACTCAAAGGTGATGAGATCATCAAAATCGTAAGTTTTTTACTCTTCGTCTTCTTTAAGGCACCAAAAGAAGATGTTGCTTAATAAATAAAAGCGATTATATAAATATTTAGGTTAGTATTATTCAGCATTAGATGTGTGTATTTCCACACAGATTTTATTCAATCAAGAGAATATTGGAAGTAATGGTCACGTCAGCTTCTTAATACTTCATTTTGAAAAAAAATGATGTTAATTACGTAATTTTTGTGAGTTTGTTGGTTCATAAGGCACCAAAATAAGACTAAAAACCTTTTAAAAACAAAACGAAAAAATATTGTCGGGTTATAATGACAATAACACTTAATAAAACATCTAAAAATGGCTATTATAACTTTTTTTTCTTAATAAATGTGTTCTCAAATATATATATAAAAAAAGTATGATGAATCATGAGAGTGTTATAAATCATCTTACGTTTAAAATGGCTTATTATAATTGATGTTAGACAAATCAATAAATCTATATGAAATTAAGTGTATTTACATTGTTTTGCTTTTATTTGTCTCCTTTCTTTGTGATACTTGACTTATTATAATGGATGTTAGACAAATGACAATACAAAACCTTCATTTATTAGAGTAGATTAGAATAGGGAGAAGGTAGATATATATATCAAATTAATCTTTCTTTATCATGCATGCTTATGATGAATAATTCTCAAATTTTACACCTCAAATGAAAACTCATCAAACTATCAAAATCAAGTTCAGACTTAGCCTAACACCACGAGTAAATGACAAATTTACCCTTCAAAACCGACATTCATCTACCTTACTCTTGTGCAGCTGAAATGCCGGATTTACCCATGCTCCACAGTTACATTGCATCCCCGCCCAATTAAACGAACCCAAACGAGCATTACAACCAATGCACTGAAGCTTCTGTTCCACATTACCTTCTTCAACTGTCAAACAACAAAATTACAGTCTCACAGATATAGAGAATAGTCAATCTGTTTGAAAAGGGTAGTATCGTAATTTTACCTGCTTGCATCCATTTCATAGGCTCTACAAACATAGATGAACATTCGGGAAGCTCATTTGTTGTATCACCTGTTCTCTTCTTCCACTTAAAGCATTTCTGTCCATTTCCACGCTCATGAGGAATTATATTATCCTCTGAAGCAACAATCCTTCGACATTTCTTGCATCGGAAAATCATTTGATTTTTTTCTTTGGATTCCATGTCAGTCTGATTAGTAGTTTCTTCCATTCTTGATGCCATTACATGCAAAATACAGCAACATACTTTCAATTATTTGAGAAACCCTAATTCATCACTACAATCCCTAATTCAATCTAAAAGGCACTCTATCGTAAACACTGCAGCTTTAATTATGACATTTACTCTGACTGAATATACCTCCTCACTTTAATTTGGCTGCTCTGTTTGCCGATTTTTAGGGTTCTTCCGATTCAAAAAAGAACCAATTCTATTTATGACTCCACAGTGAACACTATGAGTTTACATAATACTATATGTGTGAGCACGAATTCGTGCTAAAAACATTACTGCAATCGTTATTTTTGAAAATGAGGGTGAAAATATCGTAACTCTAATCGAATTCGGTTGCTCTGTTTTTCCAAAATTAGGGTTTTCTACAGCAAAAACTATAGGCTCTATCAAGAAATTATACGTATGAACACCAATTCGTGCTCAGAACCTTAATACATAGTCGAGTATGACGATTACGTTGAAAAGTAAGGATGAAAATACGTACCTCTAATCGAATTCGTTCCACCGTTTTCAGATTTTACTAGAATTTTGTATTTGGGATTAAAGC
The DNA here is from genome assembly GCF_052625555.1 of Lactuca saligna. Taxonomy (NCBI): domain Eukaryota; kingdom Viridiplantae; phylum Streptophyta; class Magnoliopsida; order Asterales; family Asteraceae; genus Lactuca; species Lactuca saligna. Next base: position 23,943,161 of record NC_136423.1, on the reverse strand, counting down.
AAGATTTCAGAAGGAATGAACTCATGAAGTGCCCCAGTTCAAAGGGCGAATGTTTAGAATCTAAACGACCATGTCCTCACAACGGACGACGTCGTACGCGTATGCTGAGTTTTACTTTCGCCCCCCTTACTTTATATTTTTCTCCAATTGTTCCCTCTATTATTGGTGGTTGCTTTTTTTCGTTTTTTCGTTTTTTTTAATGTTTTCATTATAAAATACAAACATTTTCATTTTGAATACCACGCTTCGATATGGTTTTATTTTTTTCAGGTTGTCAAATATTTAAAAAAAAAAAAAAAAAAAGTAGAATCATGCAACGAAAAAAGATATATTAAATAAGGTATATTACAAAGGACAATTACCTTAATTTATGACATAAACGAGAGAAATCTTGATAACCTTTTTATATAATAACTACAAATAATAAATAGAGACAAAAACTAAAAAAAAGCAGGATATGACTTTGTTTCGATATGCATGTCATGCATCAGAAAAGACATCTAGATTTTTGTATTTATATAGAATTATTGGAAAAACCATAAGAAATAATATTACTCTTAATCACCATCCATATTAATCAATCATGTCGTTTATTAATTGCTTTCTTTGAATAAATAAATAAGTAAACGTAGGAAAATTTGGTACTCTCAACTCTCAAGTAATTAAGAAGCCTTGACTTGCACGAATTGTCCGACTCAAACATACTCTGTCGCTACCCTACAAAAGTATGGTTGGTTAAATATGTTATAAAATGAATTATTACGATCTAAAACAACAGTAACTAATTAGTTGTGTATTATTTGAAAAAATTATAATTTAGATCACTAAAATAACAAGATTTAGAGAAGCATGATCATGTGATGTTGAATGTGTACACGCATGCATGCATGCATACATACATACATACATACATAAATGTACATAACCAAATTTCTTATTAGACGAAACGTTAAACAGACACAAGATACAGGAGCCATGTATGTAGATTAGAATGGATAGTGAGAGCTCTTTGTGATGTCATTTTTGAAAAGGATATTATTCTAAAGCAGACAAATAAACTTGCTTGTATGTATATTTGTGATTGGTCAATGGTCATGGTTTTCAAGGATCTTGAAAACGAACATGATGCATTTGACAGGGAGTTGAAAGGGAGTGAATTGTAGTATTCTTGATTGTGTAGACACTTAGAAGATTCCAACTGATTCCAAGTTAAAATCCCGAATCATTAAACTAATGAAAGATTCATCAAACGTACAAGCGTTATAACTACGTGAGCAATTGGCCCCATGAAAAGGAAATAGAGTGTATCATCTTCTTTTAGATGTTAATTATGGTTATCATAAATACGTCCCTTGGTCTACTTTTATATGGTGTTTGAAAATATGTTCTCTTATGTTTGAATGTTCAAGTTTCAATTTGACAGGGAGTTGAAAGGGAATGATCAATTGTAGTATTCTTGATTGTGTAGACACTTACAAGATTCAACTGATTCCAAGTTAAAATCTGGAATCGTTAGACTAATGAGAGATTCATCAAATGTACAAGCGTATAACTACGTGTATTGGCCCCATGAAAAGGAAATAGAGTGTATCATATTCTTTTGGATGTTAATTATGGTTATCATAAATACGTCCCTTGGTCTACTTTATATATATATATATATATATATATATATATATATATATATATATATATATATATATATATATATATATATATATATATATATATATATATATATATATATATATAACTGGCAAATATATTAAAAAGTTACCACTAGCAAGTAACTAGAGGTAACTAAGAGTACAAGGTCAGAAAAATAGAAAATATTTACAAGCAATTAAAGGGAGAAGAAATCCAAGACTTCCAATTTAAACTTCCTTTTTATGATCTATGTTTCAATCAAATAAAAACCATAGATTTTACTATATCAACAATAGCCGTCGGCGAAGTTTTGACTCAGTTATATACCAATTCATTACAGGCTCTCCAAATGCACCAAAAATGATACTACATAGCACCTTTTGCTTCTTACGATTTTTTCCTTGTTCACATGCGAATGTCACGATCTCCATCACGGACTTGAAACGTTGAATTGCCAGGCCACACCAATTGAGAATCGTATTGATCACTTGTTCTGCCATCAGGCATGAGACGAGTAAGTGATTCGAGCATTCCATATTATTACCACATGTCGGACAGTTTAGTGAATTAATATGAACACCCCTTTTGATTAACTCCAAAGCACTCGAGATCTTTCCCAGCCTTGCACGCCACACAAAACACAACACGTTGAACGGAATCAATTTGACCATGAGAACACACAATCACAAACAAAGTGGGGGCGTGCTCAATCTTTTTCCGCGGTTCAGCCACCACAAAGGATTTATCTGCAAAATCAGACTCCCAGCAAGTATTTAATACGTTCCATCTGATGATTTACGAAGGTATTATACTTAGTTTGCCCAATTCTTGAATGCTTTTTGAGATATTCCACCACAAACCATTTAATGCTTTATTCGATATACTTTCTGGACAATTTTGATTTAACTTGTGGAGCCTGCTAATCACCTGGGCCCATAGTGAATTTTGGTATGTCTTAAGTCTCCAAATCCATTTTTCCATCAAAGATAAGTTGAGGGCTCTAATAGAGCCTAAACCTAGTCCACCAACATCTCTTGGGGCAAGGATTTTTTCCCATTGAATCCAGTGATACTTCTATTATTTTGAGAACCTTGCCATATGAAGCAACTCCTTATTTTATCCATTTCTTCCACAACCCCGATTGGAGCCAAGAATATTGAGAGAAAGATGTTTGGTAGATTGTCGAGCACCGATTTTGCCAATTTTATATGGCCACCAAAGCTTAAAATCTTAGCTTTCCACAAGGAAAGTTTAGATTTTATTTTGTCGATTATCGGTTTCCATGATCTCTTGAGGTTCATATTGGCTTCCACAGGAACCCAAAGACATGTGAATGGTAAGGAAGCCGACTCACAGCCAAGAGGGAGAGCCCAACTTTCCACCTCATTGGTATTTGCACCCACACCAAATACCCGAGATTTATCAAAATTTACTTTGAGACTAGATGCCACATGGAAGCATCTAAGGATTCTAGCAAGGTTTGCTATCTTTCTCATTGACCATTCATCCAAGAACAAGGCATCATCCACATAAAATAAATGAGAAACAACCCTATTTGTGTTAGGAATCAATATACCTTCGAATATTCCTTTTGATATCACATACTTCATTACAATGTTGAGCCCCTCCATTGCAATATTGAACAAATATGGGGATAATGGATCATCTTGCCTCAATCCTTTAGACATTTGGGAACTCTGGGGTGGGACTACCATTGACAATAACTGAGGCTCTTGCGGATTCCAAACAACCACTATTTTATCCCCTCCATTTTTTCCCAAATATGATTTGTTCCATAATCGAGTCAAGATAGTCCCAATTGACGAAGTCAAATGACTTATTGAAATCCACCTTGAATAATAGCATTTGTTTACCACTTTTCTTCACCCAAGTGCATAACTCGTTTACGATTAGCGGGCCTTCAAAAATGTTTCTTCCTTCGATAAAGACAGATTGTCCCTCCCCAATGCAACTACCAATAACACTTTTGATTCGGGTTACAAGGATTCTCTCAATGATTGTGTACATCGATCCGATTAGGCTAATTGGCCTATAATCAGAGAAGCTTAATGGATCTTTAACCTTGGTCGCAAATAAAATAAACGAGGAGTTGATTCCCCTTGAGAACTTACCACACCTTTCAAAATGTTTTACAAATGCAAAAATATCTTCTTTTAGCACCAGCCAATATTTTTTCAAGAACTTGAAAGTAAATCCATCAGGCCCGGGAGCCAGATCATCACCACAAGCCCATATTGCCAACATTATGTCCCCCAAATTAATTTCAGCTTCCAACATTTCTTTATTCAAGTTTTGCAGCCAGCCTAGCATCAGGTGCTTTTTTTTTTGCAAACATAATCGAATTTGATTCCTTGGGGAATTCACTAATACACTATTTCTTAATTCCTTATTTAATGCATTTCAGTTTTGCAGCCAGCCTAGCATCAGGTGCCCATAGCCACGAAATTGAGAACAACATTGATGCACAATCTGGTCAAAACTTTCATGCATAAGCCATGAGTTAAACTTTTTTAAAGGCCTAGGGCCATAGTCTAGGAACGAGGTTCGAAGGAGGATCGGGCACTGGTCCGAGAACTCATGAGGTAGTGCAGTCACGGAAGCACAAGGGAACATATTAACAAATTTTGAACATACCAAGCATCTATTAAGGTTACTTAGCTTTACCCCTTCTTGATGGAAGTATGTAAATTTGTGCCCACCCATGCAAAGATCATGACGTTATGCTTCAATAATGAACTGATTAAAAGTATGAGCTGGAGAAGCACATAAACGAGAATTTATTCTTTTTTCCTGATGTCTGATCACATTAAAGTCACCGAGTAAAATCCACATAGCATTCATGTTACTTTTGCTGTGAAGTAATTCTTCCCATACTTTTGCCTTTTCAATAGGGGACTTTGGACTATATACATTTACCACAACAACCACCCCCATCGACTCCAGAACATTCACCAAAAAACACTAGGAATTGTTTTCATTTTATGACCTCCAATACCTTGTAGAAATTTGCATCCTAGATTGAGAGAATTCCCCCAGACCTACCTTCAACGTTAATCCAGTCACATGCAAAACTATTGTTCCCCTAACATTTCCTGAAATTAATTGAAGAGGAATCCCATAACTGAGTTTCTTGAATGCCTACAATATTCACTTTATTTTCCTTCGTGGCCCTTTGTATCCATTCCAGTTTTGAGTCTTTACCCATACCTCTAGAGTTTATTGATAGCAGATTCATTAGGGAACTGTTGTCTCACCATTAACACCCAGGTCTTCCAGCAGGATCGCATTGCTCTTGTCAATTTCAATCCTAATTAGGTTCCCAACTTCAATTGTTCGACTGATTTCATCCTCGTTAGTCATACCCCCAATCAATTCCTCAGTCCCCACCTGCGAAGAGCAGGGAGTAGCGGTTCTATTGAGGTCAAGTGATGGCGCCTTCACCTCACAGTCGTGGTTTGGGAAGATAAATTGGTTTTGATCTAAGTTGGAAGTATCTCTGGATGGACTAACCCTTGGACGCTTTCTTTTATTTCCATATTGACTCCTCAATCACAACAGACTTTGAACTAGTCATTTTTCTAGGCTTGGATGCATGTCTTGTTATATTTAGGCCCGAGTGAACACCTGATTTCAATTGGAACGACCCAATTTCTTCCAAAGGCAAGTTCAAGATTGATCCATTTTGACCAGTCGTTTGGTGGAAACTTCCCGGATTTACCGAGTTTACTGGAGCATTAATTCCTTCTCCTGGGAATTCACTTTGTGACTTTTGCAATTCTCGATGAGAATCATCACCATGCCTTTATGGCAACACCGGTGGCCGAAGATGATTTTTCGGTGATTGTATAACAAATTTTGCAACTATTCTCGTCTCTATATCCATTCCTATTTCTCTTTCTTCCAAAACATCGTCTTCATTCTGATTATCTGTCTTAGGAACACCCAGGTGGTCTTCCTCGTCGGATTCAGGTAGGTCGTCCAACCAATTATCCTCTGAGGTCTGCTTCTTGAAAGGACTCCATGATTCGTTCATTTCAATGATCCCAATTTTGACCATACGATCGCCACCCGGGATAGCAATTTCTTTATTTACTTTCTTCAAGGATTTTGTCATAATGCATACTTTCGCCATTGAGAAGTCCCTGAATGCTGAAAAGAACTCGAATGGGATAACCACCTCCCCAAACTGACTTCCAATGTTATTGATGTTACTCTCATCCCATAGATCGAATGGTAACCCCACAATTTTGACCCATATTATCCGTTCGAATTCAATGTTGACATTTACAACATTGTCCACCCATGCAAACCATTCACCCTATAGACTTCTGTCATTTAGGAATCTGTTAACATCTTCTGGACACTTGAATCTTAGACCCATGTTTAATCCCCCCAAGTATGTCACCTTTACAGAATCATCATCTCCCAAGTTAACAGTAGAGGGTATAATGTTTAGGTGTTTTGCATTGTGTGCTTTCCCAATTAGAGATAGCTCATTATTCTTCCATTGTTTCATCATGACCTCAGTGTTAATGGATATTTGGTGCAGTAGGCATTTTGAACCACCATTCCTAGCTAGCACCCCAGTAAATGTTCTATTGTCTCGAAATCCCCCATGATGCCAATAAGGTCTAGGATGAGGAGGAGGATGACATACCCTTGAATTAAGGACTATGGATTTGGGATCTTTCCTGTCGAACTTTGCTTTGTTAATTATCAAGGTTATGTTCTTGAATCTTATTCCTTTAAGCGACTCTTCAATTCTTCTTTCATCAGCAATACCTACAAATCTAACGAAAGCAAAATTCTGACGGCTAGAGTCTTTTTTCGTCACCATGTATATATCTTTCACATCACCATGGATCTGAAACATCCATTCAATCTCCACTTTTGAAGATCCATGTAACACCTATAAATTCAAGCCAATTTAAAACTTTTTAAAACATTTAAAACCATTAAGTTAGTACAATTTGTTTTCAAAATAGTTTAAGCATCAGAGTATCTCCAGAATCAAACGTGTAACAACCCAAAAATTTACCAAGAATTTAAACTTTTCAAAACCAATCTGAGTAATAAAAAATTATTCAAACATCAACATAGTTCACAAATTGCTTTCAAAATGATTTCATATCAGAGTTCCCAGAAACCCCAAATCATAAAAGGTGAGGAAGTGTACGTCACGCCATTGCCTTACCATGGTCACCTGAAGTACCTAAAACAAAATCGATAAATGTAAGATCGAAGGCTTAGTGAGTTACCCCTAAAATACCAACATATACCATCCATAAGAATAATAACAAACAACATGTATAATGAGCCTTCAACATGTTTGGACCGCCTCGCAGTGCCTACAGCCTATCCGGATGGCCCCGAGTATATTGGCCTACAACACGAAGCAGGATCGTTTCAATCCAACCCCCCAAACAAACAATCATGTGCACATGTATAACATACAAACAATAGCATGCATATAACAGTCAAATCGATCTAACATATCACAAGCATATCAATGAGCCTATAACCAGGATACCGACCTAACAGGTCGCTAACATAGCATCATCCTAAATACTAGGAACACCGACCTAACCAGATCACTGAGTATAGAACATCATCATCCTAACTACCAGGATGAAAATCAGTAGGCATATCATATAATAATCTGAATACAATCCCTAAAGGGATGGCCTTGGTGCCATAGATCCTATTGATATAGTGAGGATAACTCACCTCAAAATGATGAAGTCCCGTAGACACAATCCCAACTGCTGGATGACAGATTCCCGAACTATCAATATCAAAACATCACCCAATTAATAATTGGGTCCCAACACATAGCCACAAGTTCTTGGAGTAACAGGCTACATTACGCCATCTTGGCTTGATTCAAGCCCAAGGCACAATCCAAAGACCTAAAAGTCAATCAAAGGCCCAATTACTTAGTCATGTCCAAACATATGGCCCAATTTTCCAAATTGGGCCCAAACCTTTACATGGTCATAATCAAAAATTGGGCCCAAACCTTTACATGGTCATAATCAAAGGCCCAACTACTTAGTCATGTCCAAACATTTGGCATTTACAATGGCCTAATATCATATAATCATCAAGGCGCAAACTATGGGCCATCCGCGACCCAATTTTCCAAATTAGGCCCATACCCTCATATGGGCCTTACCCTAAGCCCATCAATATATTATAGTCCATATGATTATTCTTGGATGGACCATTAATAATCCAATTACCAAAGCCTAATAGAAAGGCCCAACTCAAGGCCCAAGTGAAATTAAGGTTTTCACAGGAAGTGACCGTTAGGTTTAAGTGTTCCTACTTAACCCATTAAGGACTTAATCCGTTAAGTCCATTATTGTCTTAGGTTAATTTGCCAATGATTTTAATTTACTATTGTAAGTTTATTAATTAATTATGATGCGGTCCCGATAAATCCTAATATTAGGGTTTCATGGCATTAGGGTTTTCCAAACCATAATTAGGGTTTTCCAAACCCTAATTAGGGTTTCCAACCCAATACTTGCCCATTAATCAAATGGTTGGGCTTTGAGGTCCATTAGGGCTTCATTGGGCCCACTAAGGCCTCATTGGGTCCACTTTGTCCAAACATCCCAAACGAGTCCAAAATGCAACGAGGCACACCGCACCCAACACGACGGCCGGTGGCAGCAAGAGGCAACGGCCACCACCCTACGGTGGTGGTTTGAGCTTTTCTTATAATTATTCCTACTTTATTACAGTTTTACAATGAAATATCAATAACACACACACTAAGCTACATACACACAACAATAAAATTACACACACACACAACCATCCTTGTGGTGGCCGATGATGGTATATGGTGGCACCCACCACCTCATGGTAGTGGTTGTGGCCCACTTTTGATTTCGGATACACAACCCACCCACTTAACGCAAGACAACAACAATACACACACACACACCTAAATTACATAGCAACACACACGCACACACACCTTCCACGGTGGCTATCGCGACGAGACAATGGCAACAGGCGGTGGCTTGGTCTATAACGGAAACGGCAGCGGTGGTCGGCCCCGGAAACACAACAACAACGATGAAAACAACAACGGTCACTTGGAGTAGCGGCAACGACAGTAATTGGTGGTATCACTCGACATCAGTAGCAGCAACTACTAGACGGGAAGGAGACGAGGTAGTCGGGGAAGGGCGTTAGCCATAACAGTCGCTCGAAACGACGACGCCAGCGACCGCAGTTGCAGAAGAAGACGGAGAAGAGCGCTTCAACAACACTAGCTAATGGAGCAATGGTGTTCGCTGGCCCCCGACGGTTCATAGCTTCGATGTATCGGACAACGGTGGCAATGCACAACTCCACTGAAGGCCCACGACATTGATTATGGGGTGGCTATGGCGACTATTGATTGGAGAGGTGACAGCGTCGGAGAATGGAGGAGAGGAAGAGGTGGCGGATAGAGGGTGAAGAAGAAGTGGGGGATGACAGCTGCACATATCGCTCCTAGGATTAGGGTTACGGGACCATTAAATACCCACTTCATTTAAAAGTTTGCCATAATGGCAACTATAGTCCCTCCGCATAATATCTTTTTTCAGTCATAGCCCATAATTTACCTTTTCAACCCTGCCCTCTGAAATTCTTTTCAAATCAAACCTGAAACTTACACTTTATCCCCTAACCCCATATAATATTCTCACTTTAATCCAATATTTTCCCAACAGTCCCCATCTTTGAAAATCCCTTCATAATAAGCCCATAATTTACTAGACATCCTTCAACCTTCAAAATACTTTACAAACTAACCCGGAAATTACATTTTTAATCCCCAAAACTCTCAATTATAACTTTTAACCCCTGGAGATTCAAAGCTTGCCATTTGGCTTCCCGAAACCAACTCCCAGCTAATTGTTATTCGATTTTAGGCTATAATAACATATAATAATAATACAAATTACTTCTTAAGTTACCGACTTATTATTTAATTATTATATTCTAAATGGGATGTTACAATCCATCTGGAATGTTTGTGACAAACATTGTCGTAACTTCATCACCATCCCATCTTCTGTTATAGTCAATCTGATTAGGCTATTTCTGTCTCCGGTGGCCTTCCGTCCAAGTGCCTCTTGGTCTACTTTTATATGGTGTTTGAAAATATGCTCTCTTATGTTTGAATGTTCAAGTTACATGGTAGCCATAACCACACTTTTATAAAAGACACGACAAAATGACAACCAATTGCATAAATAGTGACTGTGAATTCATGGTTGCGAATTCAAGGTCTTATGTTCCTATAACACCGCCTTTAAAAAAAAGAGTATGTAATACTTGTATTCTCCTTCAACGGTAAGACGATAAAACTGTGAATAGATCGCAAATAATCGACGATAGGTGTTTGTTGAGAGTCACATCACAAAAAGTAAGTATCACATTTTAGAATAAAATGTCTCTATTAAAAGAAACAAATAACTAGTGTTCATAATGTGTTTACTTCATAATGAAGCTCACAAATTTATTATTCCTTCACAAGATTCTATAAATTTTGTATTTTTTTTATCTAAGCGAAAAACCATTGTTCGTATTACGATTTGGTCTAAAACAAGCCCACAAATAGTTAAAAAATAGTATGAGGCAACACATTATAGAATTAGGTAATCATGTTATAGAAACATATATAATATCCAGGAGTAATATAGGAAAGTGTACTAGGAAAGTGTACGTATGTTTATTCTAAGAATGTTTTTTATTCTTTCGTATAAAATGATTACTTTCATATTTCAAATAAGACAATTTCTACTAGCCGTATGTTTTGCGATAACAATAAACAAGAGTTAACGACTATCGTTATCGAATGTTGGTTTGTTTTTAGACAACTATTATTCATTCATGAGCAGTTGTATGTTGCATTGTCTAGAGTTAAAATCATATATAGATTAAAAATATTAATTTTAGACAATGATGATAAACTTACAAATAAGACATCTAATGACGTATTCAAAGAAGTCTTTGGAAATTTGTGATTCAACTTATCTATTTAAAATATGTCATTAGTTTTTTATTAGTATACATTAAATTACTTTTTATTATCATTTCTTTTGTATTTATCTTTTAACTTTACTTCAAAAAAATATTTAATATTTATATCTTGATATTTAACTTTTGTTTTAATCAACTTATGTTTGATACGGATCTCACACCTAGTAATCAACTTATACAAGTACCATAAAGGGTAATAAGAAGAAATAACATTGTTGAGAGCGTTGACTCAAATTAAATCGATTTAACCATTTTTGAATGGGTTATGATCATTAGAGTTAGTGTTGAACAACCTTGAACTACAACAATCTAGTATGTCATCTTTGACACCACAATCTTTAAAATTATGAATATGGTTTTTCAGTGTAACTTGTACTCATACTTGAGCCATTATGTTTGAGGTATTACATCGGTCTGCAAGTTCTTATTATTGAGTGTGTTCTTTTTAAGAACAAATCGAAGTAAAATAATTTATTTGGTTGACATTACAATAAGAAAAAGTTTAATTTTTTGTATTTTACATATTTACTCCTTTATAAATTTAATCACGCTCTTGTTATCAAGTATTGATAGGTTATAAAACCAACTGCAACTCGTGCAACTCTTAGATCTTAATGGGATTGTGGATTGACTATATGTCATAAGTTTAGTCTCAGCATCATCCCCTTGATTAGGCCTCACCAAAGTGATAGTTATATCGTCCCATTTCAAACATGTGAACTTCACAGTTAAGTTTATTTCACATTGCAGTTATGATTAAGGTTTGACCAAGAAGCAAAATAGACCTACAAGTTGTTCCACTTTTATAATGATAATATTTAAATTTAATTTATTTTGAAGAAAAAAAATATTGTTATCAACAAAACTTAGTTTTACAAATAAATTGCATGAATACAATATACTTTTTAACAATATTAAATTATTTTTTATAAAATAAAATTTCTAAAATTTAGATTTGAGTTTGATTTAAAACGATTTTAAATAAACTTTTTTTTTTCAACCAAACAAAATAACAACCAAAAACCACATATTTAAATATATAACAATTAATAAAAAAAAATACATTAACCAAGCACGATCCTAAATAGTTATTTCTTCAGCTATTAAGAAATAGTTAAATTGTAACATATGTTTCCTCAAGTAGGATTTCTATATCAAATTTATTCCTTTTATGCATTTTGGGTGCCTTTACGCATGGCGTAGGATAGCCTCCTAGGCAAGGTGTAGGTCACTAAGTCCATGCGAGGGTTTTATGTTCTATATAGGGCATAGAAATACCTGCATAGGGCGTAGGAGCGCAGGGCTAAAACCCTAATTGAGGGGTTGTGAGCTCTATTTAAAGGCTCTAATCCCTTGAGAGCCTTCCTATACTCAACCTCCACTGTCATTTTCAGTAACTTTGAAACCCTAGCCATCTTGTGAGGATTTTGAAGCATTTGTGGGTTCTTTTGTGTGATTTATGAAGTAGTCCATAGAGGAAGTTCTAAGGAGTCTATAGCTTGTAGATCCAGACTTTGCACTTCATCAACCTTCTACAGGAGGTATAAAGCTTGCATCTTGATGATTCAATTTGATAAATCTAATTAGTTTATGGGTTTTATGTGCTTTTGTCCCTTAACCTTAGGCTTAATGAGTATGAGCTACTCCAGACCTCGTGAGTTTCATTTCTAATCTTGTTGAGTCATAAAAATGGGAACTTGGTCACTATAATTCATCCATGCATGAGCTCTTGAGCATTAGAGTGTGTTTTGGACTTAGGGTTAGGTCTTATGCTCCATTAGGACATGCAAGGGTGTAAAGTCAAATACTTTATCACTTAGGATGTTTATTAGGTTCATATATGAGAATTGGATGGTTGGTCTTTATGTATTAAGATCTTAATGAAAAGTTGGCAAATAGCGCTATTACGTAGAGCGTAATCTGGGCTACGTATGGCATATCCTAAATTGTCCCCGATTACCATCAAAGGCTCTACATTAGGCGTAGAGCATAGCATTGCACGGGTTGTAGCACCAAAAAGGGGGTTTTGGGAGCAAAATGGATCAATGGTCAAGTGGAGTGGGCTTTAGTCTTGGAATGGTAAAATGGTATTTTACCGAGAGAGAGAGAGAGAGAGAGAGTGTGTGTGTGTGTGTGTGTGTGTCTGTGTGTTTGTGTATGTATGTGTATGTGTGTGATTATGGGCTAAGACCCTTGAGTATGAATTATTATATTAATTTCTAATTAGAGTCTCATTGTATATTCATTAGTGTTGGGAGTTTTAGTTTCGGTAGCTTGAGTGTGAGATTGTTTACCTATAGATTGAGGTGGGTCTTCTCACTGTACTTGTGGGTCGAAGGCACCAATTCCAACTCACTTGATTGTGTTATGTAAAATGCTAGTTGTCTTTGTGACTCTTGCATGTGTATGTTGGGATGGGCCCATTTATTCGTATGTTGGGTTGGGTCCATTTATTCGTATGTTGGGTTGGGCACATTTATTCATATGTTGGGTTGGGCCCATTTATATGTATGGTGGGTTGGGCCTATTTTCATTTGGGTTGGGACTATTTATATGTATGTTGAGTGCATCTACCGATATTATTCTTAAGTGCATCTGATAGTATTATGACATTCTCTAATTGGTGCATCTGCCAATATCATTCTTAATCATCTTTCATACCTCATCATTTTATCACATACCAACTATCTCATCTACCCATGTTTTACCAACATATTTGTAGAAATAAAATACATATACAGTTTAACTCATTTAAAACCTATATAAAACTTCAATTCCATACCTATCTCAAATAGACAAATAATATATAAACACATAGCACATATTTCAAAGCAAATACTTCATATTTATGTGTTAGAAGAAAGTAACTACACACTCACCCGAACATACACTTAATACATTTAAACAATACTTGTATTATGCTCGTGTTTATGAAAGGGACTATACAGTCACTTGATCATAAGATGATCGGACAACACTACAGCTTATAAAAGTAGTATTCTTCGGTAGATCTGGAAGATCTTCACAAAAATTGGCTTCTCACAGGCAGAGCTTCGGCTCGAAAACTTTACTCCTCGGGATCGTCGGGGCTTCGGGACTTGCTTTAGGGCTCGGGAATGATACTGGGGCTTCGGTGGGTTAAAGGCTTAGAGAGAGTATCGGGAGTGGGAGAGATGATAAGGAGCAACCAAAATCGGTTGATCCTTGATTTCTATTTATAGGGTCAATTTTCTGGGTTCACCTCGTAAGTTTCTAATTAGGGGTTTAAACGAGCCGAGCCGAGCCTGAGCCTAACAAAGCTCGAGCTCGGCTCGTTTAATTTGATGAAGCTCGAGCTCGAGCTCGAGCTCGATTCGAGCCTTAAAATGAAGCTCGAGCTCGGCTCATGAATAATTTAGTGGGCTCGCAAGCCTAATCGAGCCTAAACGAGCCTCTATGTGTGTGTGTGTGTGTATATATATATATGTGTGTGTGTGTGTGTGTATGTATGTATGTGTGTGTGTGTGTATATATATATATATATATATAGAGAGAGAGAGAGAGAGGCTCGTTTAAGCTCATTTAGGCCCGCGAGCCCATTAATTGAAGCTCGGCTCGAGCTCATTTAATAAACGAGCCTCATATTTAGACTCGAGCTCGGCTCGGGCTCGTTTAATTCGATCTCGAGTCGAGCTTTTAACGAGTCGATCCCGAGTAGCTCGGCTTACTTACACCCCTATTTCTAATATTCACCTCGTGAATTGGCTCACCTCGTGAGTTTCTAATATTCACCTTGTGAGCTTGATACGTCATTGCATTCGTCATGCCCACTTTGCCCTGAAAGACGTCCATCATCTGTTCACTTCATGAGTCACTGATGCTCACCTCGTTAACTACATATGTTCACCTTATGAATTCTGACAGTTTTGGAGTTTCGCGCCCCGAACTTCAGAAATTCATAACTTTCGCATGTGAACTCTGTTTTCGACGTTCTTTATATCCACGCGTAGGCGAGATTATGCTCTACAACTCTTGTTTAGACTCCGTTAGCTAATTTTGACTTTATTTTTAATATATTATAAATATATTATTTTTAGTAGGTCGGGACAAGAAAACTCCTTTCAAAATTCATAACTCCTTCATCTGAACTCCGTTTTCGTCTGTCTTTTTGTCGTTACGCTACTATTAACGAGATCTTTGATTCTCGTTTAGGTTGTGTCAGCTAAAATCCGCTCGATCTAATATTCGAATTTCGGGTTGCATACTGTTAATGCTAAAACTTCAAAAAATCATAACTTCCTCATACGAAGTTAGATTTAGACGTTCTTTTTATGTATGCTCTCGGTTTAACGTATTCTATGACTTTCATTTAGATCGCTAAGGCCAAATATTGCTCTAACGTAAATTCACTATTTACGTCGCGCTGTGTCGTGCCGGTTCTGTCGCGAAACATCGACAGGTCATAACTTCTTCGTTATAACTTGGATTTTGGCGTTCTTTATATGTACGGAATCCTTGTAACATATACTACAACTTAGTTAAGATTAACCCTTCTAAATAATCTTCCATAAAAAGTCATTTTTGATGCTTATCATTTCTAAATTGAATAGCCCCGATCTACGGGCGTTACAATGGTATCAGAGCCTTGAATGGTTTCTGTTGTATGTGATGCTTTAATTGTTTGATAGCTGAAAATCATTTTTTTTTCTTGCCTCTGCCCGACTCAACTCGGCGAGTCAGTATCTAAACTCGGCGAGTTGGCCAGACTCTGCGAGTCCAGGACTGACTCAGCGAGTCTGTGCGTCTGGCAGATGATATTTCAGGATTTTGTTGCTGTTTTGTCATGAGATTAATGCCTAAATCATTTTTTGAAGATAAAATCCGAATTTTATTGTAATTGAATGATTATCCATGCGAAAACAATAGATAATTAAAAATCTTTGAATAATTGTTTATTTATATGATAAATTTGGATTATTTATATTATTTGGTAATTATCTTGTAACTAAAACTAGATTAAGTCAAATATAGATAATTATGAAATTAATTCTTTAATTTAAATTATTTGTTATTTGATCCCTATTGTTTTGAAAAGTTCAAAACTTATCCTCAAGTTTTGAAATTTAAATTTTATGATTAAAAGTTTAATTTTAAGTAATTTAAATTTCAAACCGTTAGAGTTTTACAAGTTTACAATTCAACCCTATACTATTATATTATTACAAGATTAATATATATATATATATATATATATATATATATATATATATATATATATATATATATATATATATATATGTATAACATTAAAGCTAGTCTTATCGCTAGTAGGCCTCATTCATGAAGCCGATCTATAAGGTGGGTATAAGGTTGCTGCCTATAAAATAGCGCTTAATGGGTGTACACTCACACCCACCGCTTGCTTGATTGATGGAGGGTTGTTAGCCGAACGGATAGGATAAGGCACTTAATACCTCATTACAATTATAATGAATATTGCAAAGTAACTAATATGTTTTTACAAATTCTCAATCTTAGTTATTTTAGGGAAAAATGTGAAAATGATGCTATTCCATGGAATTACACATTGTACCCTTGTCAAACGTTAGTGGATCGTGCGTGGTTAACCGACACACTAATTTGGGATTGACATTGGTGGCAAAGGGTGGCTCGATGTTTATCATAGATCAATGGAGCGTGCGTGGCTAACCGGCACATTGATTAGGTGATAGAGACATTGAGTGCACCATGTTGATTCGCGTAGTTATTCACAACTTGTTTGCGATCCTCGGCATCCCATTCTCAAATTTGAAGTGCATATCGAGATTTAAACATGCCATTGAAAAGTTCAATGAATCTCAAAAAGATCTAGGAGTTTTCAAATACATTTAAAACTTAATCTGTTTTTCGTTTTTAATGGTGAGAATTCGTGAATCGTCATTCACTTACCTTCAAATTATTTACTTTTAGAGTATGACATCCCTTTCTAAGTTGTAAATAATGTTGTTGGGTCCTAGCCCTAATTTCTCATTTGGGTGTTTAATTTGGGACTCATTTCTAATCAAACTTTGTTCATTTTTCATTTCAGATGTCTGCTAACAACAACAACAACAACGCTTCTGGGTCATTCTCGCTGATGAACCTATGTCAAAAGGTGACTTTTGATGGATCAAGTTTCAATGAGTGGATGAGGTACATCTGCATGATCACTCACTACGAGGAAAAAGAATATATCCTCGATGAAAAGCTTGAAAAGATCATCCCAAATGTTGGTACTCCTGAAGAGTTGGCCGCCTTTGAGGCCCACGAGCATGATGCTACGAAAGTTCATTGCATCATGCTGGCCACCATGAACCTCGAACTCCAAAAGTCCTATGAGGACATGTATCCGTATGAAATGCATCAGGATTTGCTGGACAGGTACCACCAAAGCGCAAGGTAAGAGTGTTATGAGATCATTACTAACATGATTACTGCTAAGATGGGGAATGGAGAATCCCTAACCTCTCATTCATAGAAAATGCAGAGGTATGTTGATCGTCTTCTCAAACTTAATGTTAAGTTTGATGAGGATTTGGCTATCGACATAATCCTCTACTCCTTGCCTTCATGCTACAACCAGTTCAGAATGACCTACCACATGAATAAGGAAGAGGTCTCCTTGAGTAAGCTCCAAGGACTACTGAGGACTGCTGAGAGCAACCTCAAAGACAAATATGTTGCACCATCCCCTGCTGTGGGTGCTCCCGTGTTGGAAATTGGTCAAGGAAAGGGAAAGAAGAAGAAGGCTCCATGTAAGAGCCACCATAAGGGTAAGCCCCAAGATGGCTCTTCTTCTAGTGGAACCAAAGTTGGTTCGGTCAAACCCTCTTCCGACCCCAAAGAAGCAGAGTGCTATTACTGCCACCAGAAGGGCCACTAGAAACGAAGTTACCTTAAGTATCTGCACGACATAAAGGATGGGAAGATCAAGCCCACCTTCGCAGGTATGTATTCTATTAAATCTCATAACTCATCATTTTCTACTTCATGGGTTCTTGATACAGGGTGTGGTTACCACATTTGTTCTAATTTGCAGGTCCTAAGAAGAAGTAGGGAGATGGAACATGGGAAGATAAACTTGATTATGGGAAACAGAAGATCGTCGCATGTGACCGAAGTCGGAGTTTATTCTTTAGTGCTGAGTAATGGGTTAGGATTAGATTTAGAAAATTGTTGTTATTCGCTAGATATGGCAAGAAACATTATTTTATTTCATGGATTGTTTAGACAAGGTTTCAGATATTCTTTTGATAATAGTAATGGTTCGATTAATGTTTATTTGAATGGTGTCTTTTATTTCAATGCATTACCTTGTAATGGGATTTATGAATCTGTGATGGTTGTTGATAATTTAAGAAATGATGTATTGAATATTGATTCGTCTACTAGTCTAGACAAAGCATGCTTGTGGCATTTTCTCCTTGGCCATGTCAACAAGAAACACATAGCCCAACTCCAAAAGGATGGAGTGTTGGAGTCATTCGACCTTAGGGACGATGACACGTGTGAATCTTGTTTACTTGGGAAGATGACCAAGTCACTCTTTACTGGCACTTGTGAAAGGGGCGAGGGTCTATTGGATCTCATACACACCGATATGTGTGGGCCCTTTAGATTAACCACAAGGGATGCTTGCCGATTTTACGCGACTTTTATGGATGATTATAGCAGATATGGATATATCTACTTAATCAAGCAAAAGTCAGAAACCTTTGAAAAGTTCAAAGAGTTTATGAATGAAGTGGAGAATCAACTAGGTAGGAAAATCAAGATGCTTCGGTCAGATTGAGGAGGAGAGTACCTAAGTCTTAAGTTTCACGACTATCTAAAAGAATGCGGAATTGTTTCGCAATTGATGCCTTCGAGAACGCCACAATTGAATGGTGTGGCTGAGAGACGTAATCGGACCTTGTTGGACATGGTTCGTTCTATGATGATTCAGACTTCATTACCAATAGCTTTCTGGGGGTATGCCTTAGAGACTGTCGTCCACATCCTTAACTTAGTTCCCACCAAGAAGGTTACCAAGACTCCTCACGAGATGTGGAAAAGGAAAGCTCATTCTTTGGCATATATTAAGGTTTGGGGTTGCGAGGCTTTCGTAAGACGAGAGACTCATGGCAAGCTCGAACCTCGTGGTGAGAAGTGTTATTTCATCGGCTACCTACATAAGTCTTTTGGCTATCTTTTCTATAAACCGAGTGACAATGTTGTCTTCGTTGCTACAAGAGGAGTTTTCTGAGAAAGGGAATTGATAAGCCAAGAGGACAGTGGGAGGCAAATTGATCTTGAAGAGATTCAAGAGCAAAGCGATGATGGAACCTCTAACACTGGCACTCAACCCGATGAGGAAACTCCTGTTGAGCCCGTTGACGAGTCCTTACCTCTTAGACGTTCTAGTAGGGTTAGTGTTCAACCCCAGTTTAATGGTTTTCATATTACTTCTGAAGGGGATACGTTCACTAGTGATGAAACACTATTGAATTTAGACGAACCTAGCAACTACAAAGAAGCCATGGCAGGCCCAGAGTCTGCTAAATGGAAAAAGGCGATGGACAACGAGATTCAGTCCATGTACGACAACTAAGTTTGGAATTTGGTTGATAATGTACCGGGTCGTAAGACAATCGGGTGCAAGCGGATCTTCAAGAAGAAGACGGACATGGATGGGAAAGTGCACACTTATAAAGAGCGATTGGTTGCGAATGGCTTTACTCAAACTCCCGGAGTTGAATATGATGAGACCTTCTCACCAGTTGCGAAGATAAAGTCTATTAGGGTAATGCTTGCAATAGCTGCGTTTCATGATTATGAAATCTGGTAGATGGATGTGAAAACCGCTTTCCTTAATGGGAAGTTGGTTGAGGATGTGTACATGAATCAGCCAAAGGGTTTTGTTGATGCAAAGCATCCAAATAGAGTGTGTAAGCTTGAGAAATCCATTTATGGATTGAAACAAGCATCTCGTAGATGGAATTTTTGTTTTAACAAGAAAGTTAAAGAGTTTGGCTTTCTGCGAAGCGAAGATGAATCTTGTATATATGTCAAAGCCAGTGGAAGTATAGTGAGCTTCCTCGTATTGTATGTTGATGACATACTACTCATACGAAACGATGTCCCAACCTTGCAGGAGGCCAAGTCCTGGCTTTGGAAATGTTTTGCTATGAAGGACCTCGGAGAGCCTGTTTATATTCTGGGAATAAGGATAGTAAGAAACAGGGAAAAGAGACTGATAGAACTCAGTCATGATACATACTTGGATAAGGTACTAAAGTGTTTTAGTATGGAAAATTCCAAGAAAGGGGAGTTACCAATCCAAAGCAATACCAAGCTGAGTAAGACTCGAAGCCCGAGTACAGAGGCAGAGATAGCTGATATGAGCCGAGTACCTTACGCTTCCGCAATAAGCTCTATCATGTACGCTATGACTTGTATTCGCCCTGATGTGGCCTTCGCTTTGAGCATGGTCAGCAGATGTAAAGGGAATCATGGTAGAGCTCATTGGATTGCAGTCAAGAATGTTCTTAAGTACCTATGAAGGACCAAGGAATGGTTTCTAGTCCTCGGTGGGAGTGATAACTTAAGGGTACGAGGGTATAGTGACGCTAGTTTTCAGACGGATCGGGATAGTTACCGATCGCAGTCGGGCTGGGTCTTTACCCTAAATGGAGGAGCAGTGACTTGGAAAAGTTCCAAGAAGGAGACCGTAGCTGATTCAACATGCGAATCAGAGTACATTGCTGCGAGTGAAGCGTCAAAGTAGGCTATATGGTTGAAGAACTTCATTGGAGACCTTGGAGTTATGCCATCCACAAAGGAGCCGATGGAAATTTTCTATGATAATGAAGGAGCGGTTGCCTTAACCAAGGAACCGAGAGATCATGGTAGATCTCGACATATCGACAGAAAATACCACTTTATCAGACATTGGGTAGAAGATGGACTCCTCGTTGTGAAGAGGGTATTGCCAGAAGAAAACCCGACAGATCCCCTTACGAAGGGACTGAGTAGGGTCAAACACTTGCAGCACGCTAGGTGCATTGGGCTGAAGAATGATATAAGTTTGGATTAGATAGATAAGAAACGTGTAATAGAAGTTTTGTACTTTACATTTTGATGAATAAATAAAGTTGTGTTATTTATGAGTAGAGCTACTATCTTGTGTTGGTTATTTGTCTATTGTTTCAATTTTGCATGTTTTGCCTTCCTGAATAATAAGATTATTCGAACGGTCCACAATCGTTCATATTTTGGAAGTAGGTGTGAATGAAGATTGTCATGAATTGTTTGTAGATTATCTGAAAGGTTTTGGGCATAGAAAAGGTTTGCTGTAAAGTTCATGAGTGCTTATGAATATTATTTGAGCATTGGAATAAACTCGCGTTTGCTGGTATCACTTTGTGGTGTTTTACCTAAAGTGATCGCAAAGGGATAATATTATATAGTCTTAAAACTTAGAGATATGGTTATTGTTTATTGATTGGTTATGCGTTGATGATGTGTAAATGCATTAGTAACTTGATGTTATAAAACACATTTTTGTGCATGATTTAATTGGTAAACAATATATTCATACGAGTCGCAGTTAATCTGTTCCTTTTATTCTGTGAGAATAAAGGTGATATCTTGGCGACTTGATGATTTGGTTTGACTTATGTGTCGGGCCCGGTCAGAATGGAGTTGATGTGTTCAACTAAATTCTATTTCGAACAAATCAAAGATCGAGAAACAAGTGTTTGATAATAAAAAATTGTCAACATGATATCTAGAACAGAGGATTATACGATCCCTTATCTAAAGGACGAGATACTGATCAAAGTTAACAGTGACGTGTAAGAGCTACAATTGCTAATCGGATCCTGAAGTCATATGTGAGACATAGTTATTAGATTTATCCAAGTGGGAGACTGTTGGATTAGTGTCTAAGTTCGTAACTTTATTTGATATGTACTTGACCCGATCATGCATGGTCCTTTTGGGTTGCCTTCACCAGAGCAACTTGACAAGGTAATTTAATGAGAGTGAGAATATTATGATTTATTAATATACTATAAGATTAATATATTAAAAGAGAAATCATATTATTTAATTAATATTGGTCATAAATTAATTAGGAATTAATTTGGTGACTGAAAGAGATTAATTAAACAAAGGGGTATAAACTGTCAAATGTATGATATTTAAGTTTTGGGCTAAGGAAACCTAATGGACTAAGGGGGAACGAAATTACGATGAAGGATCATCATATTTTCGTCCAATGGCCTTATTCCAAAAGGTTCCTTGGGCTGCTTGATGGTTAAGTTATCCATTAGGGTTTTGATTGAAACCCTAGCATCCAGCAGTATAAATAGGGACCCCTAGCTCCCAAATTCGACCACTTGCTTCCAAGGAAACCCTAGGGCCGAATTTAGCATCCTCCTACCTCTCTCATATAGTTGCCTTCTTACTTATGGTGTTTGTAAGCCATTAGAGGAGTTACAATTGTGACTCTAAGCTCCAAGAAAGAAGAATCAAGCTTCCATTGAAGAGGTAAACATCTAGATCTGATTCTATAAGTTAGTTTTTGATATATGTATGCTAGATTAGGGTTTATAAGTCTTGGATTCATTGCATGTACAATCGAGAAACCTAGATCCAAGCATTAGGGTTTGTATGAGCACATAGGATTGTTCTTATGCATAAAACCCATCACCAGCTTCAAAGGGAAGGGCTCGGCGTGACCGCACATTATCCCCTTGATTTTATTCCACATTAACGTTTTATTTCACTTTGATGTTGAGAATATTATACTATGGTTGTTTTGGAACAACTTGGTTGTAATTTTTGGATGTTTGAAAAATGAAAATTTACTATCATTTTTGGGACATTAAATAAACAAATAAATAAATGATATATAAAATGCGAAAAATGAATCAGGTTGGGTCTTGAAAAGAGCCATACTAGAACCGTTGATAAAGGTTGTCACCGGAAGTGGGTCGGGACCGAAAGGAGCACTATAGTTCATCGGTTTGGACGTGCTAAGGGTGTTGGGCCTCCTTGAAGCGCTCTACCTTCTTACATGAGTTGGGCCACCAATAACGTGGTGGGTTGAGGGTGCTCCCAAACTCAAGTGAGCATCATTGGGTCGAAGGGTTATGCCTTTCTTGTCCGTTATGCTTAGTTGAAAGCCTTTAGGGTTTTTGTTGCCGTTTATTTTTCCAGTTTACAATTTAAACATAAAACTTATGACAAAAAGTATAATCTAAAACTTAATTTACAAACGATTTAGTCCAAAAAAAATTGCAAACCATTTAGCAAAATAACAAAACAACCCACCATAATTTATTACAACACGAACAACCAAAAAAAACTATTTGGACAAAAACAATGCATTCACTCCTAATGAACACTTCAATGATTTGTTTTATTAAATTATGTATGTAATTTAATAGCTCAACAATATCTTCTAAAATAAAGATGTTTACAACCCATAAAACTATCAAAATAAATTTTCAATAATTGTGATACTTTGACTGTTTTCAAGAGTGCAAAGAACAAAAACCAATGTACTATATGTTAGAATTTAGGAGGAGAATAAGGTTTTTGAAATCAATAAGTAATGTGGATCTTTCTGAAGGATTGTGTGAACACTTTCTGAATATGATAAGTAACTTGGATATTTCAACTCTATGTTTGGGTTACATGAAATCCAAATTATGGGGATAATCCTTGAAGGAAAAAAATATCAAATCATGAAACTGATATGAGACCATGAACTAGGGTTTTTATAAAATTCAAATTACGTACAATGATTAGTAAGGACAAGAACTAGTTAATATTAAATATTATTTTGTTAAGGAAGTATATGGAAAATATTATTTTCAGATAATATTTTCTAATAATTTCCTTCAAACCCTCATCCCTTATTTATGGCATAAAATCAACATTTAATGTTGATCGATGATTATCTTTAGTAATCAAAGGAATTTGAATTCTATGAAAACCCTAATTCGTAGTCTCATATTAGTGCGTTGATTTGAGATTGTTCTTTGAAGGATTATCCCGATAATTTCGCTTTCATGTAACCCATGCATGTATGTCATACTCGGAAACTGTTCATTATGGTCAAAATATCATATTCGAAAAATATTCACACAATTCTTCAAGAAGATCCAAGCTACTTATCGGTTTTAGAAACATTCTCTTCCTCTTAAATTCTAAAAACCAAATCTTATATTTGTTTCGATTTTCTAAAATAATGAGTGAGCTAGTGAAATAGATGACTTCTAGGTTCGATAAGTTGGAGAAGTTCCAAGGAAATGACTTTCATCACTGGCAAAAGAAGATTCTTTTTCTACTGACTACTCTGAAGGTGGTTTATATTCTAAACACTCCTACATCAAAATTAGAATAAGATGAAATTGTGGAGCAAACTTAATGTCGGTGTAAGTGAGAGAATGATGATTACCTCTATAGAGGTTGCATTCTTAATGGTATGTCTGATCCTCTATTTGATATCTACCAAAACACAGAGAATACAAAGAAATTATGGAATACTCTGTTGGAAAAGAATGTCCAATGTCATTAACTGATTGCTAATATTTATAATAGACTAATAGTAGTAGGGTCATTTTGGGTTGCCCTCATGACTCAATTAAACAATAATGAATAAGGATAAAATAAGTTGTTAATGTATTATGAAATAACAAATTAATTGGAAATTATTTTGGAATTAATCAAATAGTTTTAATTAATTAGATGAACTGAATATTAATTAATTCATTAGTAGTTAATTAGAATATTCCAGAAACCTCCGGGATATGGTAGGGGATGAATTTTAAAAGGATAATGATAACCCTTATTAATTTTTAAGTTGCTTAATAATTAAGCAACAGAAGCCTATAAATAGGGAGCTAGAGATCAAACCCTAGGTGCTCCTAACTCATAAATTTCATTCTCCCCCTTCCTTCACCTCTCATGGGACGGAAATTACAACCCTTTGGAATTTTCGTTCCAAGCCTCCCCTCTCCTAAACTTCATATTTGCTAGTTGGTGTCTTGGGTGTGATGATTCCACTAGAGAGATTCTTGGTTTGGGTCTTTATCATCCTTGCAAAGTGGTTGTGACAAGATTTCGATCAAGGAATCAAGAAGGTCAAGAGATTGGTATTTTTCAAGTTTTAAAGTAGATTGCTATAATAGTAAAACTTGGATCCATATGATGCATGTGCACATATGGTTTAAATGTTTTTCTGCTACGAAAAATATTGTGTATAGAATGCAACAATCCCTAACATACCATTGAGTCTAAGTATATCGTTTGGGATGCTTCTAGCAAGAACTTTTGTTAAGCAATTTTAACTACTATAAAGTGGCATACTCAAGGCTTGTTATGGAATAGTACAATGAAATTCTTCGCGTTTTGGGTCAACGCACTCCACACAACATGAAAATAGACGAGTTCATTGTTGTATCGATATGATTGACAAGTTACCACCATCTTTAAAGGACTTTAAGCATACTTTAAAACATCAAAAGGAAGAGTTGTCTCATGATACAACTTCGGTGTCACATACAAATTGAGGAATCACTCTTTGTTCATGAATGTAACAAAAATCTAATGATGTGAAAATGAATAAGAATCATCAAAACCACAATGGAAAATGCATTAAACGCGAGTATGATGGTCGTAACAAACCAAATAAGAAACATTATTTTCCTCCCAAATTCTAACATTATAATAAAGTGATAAAATTATCTAAAATGACTATGATATTATTCTAACATTATAATAAAGTGATAAAATTATCTAAAATGATTACGATACTACTTTGTGATTCTTAATTTGGACTCTTAGACCATAAAGATTGGAGGGTTGTTGTGATCGACTTTGTGAGCGACACCCTCCCTAATAATACTCCCAAATATAATATATTCCCTAATAATACTCCCAAATATAATATATTTAACATTTTAAGGTATAGTTTTTGTTTTTGATTTGTAAGATTAACTAAAATATAAAATAAAAAATATATTTAAATAATTGAAATCGGTCATTAAATTTTAACTCCGGCCCTATTTGTTTGATTAAACTAGTTCATAGGTTCGATCCGTTAATTAAACATGTTCATAATCTTATCTCAACCAATTGTATAAAATCGATTTGTGTTTTAATGTTTTATTCTATTATTGAATTATTTCGATATCATATATTATTATTATTATTATTATTATTATTATTATTATTATTATTATTATTATTATTATTATTATTTATAATGAGAGGTCTAATATTTAAATTTCCATATAGAGTTAGGATTCAAGGATCCGTTAAGGCAAGGCAACCACTTGAGTATTGCATTGGAACAGTGGAACTTAGCACGAGTCTAAATCAAATTACTTTAAGCAAAGCACCTAGGCTTTTTAATAAAAATTCTAATTTTAATTTGTATTACGAATTAATTAATTAATTAATACCATTATAAGATAGTATTGGTATTTTTTTTTTTTTTTTTTTGAACCGTAGAAAAGTAAATATATAAAATACACCGACTAGCAAGATGCTAGCAAAAGATCAATACAAAGTACAAGTATCAAAAAGAAAACAACATCAAGTATTCCAACTTTAAAGCCTTAAACTATCCCTATGCTTAATACATACTAAGTTGGATTTCATCCCACTCTTCGTCGTGTTGCATATTAACTTCTTAAATATAACCAAAATTTGGACTTTCTAGATCATCTATATAACCGAAAAATTAAACTCAACACGCCTTTCGTTTCCCAAACCTTCAAAACCCATCTTGAAATAAGCTCGTCAATATTCAAAGGAGGGGCCACGAGGAGCCCACTACATAAGTGAAACCAACGCAACACATGTATTTGTTTACCAAAATACTTAAACATATGGTTAATAATGAAAAATAAAACGAATATTAATAACACATGTATTTGTTTACCAAAATACTTAAACATATGGTTAATAATGAAAAATAAAACGAATATTAATAGTTTTTAATAGTTGTTGATTGAGTAGCACTCAACATCTTATGATACCTAATAACGTGCATATTAAAGACTACTACACCGAATGAAAGGTTTTCAATTGTGGTATCAAACAGACTGAATCTTACCGAGTTAGAACTAATAGCGGTAACCAGTGTTCTAAAAGGCGCGCCATGGCGTGAGGCGTGGCTTCGACGTTACGAAAAGCCTCATAACGTTAGTGTTAGGCGTGATGTGTGACAAGACGCGATATGGTGCGCCATGACGCGTTATGACTTGTTATGGCGCGCGTTTTTTCGTTTGAGACACAGTTTTTTGCTATTTATTATGTTTTTTCTAATCGGAGATACAAGTATTTTGGTTTTTGTTAACTTTTGTTATTAGTTATTGAACTAATATTGCTAAAAGTAGTTATATTTAATAAAGATTTATATTTATGTGATAATATAATTTTAAATTAATACAAAATTCTCTCCTTACATCGCGCTTTGAAAAACGCCATGTCTCGTTAAGCTTGAGGTTTGACCTTGCCCCCACGCCACGTCACGCCTTACGTCATTTAGAACCTTGGCGGTAACAAGTAACGGATAAATGATAGCTGGTAGTCGGCAGTTGACAGACCTTTGTTAAATGTTAAATGATATAGCTTTTATACTTAGAGCGTTTTGTTTAACTGAACACTAGAAGCTTGTAGTGTCAAATGATATTTTTTATTCAAAAAAGAACATTTATCAAACAATAGAAGCCGGAAGTTTTCTAAGCATTATGTTTTGAACATAAAAGTAAACCGCCACAGAAAACAAAAAAAGTACAAATTTTTTTTTTTTTTTTTTTTAAACTTCACGAAACTTATAGGTTGTGAAATCATATTTATTTTTTAACCTATATTTAATCACTAGTTGAGTTTTTGTGGCTGTAGTTTCATTATATCGTGCCTGTTTGTTGTTTTTTCTTTTATGCTGTGTTTATCAAGATTATCCTGAATATTTAACTAAGACCTAAGGAATATCAACGAGTATAAGCCATAAAAAAAACTTAAATTTTTTATAACAAAACTGCAATAAAATTCCCTTAGGGTATATAGTTTTAGAATTAATGTTAAAAAATATAATAATAATTTTAAAATTAATGCTAACAAATTTGTATGATAACCTTATAATTAAAGATATTCGGTTGTATAAAATAACAATTGACTTCTAGTATGCCGAGTTTCTTATTTTATATTGAGTTTAAAATCACGTCCTATATAAAAAAAAAATAACTAGAAATACGTAATTTTGCATGGATTTAACATACATCACCAATACCAAAAAGAAGATCGGTAACATATTTTGTTCATTTGCCTAAATTTCATAAATTACTAACATATTAAACACCATATAAAAGTTATTAATACAATAACTACACAAATTAACATTATAATATAAAGTAATTTATTGAGTAAAATAAAACTAACTTAAATATGATTTATAAAAATTATTAAACCGATAAGCATGGAGGCTTTCAAGAAATTTTCCCTATAAAATCCCATCCATGCATGCCATATAACCCCCACCAACAATCCTACATCAAACATGACCAACTCACACCAAAAGGGCTCGACCCTAGCCATGACCTTGGCCTTGCTCATGCTTCTAGTAGCCATGGCCTCCCGAGCCACTTCACGCACCCTCAACGACCCAACCATGATAGCCAGACACGAGCAGTGGATGGCTCATCACGGGCATATCTATACAGATGAAAATGAAAAACAGTTACGTTTTCAAATATTTAAAAACAACGTCGCCTATATTGAGGCACATAATGCGCGTTTAGACCAAAGTTACACACTTGAAGTCAATAAATTCGCTGATTTAACCAATGACGAGTTTCGCGCTTCACGTAACGGTTATAAAAAACAACCAGATTCAGATTCACGTGTGGTGTCCGGTTTATTTCGTTACGCGAATGTAAGTGCGGTACCAAATGAAGTTGATTGGCGAAAAGAAGGCGCGGTAACACCCGTTAAGGACCAAGGCAATTGCGGTAAATTTCTTTTTTGTCAAATATGTGCAATACATACTACACAACACAAGATATACATACTACATACTATGATACCACCATATTAGATATATATATATATATATATATATATATATATATATATATATATATATATATATATATATATATATATATATATATATATATATATATATATATATATATATATATATATAGATTGTCCTTTTTAGTTTCCTCAATAGAAAGAGCCATTAAGTATATTTATTGATGCATTTTTATTGGAAACAGGATGTTGTTGGGCCTTTTCGGCGGTGGCAGCCATGGAAGGAATTAACAAGCTTGAAAATGGGAAACTGGTGTCGTTGTCGGAGCAAGAACTAGTTGACTGTGATATCGATGGCATTGATCAAGGTTGTGAAGGAGGTCTAATGGAGAACGCTTTCCAGTTTATTGAAAAACGAAAGGGTCTAGCGGCGGAATCTGTCTATCCATATACCGGAGAAGATGGGATGTGCAACACCAAGAAAGCAGCCATTCCGGCGGCCAAAATCTCCGGCCACGAGAAAGTTCCGGCCAACAACGAAAAAGCTCTGTTGCAAGTAAGTAATATATTTACTACCAGAAGAATTTACAAACTTGATTTAATATATAATATTCTTAAATATTTACTAATAAGACAAAGGAGAAACTTATGGAATAAAAATACACGTACCGACGCATAGTTTCATTATGTTGTGGATGTTTCTAATACGTAAATATGTGAAATTGAAAAATTGACATTTTTGGCAAAATATGTATTTTCATAGAATCTTGAATTAGAGGGTGTTTGAGACATGGATTTGCAAATTGATTTACAAAGTTTCAAGAATCAATAGAATAGTAATAATAAAATAATAAATAAATAATAATAAATAATAAATAAATATTTTTTTTTATTACATGTTACATTTTCATTCAATTTATTTTATGGTTATTTTGAATTAACTTTTTTTTACATGTTATTTTATGCATTTTTCTATTTTAATAAATTACATATAATATTTTAATGTAATAATTACAATAATTATAGTAATAAATAAATATCAATTTCATTAATGGATTTACCTTCTTATTTCAAAATAACCAAATTAAAGTTTATTAGTTTATTTTGTTTAATTATTTAAATTTAAAAGATAAATAAAATCAATTTTAATAATTAATTATTTTTCTTATTTTCGTATAAATTCAAAGTTTTTAAATATTTAGACATTTCTATTTAATTTTTTTTAATTAATCCATATAATACATGAATCTTACATCTAATTCCAGTATATATATCAACTTGCTCTTTATTCACATCATATTTTATTATTTGGGCATTAAAAATAAGATAGGTAGAATTATAGGTTTTTTTTTTTAATGAATTTAAATCTTAATAATAGTTTTTTGTATCACTTAATATCCAAAGATTTTTTTTTTCTCTAGATGTCTTACTTTTAACGTAACAATTTTACTTATGCAGGCTGTAGCAAACCAACCTGTTTCGATTGCCATTGATGCAAGTGGATATGAGTTCCAGTTTTATTCGAGTGGGGTTTTTACTGGAAGTTGTGGAACTGAACTTGACCATGCTATAACTGCAGTTGGATATGGGGCTACTATGGATGGGACCAAATATTGGCTAATGAAGAATTCATGGGGTACATCATGGGGCGAGAACGGGTATATACGAATAAAAAGAGATAGCTTGGCGAAAGAAGGATTGTGTGGTATCGCCATGGATCCTTCTTATCCCGTTGTTTGAAAAGCATGAAGTATTTAGACAAAGACGTTGATATTTAAGTGTGTATATGTCATTTATATTGAACTTATGTTAAAGTTACATTGATTAAATGTGTATTTATATCGGTCAATCAAAATGTATATAAACCTTGTAAAGATCAAAATATATAAACCTTGTAAAGTTAAAAGAATTTAATGTGATTATATATAAGGTTGCTTTTGTTTTGGTTTTTGTCATTTGACATAAAGTTAAAAGAATTTAATGTGATTATATATATATAAGGTTGCTTTTGTTTTGGTTTTTGTCATTTGACAATCTCATTCTATAAAATTTATACTATAAGATTTTCGTGGCTCCAATCTCATTCTATAAAACTTATACTATAAGACTTTCGTGCCTCTAGGACATGTTGGAAGTTATTAGGAAGGTAGTTAGTGTGAAGCAGTCAACTTTCGTGAAAAGCTATAAAATTCTAAACAACGGATGCGTCACACGATTGGCTCATGAAGAACTCACGGGGTACATTGTGGGGAGAGAAAGGGTATCTACAAATAAAAAGAGATGTCTTGACCAAAGAAAGACCATGTGTTATTACCGAGCATACTCCATATTTTCTTGTTTGAAAAGAATTAATAAGGTTTCAAACAAAGGCGTTAACATTTAAGCATGCATATGTCATCTAAATTCATCAAATCATATTCAAGTTACATTATTTTTGTATCATTTGAATAAAAATGCTTGCAAACTTGTATACTTTAAAATAAGTTAATGTGATTATATATACATAAGGTTGTTTCTGTTTTTGTTGCTTGAAATCACTTCCTAGAATACTGATACTTCCTTTGTAAAGTATTTCTCGTTTTAAAAACAATGTATTTCTCGTTTTTTTATTGATGATAAAAGCATGATTAATTTCGTTTTTTATTGATGATAAAAGCATGATTAATTTCACTTGCCTTTATGCTACTTTCACTTTAAAAAGGAAGATAAGTCCTAACTCTTAAATAACTTTGTCACATTCCTTAAATAAAAACAAAAACGGTCAGAAAACTTTCACACTACTTTAAAACTAATTAAAGAAATATATACTTATTTATGTGTATAACAGATAATTCCCCTTGAATAATTCGTCTGTATTAACGAGTGTATTAAACAGGCTGGTCTAATTTAAATTTATTCTGACATCTAATTCTACCAATATGCATGATAAAATTTGAACCCTGACCTCACATCACACAGTGATAATATAATATTGTTGGTTTGAAACAAAAAAGATAAATATAAAAGATATAAAGAAAAACTAGCCAAAAATACAAAATTTAAAATCAAAATCATATATTTATCTCTCGAATCGTTCTACTTTTATTCCTAAAGTTATTCTCATTAGGATTTAAAGAAAATAGAAAATAATATAAAAATATACATTGCTTTGTTTCTCCCTCAATCCGAAATTGGACTCTAAAAAGGTCAAAACTTCATAGACTAGCTGAAGTCTTCTCGATTTACGTTTCTCATACTTCATTTCCCCTCCATATTTTCTAGAATCTGATTGATTATCGAAGTTTCATCGGTACAGTTCGTCTCCAATCCAGTTCACGCGAATCAGGTAAAATTTTCATCATCTTTGATGTTTAAAATGCAATTTTAGAACCCTAACATTAGCTCCACAGTCGAGGGTAGTGTGTTATTAGGGATTTGTAATTATTTAGATAAGTCGAGATGTAATTGACGTTACATATCTTCATCTTGTTATTTGTCTTGCGATTTCGATTGACAATTTTCTGAATATGTCTTTGAAAATATAGTTCTCGCTGTGTTGATCGACTCTCTGCTATTTTTCGTCGAAACAAATTGTATAGTATAATCCAATCAGACTCCGTAGTATTCAACATTAAATTCATCCAACTACATCATGATTTCTACGAATCACTATGAAACAAAGCTGTTGGTGTTAATTACAAAATTTTATATTGTTTAATTATCGCCATAGATTGTTGGCTAACTTGGAATTATAGAATTGGCAGCTGGAGTAAGACGCTATAGATCATATCAGCAAACATGGCGGGAACTGAGAGTGGGCCTATTCTGCAATTTGCACCCTTTCAGAGTTCTGTGGATGCCGGTTTTTGGCATGAATTATCTTCGTTGAAACTCAACAAATTAAAAACCGATGAATCTCCAATCCCAATAACTGGTATGTTGCTTTATCTTCTAGTCTTTTCCCATGTATTGTAATATTAATGTTGATGAAGTTTTTACCATATTTCAATACTTGAAACAAGTCAACATGCTAATATTGCTTGTATTAATGATATCCTTGTAGGTTTTTACACACCTTGCTCCAATTCTCAAGTATCAAGCCATCTAACTCTGCTTACTGAATCCTTGCCAACTGACCCAACTGATGAACAACAAGCCAAAACAAGTCATGGGAACAGAAACAAATGCTCTGTGCCTGGCATTCTTTACAACACAAACACATTAGAAGGGTATCATGCTCTAGATAAACAGGCTTTGTTAAAGGCTGAAGCAAAGAAGGTATGATCAAACACAATTTTGTTCTTTTGTTAAAACTCTATTTAGTAATCCATTTTTCAGTTATACATGAATGTAATATCAAACTCTTGAATGCCAGATTTGGGATGATATTCGATCTGGAAAAGCAGAGGAGGACAGTTCTGTCCTTTCAAGGTTCCTTCTTATATCATTTGCAGACCTCAAGAAATTTAACTTCTATTACTGGTTTGCTTTTCCTGGTGTTGTTCTTGATCCTCCAGCAACTTTGGTTGATTTGAAGCCAGCATCAAAATGGTTCACCCCAAAAGAGGTTTGACCATATATACCCATTTCCCTTTGTAAATCAACTTTGTTTTTTTTATTACTTAAAGATGTAGCATTGTTCTTTCATAACATACAGGCTGAATCTGTGTCTGCATCCTGTAATGAGTGGCGTATGTCAAGTTCAACAGCAGGTAGACTCATTTAGACTTTCTTTTTTTGCCACCCTGACTTGTTCTTAATATCAAAATACTGAAGACATGATTTTGTAGGTGTTCCATTCTTTTTAGTTTCCATTTCTTCAAATTCGCAAGCTACTATTAGACCTCTAAAGGACTTTGAAGCTTGTCAACATGAAGGCCATAAGGTGAACACAGTCACACATCTATCTTTCTAAAAGACGTAAATGCCCTTTTAGTCCTCTTCTAAAAGGGTATTTTTTTTTTCGGTGACAGATGCTCTTTGGTTTCTATGATCCTAGTCATCTTCCAAACAACCCTGGATGGCCTCTTCGCAACTTTCTTGTCTTCATTTCTGCAAAATGGAACCTGAAAAAGATTCAGTTTTTATGTTATCGTGAGAACCATGGGTTTGCTGATTTGGGTTTATCCCTTGTTGGTGAAGCTCTGATCCAACCTTCACAAGGTAGATCAGCCAAAATTGGGTAACAAGTCAACTCTTTTAAAAGTCAAATTCTTGACTCTTATAATCTCCAAGTGTTTCTTGTAAAATGAAATGTCTTTTTTACTTTTATTTAAATCAGCATGGCAAGATCAAGACCATGTGCCTAATGCAGTTGGATGGGAACTGAATAAAGGGAAAAGATCATCTAGATGCATTAACCTATCTACTTCCATGGACCCCACTAGGTATATTGGGTGGTGTAGTCTGTATTGTGTTTCTTATGTGTTGTTTTTTTAATTTTAATATAAGTGATTTAAATTTTTACAGGATGGCTATATCGGCTGCAGATCTGAATCTAAAACTGATGATGTGGCGAGCACTGCCATCTTTGAACTTGACCATGTTGTCTACCACCAAGTGCCTTCTGTTGGGAGCCGGGACCCTTGGATGCCAGGTGGCACGCATGCTTATGGTGAGTCTTTCCATTTCTAAAAATTACAACAAGGGCATAATGGTAATTTACAATTGGTGTGTATCTGAAGGCATGGGGTGTGCGAAAAATAACATTGGTGGATAGTGGTAAAGTGGCCATGTCAAATCCATTAAGACAATCCCTATACACCTTGGAAGATTGTCTCAATGGTGGTGATTTCAAAGCCTTGGCAGCTGTTAAAAGTCTCAAGCGAATTTTTCCAGCTGTGGTAATTAGTTTAATCTCTTCTTTTTGAAAACTATATTAATATTATTATTATTATTTACTTTTGATATTTGTTTGTAGGAAGCAGAGGGGGTAGTGATGGCAATACCTATGCCTGGGCATCCAGTTGCTAGACAAGAAGAGGAAAAAGTGATTGATGACTGCAAACGTCTTTGTGATTTAATCGAGTCTCATGATGCTGTTTTTTTGCTGACTGATACACGCGAAAGTAGGTGGCTTCCAACTCTTTTATGTGCCAATGCTAATAAGGTTAGTCTTGTACTTTTCTGCTTCCCTGTTGTACTTACTTTATTATTCTAATACTGATGCATTTGGATTCGACAGTTTCCTACCATTATGCCCTTGCCAAATGGCATTTATAGTTTTAGTTTAATGTTTCAGGTTACAATTACGGGGGCATTGGGGTTTGATAGTTTCTTGGTAATGCGCCATGGTGCGGGCCCACTACTCAACAGAAATACATCATCAAAAGCCGAGACTGAGACTGTTGTTGGCTCTTCTTTATCTGCTGGTGTTGAAGAAATGTCACTCGGACAGAAAGATAGCAAGCCGAGACTCGGTTGTTACTTTTGTAATGACGTTGTTGCCCCTGTGGATGTATAACATTTACTTTCCTCCTTTCCTTTTTAACTCTTATTTTAATAGATCATAAAACTGAGATTTCATTTTTCTGATTTTTAAAATGCAGTCAACAGCTAACCGCACTTTGGACCAACAATGCACGGTGACACGCCCTGGACTTGCCCCTATCGCATCCGCCCTTGCGGTTGAACTTTTGGTTGGGATTTTGCATCATCCTCATGGGTAAGGGTATTTTCGGAACAAAACCAAAACATATTCCTTTTATTTTTTAATTTTTAAAATTTTGGTGCATGTATTTTTGTACAGGATATCAGCAAAAGCTGAATTTGGAAACTCTTTGGATAGTTTAAACAGCGAACAAGCTCTTGGGATATTACCACATCAGATCCGTGGGGCCCTCTCGCAGTTTTCTCAAATGATACTTGTGGGCCATTCCTCAAATAGTTGCACTGCTTGTTGCCCGATTGTAAGTATAATTTTCACAATTTTACAATGTATAAAAATACAATAAAGAATAATATTATATAATTTTTTTTTTTTCAGGTGGTTTCAGAGTATAGGAAAAGGGGACTGGAATTTGTTCTAGAAGCTATTAATCATCCTACTTATTTGGAGGATTTAACAGGACTAACGGAGCTCATGAAATCAGCAAACTCTTTTGAACTTGACTGGGATAACGAGACTGATAATGATGATGATGATTGTGTTGAAATCTGACACTGTTTTTACGGCACGTGATGAAATACGTTGACAATTGTACAAAAACTGGAAATTTAAACAACTTCTTTATGGATGGATGACTTTTGTGGAAATTACAGTTAGACCCTTCTGTTATTGGATAGATATGATTGTGTTTGGTTCATTTATCCGTGAAAACAACAAAAATGGTCCTTTGATGATATTTGATTTTCATTTATATTCTTTTATGAAAATACTTTACGCCTTGGTTAAAGTTAAGCTATTTTTTGTTGTTATCTATAATGTACGGTTTATTGAGAAATTCAAGTTGTGATAATGTGTGAAGAACACTTTTAGGCATAAAAACTGGTGGTTTGCTTTTTGAAAAATATATGAATGTTAATTTTTATATTAAAGTACCAAATAGACAAGATATATGAGTAGACATAGTCATCTATCTAGAAAATAGACAAGGACAACAAAATTTGTGGATTCTGAAGTTGAAAATGGTTTTCCTAAAACCTGTCCAAATAGCTCAAGTTGTTATAGGCAAAGGTAACTTAAACTGCCTTAAGTAGATGGCTGTTAATAGCGATCGCTACCCTCGCTATAGCGAATAGTGTAGTGTAGCTTTGTTGGGTCGCTACCATGCATGTAGCTATGAAATAGCGT
This sequence comes from Lactuca saligna, assembly GCF_052625555.1. Lineage (NCBI taxonomy): Eukaryota > Viridiplantae > Streptophyta > Magnoliopsida > Asterales > Asteraceae > Lactuca > Lactuca saligna. The sequence continues at coordinate 23,906,620 of NC_136423.1, read as the reverse complement.
GTGTAGCGATCAGGCAAAATTGATTTTTTTTTTTGTTTAAATCGTTAAGATACTTAGCAATTAGGGTCGGAATTGGTATAGGCGGGGAATAGTAGAGTCAATTTCGTGTCTTCCTGTCTAATCGACCTAAGATTGTACGATGGCGCCAAAATCGATTTGGCGGGTTATTTCCCAGTTCTGCGAGAGTAGCGATAACAACACATCTCCCTTTCTCCCCAGACGACTCCAACTACTCCAGAATCCATCTCGATTGTTCAACTTCAAAAAGGCAAGACTTTTAAATTCCTTTGTTTTTTTCTAACTTCTCGGTTTCAGGCTTTAACTAATTTCTTCCAATTTCAGCTTTTAACTTCTATCTTCTGATCAATTCTGCAAGACTTCAACTTCAAAAAGGTAAGACTTCAACTTCTATCTTCTGATCAATTTCAGGTTTTAACTTCTATCTTCTAAATTCTGAGATTCTTTGAATTCTATTGTATGATCTTTGATTATGTGATTCTTATGATATTGACTTCTATCTTCTGATCAATTCAGGCATGCCTCCTGGTGTAAAAGAGGATGATATTGGCTGGAAACATGGCAAAAGAGTTGAAGGAGCTATAAACTGGGTGTTGTGTAATTACTGTCCAAATGTTGCTAAAGGTGGGATTATAAGACATAAACATCACCTTGCTGGTGATTCCACTTCAGTTTGCAAATGTCTTAGAGTTCCACTAGATGTTAGGAAACTTTTTAAAGACATTTTTGAGAAACAAAAACAAGATAAAGTTGAAAGGAATCACATTCCTCACTTTGATGATGATGTGGTGGATATAAATGATAAAGATGAAGAAGAAGCTGGTGAGGTTCCTTTCTCATTAGGCAAGAGGGCTATTTCGTCCTCCAAGTCAACCCTACACAACAAGAAAGTAAAAGGCGCTTTGGATACTAATTTTAGGCCATCCAATGAAATAGGGAAGAAGAAGGGGTACTTGGTGGGAACCCTCGAACATAACCCACTTCACAAAAAACTAAGAGGTGACGCGGTTCAGAAGTTCGCCCGTTGGATGTATGATGCAAGTCTTGCATTTGACACGGTGAAGTATGATAGTTTAGGGCCCGCACTTGAAGCCATTGCTATACATGGTCCCGATATGAAACCCCTAGCTACCATGAGGTACGTGTTCCTCTATTGAAGCTAGAGAAGGAGCACACAAAGAAACTTTTGATACTTAATGAGACCGCGGAGAAGGCAATTAGGTGTTCTTTGATGGCTGATGGTTGGAGGGACCGGAAAGGAAGAGCACTTATCAACTTCTTAGTGAATACTCCACGAGGAAGCATGTTTCTAGAATCTGTAGATGCATCCTCTTATTCTCATACAAGTATTCATTGTTTTTGTTTTTTTACTTATGTTTATGTTCTATGTTGTTTATGTTATGTACCTTACTTATGTTTATATTCATTTTTCTATGTTGTTTATGTTATGTACCATGAAAGATTAATCTGTTATTGACTGTTATGTACTTTACTATTATGTTCTAGCATTGGTTGTTTATGTTTTTTTACTGTTATTCGCTCTTTTTTAGACTATTATTGACTATTTTTGTTGCCGTTTGAATAGGAGAGAATTGGTTTAAGTTGTTTGACTACTTCATCAAAGAAACTGGACCCACTCATGCAGTTCAAATTGTAACAAATAGTGCTGCCAACAATGTTTTGGTGGGGAAAATGGTGGAAGCAAAATATCCACCCATCTATTGGACTCCGTGTGCTGCGCATTGCATTGATCTCATGCTTGAAGACATCTTCAAAGTGACTAATCTTAAGAAGACACTAGACAAAGCAATTGCGGTTAACACTTACATTTACAACCGTACATTGCTGTTGAATATGTTGAGAGACTTTACAAGTCAAAGAGATATAATTAGACCCGCAAAGACCCGGTTTGCAACCGCCCTCTTAACTATAAATTGCTTTAGGAGTCATAAGACAAGTTTGAAGAAGTTGTTCACGTTTGAAGCTTGGAACAAAAGCAGGTTCAAAGGGGAGGAGGGAGGAACTCAATGTGTTGCAACTATTTTTTCACCTAGTTTTTGGATTAACATTGATATTGTTGTCAAAGTTGGTGAACCATTACTAGCGGTGCTTCGATTGGTAGATAGTGAAAGAAAGCCGACTATGGGGTACATTTATGAAGCCATGGATAGGGCAAAGGAGAAGATTGCATACTCATTCAACAACAAATTTAACAAATACAAAGCTTTCTTCAAAATCATTAAAGATAGGTGGAATTGTCAACTTCACCAAGATTTGCATGCGGCTAGTCACTATCTGAATCCAAGAATTTTTTACAACAACCCAAGAGTGAAAGAAGATAGTGAGGTGATTAAGGGCTTGATGGCATGCATACTAAGATGTTATCGGAAGAAGACGAGACCAAGATTCACCAAGAGCTCTTTATATATACCAGTGCAGAAGAGTTATTTGCGCAACATATGGCTGTTACATTAAGAACAACACGTGCACCAGCGAAATGGTGGATGCAATATGGATCATCAACACCAACACTTAAGAAGTTTGTTGTGAAGGTGTTGAGTCTTACTTGTAGTTCATCAGGGTGTGAGCGTAATTGGAGGGTTTTTGAACATGTAAGTTGTTCATTTTTAAGATTACTATCCCTTGCACTATATACTAATGGTTTAATTTTATTTGTGTAGATCCATTCAAAAAAAGGAAACCGTCTTGAATGACAAAAACTAAATGATTTAGTTTACATAAAATATAGTCGAGCATTAAGGAGGAGCTATGATATGTGGGATATGATCGACCCGATCATCTTGGAAGACTCGCACATACATGACCCGTTTGAGTGGTTGGCGATTGATGATGATGGTCTCGTGTTTGTGGGTGATGACTTGAGATGGGATGTTGTGGCAGAGGCTATGGGGGTGGATGAGTTGGTTCATCTAACAACTAGAAGAACAACAACACCAGGTGGGAGGTAAAGGGGGATGCAAGGGGCTGTTGGGTTGCTGAGTCAAGCTCACAAGGTAGAGCTAGAGCTAGACAACCCTATTTGGTAGATGAACCTAAAGAGGAAAATGATGCTAGGTTTTATAAGGAGTTTGTTGAAATAGAGGGGGAAGATGAACTTGTATTTGAGGAGGATGAGGATAACGATCAGTCGATTAGTGGTATTTTAGAGTTTAGACTTTTAGAGTCATAACACTCTCTTTTGTGGTATTACGACTTAATTGAGACTTTAGAGTCTAAAACTAACCAATCTTTTGTGGTAAAAATCTTTTGAAACTTATATACTTATCGATAGATTTTCGGGTGTTTTAGATGTTTAATGTTTAGTGTTTAATATGTTGCTTAATAACTATATCTTAAGAATGTGGTGGTTGAATTTTACTGTAACGACCCAAAATTTAAGACCAAAAATTTCTTTTAATAAATCACTACTTAAAGTAAAATCATCATTTCCAAAACATAATATGAGTATAAGTTTTCAAAACACATGTTTATTATCAGAGTAAACATTCCCAGGCTGTCTAATCTATGGTGTGTGCCATGCGATCACCCCGAGCTCTTCCCTCCGCTACGGGAAGTACCTGAAACCAAAACTGAAAACCGTAAGCACGAAGCTTAGTGAGTTCCCCACCCTACCACATACCTTGCATAACCACATACTGCACATACTGGGCCACGTCCTCTATCTTGGGCCTCGCCCCCTACCTTGGGCCTCGCCCACTTCAACAGCCCCGCCTGGCTTCGAGCCCCGCTCGGATACAGATCTGTTTAACTTAGGCCTCGCCTGCCACAAGGCCTCGCCCACCAATAAATAATAACACATAAACATTTCACAGCACATAACTAAACACATGCAACTGGTTCTGTCCTAAGGCCTCGCCTATCCTGGGCCTCACCCATGTCCTGCTACAGATGAGTCATGGAACCTCGTCCACGCTCCTAATGGTAGTGAGGTACGGGCCTAGCCCACTCTCACTCCTGCTCTAGTTTGGGCATCGCCCATATCCTGCTACTAATGAGATATGGAACCCCATCCACACTCTGCTATTGGTGAGATACGGGACCTCGCCCATACCCACCTCCCTACCAGGCACATACATGTATCACACAGACAACAAGTATAATCTAGCATACAAACGAATCCTTGGGCACCCGCTCGCTATTACTGGACCTCGACCTGAATATCATACTAGCATACTGTGCCTAGGGCTAACCCCCAGGTCTTCTACTCATAACTACATGGGCCCGCATTGTGGCCTTAGGCCCATTTACACAAAGGGAAACTCACCTGCGCTGGCTGAACTTGCTGATGATCTCACTAGCTGCTACCCGACAACTCACGAAACTCCTGCTCCCCTTGCTCCTCGAACTACCAATATCAAAGCAACACTGAGTCTAACTGACCCCCGAAAGACAACCAAGTCAACCCTGGTCCAAGATCAAAGTCCTGATCAAAGTCAACCTTCCAAGTCAACCCTACTCGCCGAGTCAAAATGATCCGATTCCCTCCATTCGCGACTCGACTCGCCGAGTCAGCCCATGACTCGCCGAGTCTACCGATTTTTGAGTCCTGACCTATCCAACTCACCGAGTCTCCACCCGACTCACTGATTCGAGTCTCAACTCGAAGGGTTTGGGGTTTCGCGACCTGACTTGCCGAGTCCAAGAACAGACTCACCGAGTACAAGGCAATCTTCATACGACTCTACAAGTCGTTCATCCCACTCGTCGAGTTTCTCCACAACTTCATGCTACTCACCGAGTCCACTCAAAGGACTCGCCGAGTCCCTTCAGTTCTCCTTACATGCAGAGGACTTTTGAGTCATGCATGGACTCCAAACTATAGATCTACCCTTCCCAAGCCTATTCCTCACGTAAAGTTGCAAACTTTACGTTTAGAGAAGGAGATCTAGGGAAAATATACCATAAACTAGGGTTTAAGGCCAATGGGCTTCAAAATCGACTCAATGGCTGTTACTTTATGCTTCTCCAGACCATAACACACTTGGATCTGAAGTAGCAACTCCAGATCCGGCTTCTAACCCATAAGGGTGGCTAATCATGGCTTAAAAGCCCCAAAACTCACAACCAAGATTTGATCTAAGGGAAGGAAATGACTTAATACCTTCAATACTTCAGAAAGGTTCCACAAACTCCAGATCTGAAGCAAATCCTTAAAGCTTTACTGATTCCCCTCCTTCTTCTTCCTTCAAATTACCCAAAAATGGCTTGGAAGCTTGAATGTACAACAATGGAGGCTTAGGCTTCGTTTTCTGAACAAGGGAGGCTCTAAGGAACCCTAATGGAGAGAATAAGAAGCTTAAATAGCGCCCAAAGTCCCGAATTTAGGGTTTTCCTTGCACAGACCAGACTCGCCGAGTCCACTTGGCCGACTCGCCGAGTTGGCCACTTACACCTTGACCCGGATCCCGCTCGGACTCGCCGAGTCCCTCCTTGGACTCGCCGAGTCGACCCTTAAAATTAGGGCTTTTCTTTCCCTTCTTGGCCTTTAAAACTTTGGGTGTTACATTTACATTTTATATATCAAGAATAGTTAATCCGTGTTATTTGTGTTTATCATAAGCTACAAAAGTCATACAAATACAATACTTATAATCACATTGTAAATATTTGGGTTATTCGGTTCTTTAATCATCTTGTACATGTTATTTGGGTTATTCGGACCGGAACCGAACCGAATCGAATAATACCCGAACCGAACCGAACCCGTATTGGTTATTTGGTTCGGTTTTCGGTTCACATAATTACACTTATTCAATTTTCGGTTTATTCGAGTTCGGGTCGGTTTAGTTCGGTTCCGACCCGAATAACATCCCTATTTTTGACTATGATGTAAATAAATTAATCAAAAAAGTGCTTAGACTATGTTCCTGTTTCACATTGAAATTGGGCAAAATGTGAGAAGTATAAACCTATTTGTGGATGTCCTACCTATCAGTATTTCAACTTTAGCATGAATCTAGTTCGATGTATTAGTAATAATTAAAAAACTAGTTGATAGCTAATAAAAAACGATGCTTGTTAAAATTAGCTGATAAACTAATTTTGATAAATAAAATGAAACATTCGACATGATCATTTTATAAATTTCCAAATATTATTGCTTTAGGACATGCAACATTCAACATGACTAATGTACACATTGATTGTGTGTGGTTGCATCATATATTTTATCAACATTTAATTCGATAATTGTAATTTGAGAGTTCATTCAACAACAACCATTGTTTCAAATCGCATATTGCTATTAAGTACTAACAATAATAAATGTAAATCAATTGTTATTGTGGATAAAAAATCTAGTATATTAAACTAATTGGAGTGGTGTTGTGGTTTTATTATGACAAAGACCATCCATATCAGCTCCACATAGGATGATTGTGGCGACACCTGTTTTATATCATGAGAGAGAGATGTCACGCATGTCTTAAACTGCATGTTAAACTGGATACAAATGTTTGACATAGCCATCGTAATATACTATACTTCATGTAACACCGTCCATACAACACACATATTAGAGTCTTTTTGGTAGAAACAAGTATCTTACTATTTCATGTAATTTGCCTTCTTAACAAATAAAAACCCACTCCTTAAGATTAATATTTTTGCTATAAAATACTCTTTTCACAAATATGATTAGTTCAACAAAATGGACTTTTAATGAGGTGATACAATATTGTTTCAATGTATTACCAATTTATGTTGTAAATTAATCTTTAACCAACTTATGCAAATATACAAATTCTTGAGATTCTAATAACAAATTGAAATACATACAAAATAATAAAATAAAAAATCTATTAGTTTACAATAATATTCTCATGGAGGAAGGGTAAGGGTAAGGCAATAGGAGGTGAACAAAGTCCATTCAATTCCAATTCCCATTCCTTCTATGGAAGGAACACTTGGAGTAGACAGTTGAAGTGGGTAAACATGGTGGAAAGTTTGTTGAAATTGGGCACCCCTCCTCTTTCTAAGCCCCTACTGCCACTTCCAATCCAATTTTCTCTGTCATCTTCAAGATCGCTTCCCATGGCGTCCCTTAATTCCGTCAACGTTCACCCTTCCCCCACTGCTTCCTCTTTCCAACCTTCCATTCTTGTTTTCTCAGGTACAAATCTCAAATCTCCTTTTGATTTCACTTGTTCTTCAATAATTTCGTAATGTACCTTGCGATTTTGATCGAAAAGTGTATTTTAACAATAAAAAAAAAAAACACGAAATTAGGGAAAATTAAATATGTAGCGGGTGTTTTGATGCAATTCTAGAATGATTGTAAAATTTGAAGCGGCTTGTCGATATTAAATATTCTGGTTCTTCTTACAGGGGGGACGGCTTTTAATGGCGTCGTCGAAGAGCTTAAGAAGCTGACAACTTGTGTTGCTCATGTTCTTCCTGTTTCTGATGATGGTGGAAGTACAGCTGAGATTGTTCGTGTTCTAGGTAAACTTTACAATTATCCTTTTCTCAATTGGTCTCCCATCAACACATTTCTTCTTCCATGAAACCTCCACAAACAGATTTACTTTGTTCTACCTATGCAATTCCTAACATTTACGTGGTGTTCGATGTTCCTTTTTATAGATCTAATTGCAAATTCATGTTCCCAATTTCAGGTGGTCCAGCAGTTGGAGACATACGATCAAGATGCTTGAGATTATCCGATCAAAGTACTTCAGAGGCTCTTGCAGTGAGGAACTTACTTGGTTACAGGTTGCCTCTTGATGCACAAGAAGCCAAATTAGAATGGTAACTTCCTTAAATTTCACTTAAGCAGCTGAGCTCCTTCCCCAATTTCAGCTCTTGATGACGAGGGCATTTTTGTCTTTTTTGAACAGGTACAGTATTGTAGAAGGAGAACATTCTTTATGGAAAGATGTTTCCAAGTCCTACAGAGAAACCATTCGCGCCTTTCTTGCTTATTTTCAGAACCAGGTTCCTATCTTCATTAATGTGTTGTATTTATTATTGTTCATTCACACATCTTTGAAATGAGTTGTTATTAGTATTCTTCTTTTCTTACAGATCCTTCGAAGAACAAACGAGTCATTTTGTTTTAGCAATGGAAGGTATGTATAAATGTCATCTTTTTCATTCCAATGGATTGAATGAATGGAATGAACGATTCCATTCCATCATACAAGAAACTAACTGGAATCAGTTTTTCCAGCATTGGTAACTTTTTCTTTGCAGGAGCGCGTATATTCTTTCAGTCTTTGGATGCTGCAATTTTTTTGTTTTCACGTGTTTCCCAGATTCCAACAGAAAGTCTTGTTCTTCCAGTTATATCCACTAATGATCGCCTTACTCTAGGTTGTGAATTATGGGTAGGATAAAAAAATCATCTTTTTTCTTTTTAAAAAAAGTTAAGTTGTTTTATTAGTTTAAGAGAATGTCAAATTACTAATCTTTTTACATGCTGTTTTTGTTATGAAGTTTAGGATGGAATGATAATACGTGGTCAGAATGAGATCTCTCATCCCACTAATGGATCATTGCAACTTATAGATAAGGTAAAGTCTACATTTTTATTAAGCAATTTAAAAAATCATAACTTTCTACTTTCAATTATCTCATATGGCTTTTCTTTTTGGGATTTCTCATTAAGTTTACCTTTTTTTTTTTTAACTGTTTGAATCTTTCATACAGGAAAATTCTTCCACACTACCTTCAAGAATAAAGAGGGTTTTCTACATGTCAAGTGAAGGAAGCAATTTATTGCATGAGGTGATTCATCTTGTTTATTTTAAAGGGTTAAATTGGTAAAAAAAAAAAAAAATTATTGCAAAATTGTTGAGGAGTGGTGATTATGCAGGTGTTTCCCACTGTAAATCCATCTGTTGTAGAACAGTTGAGAAATGTTGATTGCATTATTTATGGTATGGGATCCCTCTTTACTTCCATCTGCCCTTCTTTGGTAAGTCCAAAACCCTAATTAAACTCTAATTATTCAATCGTTGTAATCTAATCCTTATATAAAATGTTAGGGTTCTTGATTTTCATACTTGTAATCTTTAGGTAAAATGTTTCTTTAATAACATGGATTGTAACTGAATCTCTTCTTCAATAATTACCACCCATTTAACAATTAACACATATTTCTTCTTTCTTTCTTTATTTATTTTGTTTCTTGACTAATGACTTATTAAGTTCTTATGATGCAGGTTTTACTAGGAGTTGGAGAGGTTATAGCTTCAAGATCATGTGCAAAAGTAAGGCCTTTTTTTTTTTTTGTGTTAAAAAATTGTCTAAATAACTGATGTCTGAAAATTAATTGAGAAAATAATGGTTGAGATGTAATCACAATATATATATATATATATATATATATATATATATATATATATATATATATATATATATATATATATATATATATTTATTATTTTGAATTATATAAATAAATTATCAGGTACTTGTGATGAATGGTAGTTGTGATAGAGAAACTAGTGGATTTGGAGCCTCTTGCTTTGTTACTGCCATTACAGATGCTCTTAATAGAACTTATGGACATCTTGATAATCGTCTTAAAAACAATGTAAGTCATCAATAAAAATCAAAACATTTTCATTTCTTTATTTACTAATTGTGTGTGTGTGTTTTTTTCGCAGCCTAGTGAATATATCAACACCATTTTTGTGCCAAAAGATGGTGAAATTCCTGTAGATATGAAATCCTTGGCTACACTAGGAATTGTACACGTGGTATGTATTTTTATATTTGTTTATATCTCTGTGAGTTTGCATAAATTGGTAAAAAAATTTTATATAAATTATGAATATTGTTGTTGCAGGTGAGTGTTGAATCAATGAAAGATCCAAAGGTGGGCGTAGTTTATGAACCAACATCTTTGATACAAGCTCTTTCCAATTTATTAAAACAAAATTGATAAATCAACAATGCAATAACAATTGTATTTGAAAAAAAAAAAATCGTGATCCATTTATTCTGTAGATTGTAAAGTAGAAACCTAGCACAAGTGTATACACTCATGTTATAGCGTTTTTGTTTACAAGGGATTAGCTTTGTATATTGTTGTATTTCAAGCATATAGAGAGCTAGTGTTGTATATTGTTGTGATTCACTTATTGAGCTTAATAGGTTAAGCACTTATCTAGACACAATGACTTAGGGGTTGTTTAATATGCCTCTTATTGAATCTAAATGTTAAGAATCCGCTTTGACAATCAAGTTAACAGTATGAAGAAAAAATAAGTTACAACTTTTCAAGATATATTGCTTGATAATCAAAGAGACGTTTCAACATCTAGAAATTAAACCAAGATTACACAAATTAAACAAATACACATTAAACAAAAATATCATCATCATGATCATCATGGACCCAAAAGTAGTAACAATTCAATCATTCGACTCAAGCACGTTTTCCACTACTAGGATTAGATTTGGTGCAAAGTATCCATCGACCCTTGGCTCTCCTACGCTTCAACACAGCTCTTCCATTAGTGGTTCTCATCCTCAAACGAAATCCATGAGTTCTTGCTAATGACTTTCGTGATCTGTTCCTCTTTGTTTGAGCAAGTTGAAACTTCTTCCCCGCCCGAACCACCAATCCCCGCCGCTTCACCGCCTCCATCCCACTCCTTGAACTCAAGTCCAACCCCAATGATGAACCTATCACACCATTCTACTTTCAATTTTCTTTTTATGTTTCAAAGATGCTATAATAAACATAAATCAATGCAGGTATGTTGCTCTTTCTTACATTACACCCTTTATAAAAAAGTTAAGTGGATCGAGTTTTTTTAAATAATTGCTTAGGGTTGGGTCTTAACTCTTAAGTAGGTGTTTAGCAAAGCCCTTTTAGTCGAGATTCAAATTACAAAACTGCATTGTCCACTTTGATTGATTTTGTTTTGTGCGCACATTATCCTTAAAACAAAATACAAATTAGCATAGAATTCAACTCAAAATGAGATGTATTTTGCATATCTATCAACCAAAATAGTAATTTCGGAATCTTGATTGATCAATCTCCTAAAACAGGATAAACCCTAGATTTCAGTGAAATGAATCAAACCCCCCACATACTCGTTAACCAAATTGCCCACGTGAAAGAATGGGGTTTCGCTTTAAGTTCATAACTGGGGAGATGAAAATTTACCTGCGAATGTGGATGACGATGAAGATGAAAGAGAGAGTGGGGAAGACGAAGAAACGAAGGAACAGTGGAGAAGCCCAGATGTGTTTGGGGAATTAGGCGCAGCAGCAGCTGGTTTTAGGGAGAGAGAGCTTCTTGTTACTCGTGAAGCATTGAGGAAAGGGAGCGAAGCTATTGTACTGTGTGCTCCAAATCTTGTACACACAGATGATACACACGCCATGTCTTCAAGATTTCTTGGTTGCTGTTATCCTCTTCCTCGATGGCAACAGCCTTATCAGCTCTTCAGAGAACTGGTGGGGGTATTTTAGTAATAACGTTGATGATGAAAATAGGCTAGCCAAGACGAACTTGGTATTGGGCCATAATTCGGGCCTTAACATTTTCGTATTTTAAAATTAAGGATGCAATTTTTTAGATAGGAAAACTCTTAAAAAAAATCCTAAAATTTTAAATTATATATGAAAAAGTCTCAAACTAAATTTTGTTTTATAGAAAAACACATAATACCGGTTAAAACTTCAAAACAATCCTTTTCGGCTGGTTACGCATATTTATCCGATATTCTGTCATTTTTCGTTAGTTTGCTCAAAATTTTGGAACTTTTCAAAAAAATTACTTGATAACCAAAATATTGGAATTTTTCTAAAAATTATCATGGAATTAATGGATATTATTATTAACAAATCATTCATAATCGTAAAAGATATTTTTATTATATAAAACGAAAATATATTTGTTTTTAATTTTTAGGAATAAATTGGTGGTCTAAGTACTCATTTATTGCTTGCTAACCACTCAAACTCTCTATGTTCCTCCTATGCATTGTTATGGATATGATGGTGACATGTACTCAATTATTTTCCTCTAATGTTGGTGTTTCTCTTTTGTTGTTTTAACCTAACTACCACTCAACATCCATATCTCATATGTTAACAACTATCAACTAACACACATCTATCAAATGTAAAAAGTAAATCGTGAATGATAGTTTATATGGAAACAAGTGAAGGGTGATTATCTATTTAAATTGTCATTTAAAGTTTACTTTTCACTCTCTATAGATGTATGTAATTTGATGGTTGTTACCAGATAATGCATGGAGGTTATGTGGTAGTTAAGTTAAAGAACATAATGAAAGATCTATATGTACAAGAATCATTGTGTAATGATATTTTCTAATAAAATGTGATCATATAGCGTCACGCTTAATAGCATGTAGACACTTATTGATTGTGTATTAATAAGTATTATCAAATCTTGTATTGGTCACGCCTAACAATGTATTTCTCATTATGACACCCACAACGATACATAAGAGGAACATAGAGACTTTGAAGTGGTCAACAAACAATAAAGAAATACATAGTCGACCATTCTATTCCTAGAAATTAGAAAAAAAATGTATTTCCTTTGTTTATAATAAAAATATTTTTTATTTTTATAAATATTTGTTAATAATAATATCCATTAATTTCATAGTAATTTTCAGAAAAGTCCCGATATTTTGGTTATCGAGTAATTTTTACAAAAATCCTAATATTATTGAGCAAACTAACAAAAAAGGGCAGAATACCGGCTAAATCGACGAAACCGGCCAAAAAGAGTTTTTTTCGAAGTTTAATCCGATATTCTGTGGTTTTCTGTAAATAAAAATTAGTTTGAGATTTTTTCATAAATTATAATAAAATTATAGGACTTTCCTGGAGATTTTTTTTTAAGTAAATTACATGATCCCTTGAGGTAATCTATATATTTCGGTAATATATATATATATATATATATATATATATATATATATATATATATATATATATATATATATATATATATATTCATTTGAGACCATATTAATTTTGGAGACCGTAAAAATAATTTTAAAATGCAAAGTAAAAGTAAAAATCCGAAAATTACTTTTTAATTATTATTTTCATCATGTTCTTTACCAAAAAAAAATTACCGTTTTTTTTTTGAAAAATACATGAAATATTCTAATAAAATATTACACGGTAAATATTCCAATATCATTTTTTAGAATGTTAGAATATTCTAGTAGATTTATCAGATATATAAATATTCTAATATTCTACTAGAACATTTTAATATTATACTAGAATATTTCACCGATATTTAAAAAAAAACGGTAATTTTTTATTTATTTATTTTTTTTGGATTAAAAAAGTGACGAAAATAACAGTTAAAAATTTTTTTCGAAAATTTTCAATTATTTTGCATTTTAAAAATATTTTTTATCTACAAAATGAGTGACTAGGATTGTGTCTCTCCATCTCACAAAATATAGTGGTATCACATGAACCTAACCTTATATATATATATATATATATATATATATATATATATATATATATATATATATATATATATATATATATATATATATATTAATTCGAACAATCCCCATTATATATTTAAGTACTAGGTCGTCCTTGTTAGACAATAAAAGACTATATTACTCTTTTTATTTTTTATTTTTTATTTCTTTAATTTTTTGTTAAAAAAATGTTTAATAATAAGGTAGGTCACGTAACCACCACACACTACCTCACCCCAATCGTTCTCATCCTTGTCACTCACCCTCCGGTTGACATCTTTGGTGAAGCCTTCGAGAACCCACTACCTTTTTCTTCAATAAATATCAAATATGAAAACTAAACCTATCCATTTAAGTCAAAATACACATCCAAAGAATCTAAAGATCTTGCAAAAAGTCAACCTGTAACAACCAAACAAAAAATGGTGGAACCTGCAAAACATCCAATCCCATATCCAAGCAAAAATGGAATTTGTAACGCCTAGTTCCTGGTACACATTTAACTTATTTATTTATTTATTTATTTTGACAGAGGGACTAGACTAGTTGGTATCCTTAACTCGTCGAGTGGAGGGCAAACTATACGTGAGGTTTGAGCTATTTACTCGACGAGTTAAGAACCCCCGACTCGACAAGTAGCTCGGCCAGATTGAAACCCTAATTTTGGGGGTTTTGCACTCTATTTAAGCATCTTAATCCCCACCCCGTGGCCTCATTTCTAGCCTCCTTGTCCTAAAACATAATCCACAAAACCCTATAGCTTTCCTTGAGTGTGTGAGCCATTTTGAGTGATCTTTGTGCATTTTGAAGCTTGTAAAAGAAGAAGAAGATAGAGGGCTTAAGAGGGAAGGAGTAGATCCAGAAGCTACACTCCATTTGCTACATTTTCTGGTAATCAAGTCTCTAACTTGATCATTCTTTTCTTAGATATATTTACTTCCATTTTATGAGGGTTTTTGGTTCAAGAACCTTGGTCTTTGGGATCTGGACGTCCCAAGTGACTTATATTTCATATCTAGGATCTAGAAGGGGTTCCATGACATAAATGTGCAAACTTTATGACCATGGAATCCCCATGCAAGCTTAAGGACTTTCTCATGCCCTTTTTAGCCCAAAATGGCCATGCATGGATGTAAAGTTTGAGAGTTTACGTGCTCATTGGGTGTTTAGGACCTAGATCTCAGTTTCTACATTTTGGTTTGGAGTGATAATGCCTTTGGACAAAGATTTAAAACTTAAGGAATTGGGGTTTGGGGCTAAACCCATTAAGACGGGTTGTAAACGGGTAAAGCTGGAAATTTTACCCTTAAGAGGACAATCCCATCATGTAGAAGTAGTTTGGAGCTTGAGAATAGAGTGTAAGGGCTTAATCTGTTAAGAGGGCCCAAACAGACAGAGGGACTCGTCAAGTCCATAAATGAACTCGATGAGTTGAGATGTATTGTCCCGTTTCTGAGCATGCTAGAACTTGGCGAGTCAGGGGGTTGGTTCAGTGAGTTGGATCGCGGATTCAGGGTTATAAGTACTTAGAACTCGGTAAGTCAATATGCTGACTCGGCGAGTCGAGTCAACCAAAATGTTAACTTTGACCAAGGGTAAAATGAGAATTCTACCCTAAGCAAGATTATTAGATTTTCTGACTAAGTCGGGGATTCGTGGGAGTAGCCAGCAGAGATTCCTCACACACGAGTTCACCATCCAGTTTGAGAGGTAAGTTTTCTTCCAGTAGGAATGGGTCGAAGGCACCAATGCCGACCCGTTCATGTATGTTAGCGTATGTTGGACTTAGGTCCGATGCCGGGGGATAGCCCAATGTAGCTTATATGTTCCAGACCTCGGTCCAATGCCGGGGCAAGCCCGAGGAATGTTGTATGCTTGATTTCTTCATGATTCTTGCATGTACTTGTTTGTATGTTCCGGACTTCAGTCTGATGTCGGGGTAAGCCCGATGAAGATTTAGTTTATGTGTCATGTATGTGTTTCGGACTTCGGTTCAATGCTAGGGTAAGCCTGAGGAAGCTTTATATGTTATATGTTTATGTGTTTGTTGTTATGATATATGTATACTAGATTTTGGTCCGATGTCGGGCGGGGTCCGATGTAGGTTTCGTCCGATGTTGGGCGTGGCCCGATGCAGTGGGCAAGGCCCAGTATATGCTATTATGTGTTTATTGTATGGTATGTGGTAGTTTGAGGAATGTCACTAAGCTTCTAGTGGCGCACACCATAGTTTTATAGCCTGGAATATTTCAATCTGATATTTGATATGATATTTTGATACATTGACGGTTGTTATGTTATTTTTGAGATACATGGTTTATGATGTTTATATGTTGATGACATTCATGGTTTTAATAATGATTTAAAACGGAATTTTTGGACCGTATTTTTGGAATGTTTCAGAATTGATCTAAAAATACCAGATTGAATAGATTCAGGTCAAGAAACAAAATTGATCTAAACATACCAGATTGAATGGATTCAGAAGAAATCAATGTTCTACGGATCGAGATTTTGAATTTCAAAATCCGGAATATAACTTGAGGCGGCGATTTTATTCCAGAAATGTGAATTCTGATTCCGACATTTCGACTCGATTCCAACGTTCCGATTAGATTCCGACGTTCCGACTCCATTTCAACATACGACACAACTCCCATCTCTGACATGCATCGATCCCCATCTTCGACATTAAAGACGAGCACTACGACCCTGTTATTTTACCGATACATTCTTCGTTTTATCTTTGTTTAAGATTCATATTTTCTACTGTTACTATTTCGGACTTCTAGATCACCTTTGGAATGAATTGAAAACGTTATGAAGTTTAAATTAAAGATGTCATTGTTGTAGGACCAACTGAAAAGTAGTTTATATGTTTAGGTATTGTTAATTTACATTGAAATGTCGTGTTCCAAATCTTAAAATTTTATTCTGGAAACCTCCGGAGCGCGAAGAATTGTTCCGGAACATGATGAACTCATCTAGAACATGAAGAACGGGTTCGTATCTGGTCTGGAATATTGGTCATTTTCATTTTAGAATGAAGTGATAACACCTTTTTTTTTTTATTTGTGTTGCACGACATGGTTTTGATGTATCAATTACACTCTCGTGTAAACCCAAAATCGGCGGGGAAATTCTTGCAGCATTCAGAAACAAACCCGAATGCGAGATTATGTTTAGTAATACATGTTTCGGGAGGTGGTTAGACATTCCTAATGTAGATGGGGATCCTTTGCTTCTGCATTACGTCTTTTGCCACGAAGTTGTCACCGACCCCCGAAGCCAAGTACATGAAATGATTTTTGAGATTGGGGGTTACGAGCTGTCTTTCGGAAAGAAAGAATTTTGTCTCATCATTGGCTTCCGATTTGGTGACTATTTTCCTACTTCTGCATCCGACATTGCCTTCCGTACCCGTGCCTTTCCTATGGTCCCGACAAATGTCTCTGTCAAATTATACCATGTTACGAAGGTGTTTCAAAATCCACTTAATGAGTTATCGAGCGAGGACGCAGTTCGTGTATGCCTTCTATACCTGTTAGAGAAAGGTTTCAATGGACAGTTGGTTAAACAACGTGTTACAGAAGAATATTTCGCTTTGTTATCCAACCTTGATGAATTCAACGGGTATAATGTCATTTATTTTATAACTATTGATTATAGTTACTTATCGTTACTAATATTTTTTAGAAACTTAATTGTTAACTAATTTTTTATGTGGCAGATACCATGGGGGAGGATAAGTTGGGATCAATTGTAAAAACAACTTTGTACTGTATTCAATAAGGTTGACAAACTTATACATACAAAAGAACCGAAAGAGAACGACTCTCAAAAATTGACCTACACACTACACAAGTTTTTATTCGCTTTTAAGGTAAGTATATGATGAAAAAAATATTATTTATTTTTATTTGCTAACATTCTAACTATTTTTTGTTTATTTGTTTGCTAATATTCAAATATGGATTCTTGAGACTTTTTCGGTGAGAAGTTTGTTTGGTACCCGACAACAGAATGTGATCCCTCGGGCTGTTGCATGGTAAAAACTGAGACTGTTACAAAAGATTCTGTAACGACCCAAAATTTAAGACCAAAAATTTCTTTTAATAAATCATTACTTAAAGTAAAATCATCATTTCAAAACATAATACGAGTATAAGTTTTCAGAACACATGTTCGTTATCAGAGTAAACATTCCCAGGTTGTCTAATCTATGGTGTGTGCCATGCGATCACCCCGAGCTCTTCCCTCCACTGCCAGAAGTACCTGAAACCAAAACTGAAAACCGTAAGCACGAAGCTTAGTGAGTTCCCCACCCTACCACATACCATGCATAACCACAAACTGCACATGCTGGGCCACGCCCCCTATCTTGGGCCTCGCCCCCTACCTCGGGCCTCGCCCGCTACAACGGCCCCGCCGCTCCAAGCCCCGCCTGGCTTCGAGCCCTGCTCGGATACAGATCTGTTTTACTTAGGCCTCGCCTGTCACAGGGCCTCGCCCGTCAACAATTAATAACACATAAACATTTCATAACACATAACTAACACATGCAACTGGTTCTGTCCTAAGGCCTCGCCTTTCCTGGGCCTCGCCCATGTCCTGCTACTGAGGAGTCATGGAAACCCATCCATGCTCCTAATGGTAGTGAGGTACGGGCCTAACCCACTCTCACTCCTGTTCTAGTTCGGGCCTCGCCCCTAATCTGCTACTAGTGAGATATGGAACCCCATCCACACTCTGCTATTGGTGAGATACGGGACCTCGCCCAAACTCACCTCCCTACCAGGCACATACATGTATCACACAAACAGCAAGTACAACTATCATATATAAACAATTCCTTGGGCACCCGCCCGCTATTACTGGACCTCGTCCTGCAAACAATACTAGCATACTGTGCCTAGGGCTAACCTCCGGGTCTTCTACTCATAACTACATGGGCCGGCATTGTGGCCTTAGACCCATTCACACAAAGGGAAACTCACCTGCACTGGCTGAACTTGCTGATGCTCTCACTAGCTGCTTCCCGACAACTCACGGAACCCCTGCTCCCCTTGCTCCCCGAACTACCAATATCAATGCAACACTTAGTCTAACCGACCCCCGAAAGACAACCAAGTCCACCCTGGTCCAAAGTCAAGGTCCTGGTCAAAGTCAACCTTCCATGTCAACCCCACTCGCCGAGTCAGCCTACTGACTCGCCGAGTGCGAACTAGCCAAATTCCTTCCATTCGCGACTCGACTCGTCGAGTCAGTCCATGACTCGCTGAGTCTACCGATTTCTGAGTCCAGACCTGTCCAACTCACTGAGTCTCCATCCGACTCACTGATTCGAGTCACAACTCGAAGGGTTTGGGGTTTCGCGACCTGACTCGCCGAGTCCTAGAACAGACTCGCTGATTACAAGGAAATCTTCATACAACTCGACGAGTTGTTCATCTCACTCGTCGAGTTCCTCCACAACTTCATGCTACTCGCCGAGTCCACTCAAAGGACTCGCCGAGTCCCTTCAGATCTCCTTACATGCAGAGAATTTTTGAGTCATGCATGGACTCCAACCTATAGATCCACCCTTCCCAAGCCTATTCCACACGTAAAGTTGCAAACTTTACGTGTAGAGAAGGAGATCTAGGCAAAATATTCCATAAACTAGGGTGTAAGGCCAAGGGGCTTCAAAATCGACTTAATGGTTGATACTTTATGCTTCTCCAGGCCCTAAAACACCTGGATCTGAAGTAGCAACTCCAGATCCGGCTTCTAACCCAAAATAATAACATTATGGCAAAAGAGCCCCAACAACCACACATAGATCTAGGTGCAAAAAGGGTCCAGGAACTAGTTTATTACCTCCAAGTGCTCAGAATGAACTCACAACTCCTCTAAGTTCCTTCTTCCTTTTCCAAGCTTTAATGCACCTTCCAAGGCTCAACTAGGAGATATGACGGCTAGGGTTTGATATCCAAGGCTAAAGAGGCAGTAAGGAACCCTAGGAAGAAGATTAAGACATTTATATAGGCCCCAAGTCCCGAATTTAGGGTTTTCCACGCACAGACCAGACTCTCCGAGTCACCTTGACCGACTCGCCGAGTCGATCGCTTACGCCTCGACCCGGATCCCGCTCGGACTCGCCGAGTCCCTCCTTGGACTCGCCGAATCGGCCCTTAAATTAGGGCTTTTCTTTCCTTCCTTGGCCTTTGAAACTTTGGGTGTTACAACTCTCCCCTAGTTAAACTAAACTTCGTCCTCGAAGTTTACTATACTCTACTGTCGGCGATCAACCTCCAAAGCCCAACCATCCATTCTAGCACCAGCTGCCTAACTTTGCTGGCCTTCCGTTCAGTCATTCAGACCAACGCCAATCCTTACGGATAATAACTTCGGATGCATCCAGACCCTGAACATCCTGGAAACACAACTTACTCAACCGACAATCTTTCTGGTAATCTCCGAGTACTGCAACATAGGGGTCCACCCCTTCTTTCCTTACGCGCTTTCCTTGCCTCCCCAAGGCAATGCTCCATAACCATCTATCCCTTTGCCGCGGTGAAGACCCTTTCCTCACCAAATCTATTACTCCCGTCACTCCCAGTACGGGTCATTGTTGCCAGTACCCACTGGGCATTCTTCCTAATATCATTCGGTGTCGAGCACCCCACGATCGACTAACTGAATCCCACCATACTCTGCATCCCCGCACTGCTACTGACTAGAAATCATGCTATTCTTATCTGGCTTCCGAATGAACTCAGACCATCCTGGTCCCTACCAACCTATCAATATCTGGATTACCGACTCTCACTGATTACTGACCCAGCACAACCACTAGTCGCTCCTAGTGACAATCGAAGATACTTCCGCCACCTATACTGCTCAATCTATTCTGCCATGCTGGCACTACAATTTCCTGGGATCCCCGATCCCCTTGCCTATACACTAAGATCCTTACCAGGTCCCACCTGTGCTGCTAAAACTCACGGGCCTCGCCCACGGGTCCCACCCAACCATACTACTGAGCCACCCTGCTCTCAGGTCTCACCTATACTGCTATCCTCATACGGGCCTCGCCCACGGGTCTCACCCGACTATATCCTAGAGCGGCCTCTTCCAAGGTCTCATCTCTCAATGGCTATACAGGCAACTCCATACCATTCTCATCCATTCCCCATTCTCGATTCATATCTGAACGCTGGGAGATAAGGGCCTCGCCCCGACTCCGCCAACGAAGCTACTACGAAATGCTACGGCTGTCCCGTAGTCTGACAATACTTCCACCACTGACTGCTAGCATGAAAACATCTCCTGCAATTTGACCCCAAGATCTCCATTCCGACTCACAAGAGTTCTACATGCGACCCTTTAACCTGAATCCGAACCACATACCCACCATTACCCTTTACACGCACGCACTAATGGGAAGCTCTCAAACTCCCAACCCCTAACTACTCGATTCGTCAACCGCTGAACTACCTTCTTTCCTTCTCAGAATCATATACTTGACCTGGATTCACGTGCCCTTACCCTTATACACTCGGAGGATTCTCCCCCACTTGGATCCTGCTTACACCTCGATGATCGATGAGAAGAAATCCCAATCCTTACTACCATAATCAATCCGCTGAGGAATCCCAGCTTACCATAGCTAAGGATCCAACCTATCCATCCTAAAACTTATACGGCTCCGAACTAGCGAGACATACCGAGTCTCACCAAGGCATGCTATGGATACTGCACTCAACGTAACCTTCTTCGATACAACTCATCCCTTGATTACTAACCAATATCCAAGGTATGCAAATGACATATAACTCGATCACAATGAACCCGCTCGAAAATAAAATGCTCAACCGCTAATGATGCAGAACCATAACAATATAATCATGCACAAAATAAAAGAACTGAAAACGGAAGTCGCATACCTGCAATGTCCGGCGTTGCTCGCATCTCCAAAGTAGCCATCTAAAAAGCCCTGCCTCCTACCGCAGACGCCTCCGCACGGCCCTGACGGCCGTCCGTGATCCTCAAAGTTGCAGGGGCGGGTGCCATCACCCGTCCTGCTGAAAACAAACTAGGGCACTAGGCCTTCTTGTGGCCCCGCTGATTGCAGTGAAAACATATCAAGTCTGATCCCTGAGTGATGGTAGCAGTACAATCTCTGCTAAAATGACCAGTCCGACAGCACCTGAAACAGCCAGACTCACCACCACTACCACTCCTGCACGCGCCCCTGTGCGTCCTGCCACACCTTCCGCATCGACTGCGGTCCTGATAATCCCTCGACCTCGAATCCGTTCCCTTGGGCCTTTTGCCCGAACTCGCGGCTACCTGAACCTCATCCGGCTTCCTCTTTCGGATCTGCTCCAAATCAATTTCCCTCTCCCTGGCCCAAGAAATCATATCCTCCAGGGTCTTACATTCGGACATGCTCACGAACTCCCTGGTGTCTTCCCTCAGCATCTCGTGATATCGTGCCTTCTTCATCTCCTCATCTGCGACATACTGCGGAACAAGAAGGGCTCTCTCTCTGAACTTGGCGGTGATCTCTGCCACAGTCTTAGTAGTCTGCATCAAATCCTGAAACTCCCGGGCCAACTGCTGCACCTCAATAATCGGCGAAAACTCCGCTCTAAACCTCGTTTAGAAATCACTCCAAGTCATCGCGTCCAACGCGGCATCATCACCCAAAGCGTGACCAATCTCCTCCCACCAATCCCTCGCTCTGCCCTTCAGAAGACAGGAAGCGAGTCTGACCTTGTCCTCCTCAGGACACCGGCTCATACGGAATGCGTTGGCAACATCAGCCAACCATCTGCTGCTAGCGATGGGGTCCCTAGCCCCATGATAATCTGGTGCCCCGTAAGCCCTGAACTCCCGAAATGTCAAGGTACGCACTCCCAATAAAGCCATCATCTCAGTACGGAAGGCTCCCAGCCTCTCATCCAAAATATCCAATATACCCTCCTTGACCGTGCCAAAGATGACAGGAGTCTGACCTAGAATACTGCGCGTAACCTCCGCTGATATCAACTCTCTCATCCGCTCCTCAAGCTGCTCGGCCCCTAAACCCGAGCCTAATCCCTCTCCAGCGCCTGATCCGCCCGCTGGTCCCTCTTGCAATGTCACCATACTGAAACATATAACACAAATGCTATCAGAATACTCCTCACTACTGCGAGACCAAACATACACACTACCAGGTTCCCGGTCTTGTCTCGGCCTTTCCCGAATCGAGTACGGATCCTCTGCTTTTAGTAGTACGGGCCCATACTACCTTGCACATCTATCCGTACTTTCCTCAGGAACTGCTTTGACTTCACCAGGTCCCTTTTCTACGTCTACTGCTCCCAGCACTACCTCATCCTAGTCTTACCCTAGGGAAACCTTTGACTCAACTCAACTAGTCCTCAGCTGCGGAAGGCCTCCTTGCAATGCCAGTTAGTCATCACCTGGATACCATCACATGTGACGAGGCTCAGATAATCCTTCAAGTAAAAGAATCGTTCCTACAACGGTTGGACTCAAACAAGAGCTGCGCAATAGGACCAAATCCAACACTCTGAGATTATTCAATCCTGATCACATGTGACGTGACGTATCCACCTAATGGCTAACTCCCATCACTTAGAATCCCACAATGCACAAAGCAAGCAGCATTCAGACAAGGGAAAATCTAACCATAACATACTCAAGCAATCATATCCACATAGCAAGAATCTGAACTAGCATGCAACACGACTCATAAACTCAGGCATAACCTAATCAGGCTATCCTACTACTGACTATTCAGCACTATCATGCAGATCAAAAGCACATATAACAGGCACATAAGGCATCCTCCCTAGATCCTTAGTCCTAATCTAGCATGTTGTTCTATTAACTGATAATCAAAACATAAACTTGTATGGGTATTTTGGGGTACTTACTTGAGCTCGGTTGATTGCATGCACCACACCTCTTTTCTCTTTTCAAAGTTCTCTTCTTTCTGAATTCTTTTTACTTTTCTAAAATCATTTTCTTTCTCAAAACTCTTTTTACAAAACTGTCCTTCCATTTTGAAAACTTCCTTACCAATTCCTCAGTTTGAGTTCAGACACACCCGAGAGCATGTCCGAATCCCTCAAACCAAGGCTCTGATACCAACTTGTAACGACCCAAAATTTAAGACCAAAAATTTCTTTTAATAAATCATTACTTAAAGTAAAATCATCATTTCAAAACATAATACGAGTATAAGTTTTCAGAACACATGTTCGTTATCAGAGTAAACATTCCCAGGTTGTCTAATCTATGGTGTGTGCCATGCGATCACCCCGAGCTCTTCCCTCCACTGCCAGAAGTACCTGAAACCAAAACTGAAAACCGTAAGCACGAAGCTTAGTGAGTTCCCCACACTACCACATACCATGCATAACCACAAACTGCACATGCTGGGCCACGCCCCCTATCTTGGGCCTCGCCCCCTACCTCGGGCCTCGCCCGCTACAACGGCCCCGCCGCTCCAAGCCCCGCCTGGCTTCGAGCCCTGCTCGGATACAGATCTGTTTTACTTAGGCCTCGCCTGTCACAGGGCCTCGCCCGTCAACAATTAATAACACATAAACATTTCATAACACATAACTAACACATGCAACTGGTTCTGTCCTAAGGCCTCGCCTTTCCTGGGCCTCGCCCATGTCCTACTACTGAGGAGTCATGGAACCCCATCCATGCTCCTAATGGTAGTGAGGTACGGGCCTAACCCACTCTCACTCCTGTTCTAGTTCGGGCCTCGCCCCTAATCTGCTACTAGTGAGATATGGAACCCCATCCACACTCTGCTATTGGTGAGATACGGGACCTCGCCCAAACTCACCTCCCTACCAGGCACATACATGTATCACACAAACAGCAAGTACAACTATCATATATAAACAATTCCTTGGGCACCCGCCCGCTATTACTGGACCTCGTCCTGCAAACAATACTAGCATACTGTGCCTAGGGCTAACCTCCGGGTCTTCTACTCATAACTACATGGGCCGGCATTGTGGCCTTAGACCCATTCACACAAAGGGAAACTCACCTGCACTGGCTGAACTTGCTGATGCTCTCACTAGCTGCTTCCCGACAACTCACGGAACCCCTACTCCCCTTGCTCCCCGAACTACCAATATCAATGCAACACTTAGTCTAACCGACCCCCGAAAGACAACCAAGTCCACCCTGGTCCAAAGTCAAGGTCCTGGTCAAAGTCAACCTTCCATGTCAACCCCACTCGCCGAGTCACCCTACTGACTCGCCGAGTGCGAACTAGCCAGATTCCTTCCATTCGCGACTCGACTCGTCGAGTCAGTCCATGACTCGCCGAGTCTACCGATTTCTGAGTCCAGACCTGTCCAACTCACTGAGTCTCCATCCGACTCACTGATTCGAGTCACAACTCGAAGGGTTTGGGGTTTCGCGACCTGACTCGCCGAGTCCTAGAACAGACTCGCTGAGTACAAGGCAATCTTCATACGACTCGACGAGTTGTTCATCTCACTCGTCGAGTTCCTCCACAACTTCATGCTACTCGCCAAGTCCACTCAAAGGACTCGCCGAGTCCCTTCAGATCTCCTTACATGCAGAGAATTTTTGAGTCATGCATGGACTCCAAACTATAGATCCACCCTTCTCAAGCCTATTCCACACGTAAAGTTGCAAACTTTACGTGTAGAGAAGGAGATCTAGGCAAAATATTCCATAAACTAGGGTGTAAGGCCAAGGGGCTACAAAATCGACTTAATGGCTGATACTTTATGCTTCTCCAGGCCCTAAAACACTTGGATCTGAAGTAGCAACTCCAGATCCGGCTTCTAACCCAAAATAATAACATTATGGCAAAAGAGCCCCAACAACCACACATAGATCTAGGTGCAAAAAGGGTCCAGGAACTAGTTTATTACCTCCAAGTGCTCAGAATGAACTCACAATCCCAGATCTATATCTCCTTCTTGCTCCTCCAAGTTCCTTCTTCCTTTTCCAAGCTTTAATGCACCTTCCAAGGCTCAACTAGGAGATATGACGGCTAGGGTTTGATATCCAGGGCTAAAGAGGCAGTAAGGAACCCTAGGAAGAAGATTAAGACATTTATATAGGCCCCAAGTCCCGAATTTAGGGTTTTCCACGCACAGACCAGACTCGCCGAGTCACCTTGACCAACTCGCCGAGTCGGTCGCTTACGCCTCGACCCGGATCCTGCTCGGACTCGCCGAGTCTCTCCTTGGACTCGCCGAGTCGGCCCTTAAATTAGGGCTTTTCTTTCCTTCCTTGGCCTTTGAAACTTTGGGTGTTACAGATTCACTGCAACCAGTTTTTATAAATCGACGATGTATGGTTACTTTGTTATTTAAATATTTATTTATTTTATAATTTATGTTTATTTATAATTTTTATAATTTTGTTAGCAGGGTAATAAACGCATACATAAGTTGGAGCCAACAGAAGATGAGATGCATGTTGAATGGTGGATTATTAGCTCGATGTAGATTGATCGCCCTGATTTTCCCAACATTGAAGTTCATAGGGCACTTTCCTTAACACCATTACCCAAAAACTCCCCTACCCATGATCCTCGAGAAAAGAAGGCACGGATAGATGATCCATCTCACCCACCTCCATTACCACCGCCAGTCACTTACCCATAAACCGAAAATGTTCGAATTATTAGTGACTTGTAGAACAAGGTCAGTCAATTGAAAAATAAGGTTCGTGAATGTCACGAGCAGTTATGGTCTCAGGAGGAGTGTTTAGCAAAGCATGAAGCTACTTTAACCATGGTTCTAAAACTTATCAATAAGACTCTCGGAGGCGATGTTGGTACCTCGAAGGGGATGAAGGTATATTTTTAATTATTTCATCGTTTTATGGTCGTTATGTTTTTGCATCGTTTACAAACATACATTATTGAAACGTTTAGGGATACTACAATGACAATGAGTTATGGGAGCATGATTATGTCTTAAGCATTTCTGAAAACCTGCTGAATGACGGCCCTGAACAACTGCTGAATGTCGGCCCGAGTAGCCGTTTCCAGTTATTCACTCATCGGATGTAAAAGAGATTCTGCAGAATGAATACAAAACACCGTCGCCATCACCTCTTAGGCATTCTAAGTGCCAAAAAAGTTATGTCCATATGGTATAAGTCGTCATGGATATAAATGAAGAGGAAATGTGTGACACATCAACAACTAGCACTGTTGGACAATCTTTTAGATCCTACCGCACACACTATTTATAAAGAACATGATGGCTCACTGTTGTTTGGTAACAATTATTTGAACGGTTTTGCCACGCTTGAGTTTTGGACACGGTTATATGTGGATAGTCATGAAGGATGGTTGCCATGTGATGTAAGTAATATATTTATTTTCTTATTACATTATTACGCTTCTAATAACAATACTTACTTTATTACAAAAAAATTAATTAGCAGCATATCATGACGTTGATCTCATTGCTGGTAGAGCGTAGAGTGGATGAAGCTTGGTGGACGGTTGTGCCGTCAACTTTCAACACTGATACATTTGACTAGGGTGACATGGCTGACGAATCCGTTTATCCAGTTTGGACAGAGTGTGATACGGTATAATTTTGTTTGGATTACATTACCTGAGTATTTATATACTAATTAATTATTTCTAATATATTTTTTTAGCTTTACATTCCAATCAATATACCACATGCTCATTGGTTTTTGGTTGCTTTGGATTTGAAGACATTCCAAATGACCAGATAGTCATCGGATGGGCGACTACTCTTCAGAAAATGAGGATTTGTTTATAGGGATGAGAGCTTACATCCACAAACTGCTAGTGAGAGTCAACTACCGGGGCACCGAACCAAATGATTTAATCCCACTCGAGAGCTTCAAGATGACCCCCGAAAAGGCCCCAGACATACAAAAACAGATTGGCAGCAGAGGGGATTATGAGGTATTTTTGTGTTGGTTCCTAGAAGCATTGATCATCGGGAAATCGATTTCTATAAAGGGTAAAACCACCGGTCCATGGGCTATGGGTTATAGAATACGACTAGCAGAAATATTTTGGGGGTACAAGGACAAAGATAATTTGAACATCGTATTTGTAATATGACCTACACACATAATTTATTTAGTTTATGTATTTATTAGTTGTTTGTTTATTTTAATTGCATTTTATATTTTATAAAACCCAAAGTTATACATTTTATGAAAGCAAAACTTATACATTATACTCCAGAACCATGTATTACAAATGTATTTCAGAACCATGTATTACATATTATATAAAAAAAGAAGTCAAATGTATTCCGGAACCATGGTCCGGAATCGTACTTTGGAATTCTGAAGACCTCTCCGGAACAATGTGTTCCTGAGAATGTTGTTACTTTACCAAAATAAATGGTTATTTTTGTAAAAAAGATCGTTTATAAGGGTTATATTACTCAATTTCCCTTAATTTTACCTTTACTCTCTTTGAAAATATAATATAAAATTTTTAGTCCATGATTTTTTTTTTCTATTTATTTCATATTCTACTCCATTTTTTAATTGAAAATTTCATATTACACTTTATCAAAAATTTCATTTTTAATTGGTTTTAAAATGAAATGTTACATTGTTAGTTCCTAACATTGAGCCGCATAACTAGCATAGAGTCAGGGTAGCACGTGCTACCCCTCATATTTTTTCAAAAAGCATAAATTTTTTTTGCATGATGCGAAGGATAATATAAGATGCTACACGATGCTACTCCTTGATGATATAGAAGGTGCTACCCCTAATATCAATTTGGAGAAATTGGCTCGATGTAAAGTCCAAACCAACAAATGGAATTTTTATAAATGCCAAATGATGTCAGTTCTTGGGATTTTGATTTCTTATATCTTGTTATGTTACACAAAGGTGTACTACATAACATTGGACATGCTCTTTATTTTTGTATGAGCACCAAGTGTTTGAAAAAAATTCTCAACTAAAAAAATTCCACCAGGGCGATATGAACGTCTAATGGGAGTGTTAGTGTCGCCGATTTGGAACACCGATGTTGATTTGTCATCTGTTTCATATACATAATCTATTTTGGATGGATATAAATTTTATGCTCATTGCTTCATTTCTTCTTGTGAGTAGTAGTTCGGAGGGCTTTTGAGTTGTAGTTTGAAGAGCTTTTGATTGTTGATTTTTTGCCTTCTGCTCGCAAAAAAATAGTTCATTTGGTAAGAACATCATTTTTTACCATGTTTGTATCATATGGCTTCCTGATTCCTTACTAGTAACCATGGTTTATGTGTTGAAGTGATGTCTGTTGCACATATTTTAAAGATGGAATAAAGCAATGATGCAAGAAAGTTACTATCTACAAAACTGCTATTCAGTTACCTCTCAATCTGTAGAGTGTCAAAGACCATATACACTATGAAGATAACTTGTGTTGATTAGAGTACAATATCTGAAGAAGCTTATAAGGTACGTAAGTTCGTTTGTGTTTCACTCACATTCTTAATTGTAGTACATAGAACTATTAAAATATGATTACAGATTTGTACTCTAACGTTTCTTGGATTTGATACCAACTGCACTTGTGATTTTGGGTTTTGGGATAATAGTGAGGATGATCATGATTTTTTTGGGTTATTCCAACTCTATATATGTGCTCTCCTATTATTACATATTATTAGACCGGACGGAATCATCGCAGGAAGAGGGAGCGGGACGATTCCCGCACGACGGAACACCAGACCGTCGGTGTGGGAAACGGTGGTGCGGGAACCAGAGAGGGGAGGGTTTGCCGCGTTCTCTCTCCGTTGATTATTGAGCGGATTTTTTTATTATTTTTTTTTAAG
The DNA here is from genome assembly GCF_052625555.1 of Lactuca saligna. Lineage (NCBI taxonomy): Eukaryota > Viridiplantae > Streptophyta > Magnoliopsida > Asterales > Asteraceae > Lactuca > Lactuca saligna. Next base: position 23,877,270 of record NC_136423.1, on the reverse strand, counting down.
TAGTTGTTAACGGTTATTTATTTATTTTTTTATTTTTTTAAATACAAACGGCTATATGCATTAAAAGTGATTTTTTTTTTTGTTTTGCTTTTTGTTTGTTTTTTTCATTACCTTTTTAAACATCTATAAATACCTAACTATTCACCTTCGATCAACATTCAAAACAACACCTCTACTCCCTTTATTTTCTTCAAAAAAAAAAAAATCCCGACAATCAAATCCTAACTTCCGATCGAAGGAAAAAAATCATGGTTCGAGTTTAAGCACCCTTACTCGAAACATTTTTGCTATCGATTCATCATCACAAGGAGTTTATCGCCCCCAACTCGATGCTTCCATTCAATCTCCACTACAATTTCAATACAAAAATGTTAGACAATATTACCCGATCCAAGTTCCAAATGTTACTCCGCAAATGTTTTCAAATTTTGTTGTTTTTCCCGATCAACATTCACCAAATCAACCTTAAATCCAAACCCAACCCCAATCGACGAGTTGGATGACTCGGAAGAAGAAGAAGAGATGGTTCCCGAAACTCAACCCACACCACCCCCACAATGACGTAATGGGAAAAAACAAGCACGCGAGGGTGTCACACAACCGGGAAGACAAAAGCCGACAACATTGATTCCACAAGAAGAGCTAGTTTTGGTAAAAACTTGGGCTGGCATTTCAAAGGATTCGATTCACGGAAATGCGTAACCGGGATAGCATTTTTGGTTACGCATTTTAGAACAGTTTTGGGAGAAGCTAGAAAAAGGTAACGACTAACGTATGAAACTTCAACTGAATTCGAAGTTTCGAGAAATAACAAAGGGGTTTAAAAAATAAATAGGTTGTACAATAACCTAAAAACACAACGAAAGAGCGGCCAAGGCGATGAACAAATACTTCAAGAAGCTTTGTTATTCTACCTTGAGGAAGTTAGAAAACCATTTAAGTGACATGATTGTTAGAAATTATTGATTTGATGTCCTAGGTGGAAAAAATACGAGCAAAATTTTATTTTTGGAGTCCGACAATCAAAGCGAACGAAAACGGACTCTAGCGGTTACACAACCTCCTCCGATGCTCGGGTTGGTCTAGATTTAAATCAGGACGACGAACTTGAGCTAGAAGAAATTGTCCGACCGATGGGTGGGGACAAAGCAAAGAGGAAGGGAAAATGGACTTCTTTGGGTGCATCAGATTTCAGCATGGACCTTGACGAAACGTGGAAAATAACAGCGTCGTTTAATCGATATAATCTTAATTTCTCCGAATATTTGGCGTTCGACAAAGAAAAAGAAGAAACAAGGAAGAACGAACGGGTGGAGAGACAAGAAATGGAGGATATGAAGTTTTTGATAGAAAACACCGACCATCTTTTGGGACCGGCTCTCGAACTTGTGATGAAGAAGAGGAAAAAAAATATTTTCCGTAAGTTGTTGTTGGTTTGTTTGTGTGTGTGTGTGTGTGTTTTTTTTTTTTTTTTTAGTTTCCAATTTTTTTAAATTTTAGGTTTATTGTAATTTTTATTTTACCTAAGGAAATGCATTTTCTTTTTAATTAAAATTTTTGGTTGTTTTTAATTTAAAAACTATAAATCATAATAAATAAATTAATTTTATTAAAAAAAAATAAAATAATAAATGAAACTTCTCACTCATTTCTTGGATTTTAGGTGAAGAAAAAAAAAAAAAAATAGTATGACCCTCAGTGAAAGATCTTTCATGGTAAAAGCTTGATAAGTTTGTGTTTGCTTACTTTGATGATCATCATTTTTAATTTTTTTTTTATCTAATTTAGTTTTGTAGGGAAAGAAATTGTGCTACCCGTGACTAAACTTTTTAGTTCCGCCCGTATTGACATTCTATTTTGTTTCATAATCTATCCTTAAATTTATTTCTTTTGTTGATCAAAAATTTCATATTGTCCTCTCGATATTCCGTTTAAATTACGGATATTTTCCGTGCAATTTGGTGGTTAATAATGATTACACCGGGGTAATTATTTTCGAAATCGAAAAATAATTTTGATATCAAAGATTAATGGAAAATGTCAAATAATTTATTTAATTCATGTGTAGAACCTTATATTTCGACATTATATATATATATATATATATATATATATATATATATATATATATATATATATATATATATATATATATATATATATATATATATATATACACGGTTAGGTTCATTTGAGACCACCTATATTTTGTGAGACCGTGAGACGTATTTTTTTATTTTTTTTAATTTTTTTTAGTTAATTCATGTTCCGAAAATAATATTTAAAAAAAGAATTTTTTGATTTTTCCATTTATTTTGCATTTTAAAATTATTTTTAGAATATGTACAGTGTAATATTCTATTTAGAATATTTCACGTATTTTTCAAAAAAAATAGATTTTTTTTTTATTTTTTTTAGTTAATTCAAGTTCCGAAAATAATATTTAAAAAAAGAATTTTTAGATTTTTCCATTTATTTTGCATTTTAAAATTATTTTTTAGAATATGTCGGTGTAATATTCTATTTAGAATATTTCACGTATTTTTCAAAAAAAAAAAACGGAATTTTTTTATTTTTTTATATTTTTTTAGTTAATTCAAGTTCCGAAAATAATATTTAAAAAAAGAATTTTTGGATTTTTCCATTTATTTTGCATTTTAAAATTATTTTTAAATTTGGTCTCACGGTCTCACAAAATTAGAATGGTCTCAAATGAACCTAAACCTATATATATATATATATATATATATATATATATATATATATATATATATATATATATATATATATATATATATATATATATATATTTCACAATTCTAGCCCAACTTTTATTTTTGTACAAACCTAGTTTTTATTTACCATTACTGACCAACTTTTAATTCTTTTTACAAATTTTGTCCAATTTCTTTTTCCACTTTGTTTTTATATGTTTTTAAGAATTTAGGTTTTTTTTTTTAATATTACTTAATTTTTAACTTTTATACATCTTATTTTACGATTTAGTTTTTTACGAATCCATTTTTTATAATTTCTTTACATATTTGTATGTACAAAAGTTTTTCCATTTTATAATTTTTCTCGTAGCTTTCTATGTATTCTCTAGATTAGATTGTATGTTTCAAATAAACATACGGTCTGGTTACTAAAAAAATACTTCAGAACAACTAACAACCCAAGATAATCTCATTTTTACAACGGGTTTAAACTTTGAATGTAATTTATTAATTTTAGTGATTTAGCAATTAGCATGATTCGGGCTTATTGCCCATGTAGTTTAGGCAAAACTTTCAATTCCATGTGCATGAATGGAAGCTTTCATTTCAATTGCACATCAAAGTTTGTTGTTATTGAAGAAAATTGCACCATTAATGACTATAACACGAAAGTGGCTCATTTCAATTGCACATTAAAGTTTGTTGTTATTGAAGAAAATTGCACCATTAATGACTATAACACGAAAGTGGCTCATTTCAATTGCACATCAAAGTTTATTGTTATTGAAGAAAATTGCACCCTTAATGACTAGAACACGAAAGTGGCTCTGTCATTTAATTAAAGCAAAGTCCCCACACAAGCATTTTAGGTGTATGGCTAATAGTACTCCAAGCATTGTGTCTTTACATCCAAGATGAGGTTTAGGACAAATTTTTTTATCTTCTCTTCAAATAATAGAACTCAATTAGAATACGTTCTCTAGCCAAGTCAACTCAAAACTAGTTCATTTACTTATTTTTCGTTTGGATATTTTTTATGAAGTTATATATTATGTAAAAAGAAAGTTTTTTAATATAATATAATTTTTAGAAGGTACACAAAAATTATAAAAATAAAAATGCTTACGAACAAGTTGATTAAATATATTGTAACATATGGTATATTGATGAATAATATGGATAAAATCAATGAAGCTTCTTTTGCTTAAATGTAAAGCATAAGCTATATTCATATTTCGTTCATTGGATATTTTGTAGTTTTATAATTGTTACATCTATTAACACATAAAAACTTTTATAATAGTATGAAGTAAAGAATATAAAAAATACACCTAAATATAGATGCTCATACAAAGAATACAAACAATCGAAAGCAAAACTAAAATGTTGATGGGTATGAGTCACATCATTCATATCATTTGTTTGATACATCATATGTTATGTCATCTCCACACCATTTCATATTTGTTAGGAAATACCCACTACACTACCATACCATATTTGCTAGTAGAAACCACTTGTACTCTCATGCATATTCGACTTGTACCCTTCTCCCCCTTCTCTCACACACTGGCATTGCCTTGCGTTGTATTCTCAATGGAAGAGACGAGGCATTAAGGCGGAGCGGTGTTCCATGAGCATCAACATCGTTGAGGCTATCCACCTCAGCCTCTCAACTGCGTTGATGGGCCTATACCGAACAACCTATCAGACAAAATATTACCCACACACCATATTAATTTCAACTGTAGAATGAAATATTAATTATGAATGACCATTGGATTTCCTATATTTATCTCTCTTCATCATTAGTGAGCATTAGTAACAAATATTATTAAGAGTTTTATGAGTATAGTTGTGCACCACTATAAAGTGCATTCATACCATAACTAATCTTTCATCTTCTTTTGCTAGTATAAATAATGAGTAACATGTATCGGAAAATATTGTTGTTTTTTTCATTACAAGTAATGGAGTAAACTTCTTTACAATCCTATTTCCTACTTTATTCTTTAATTTAGCTTCATATTTTATAATAAGTTATTAGCACGACTGTACCATAGAGCTCTAACTTCGTATCATTTCCGATATTTTCACTACAAATCTTAGAAAACTTGAGTATATGGCTCTTGACATAAATAGAAAGAATTATTTATTATAGATTCGTGATGTTGAAATCCACCTTGATGTTATAGGTAGTGGTGACTGGTTTGATCAATATTGGAGACAACCCAAAAGAGAATGGAAAGCATATGAGGAATATAAGAACGAAAGAGATGAAAAGTAGAAACAAGAAGTTGGAGGATTTCATCAAATAGAGCAACCGACTCAAGAGAAAAAAGGCTAAGTTAGAAGCTATTTTGGATAAATCTGCGAAGACTTCCAAAAAAAATGCCATAACACAACAAATGCAACTCTAAAAAATCAGCAGGTAACACTCAGAAACCAACTAGCTTCTATACTCAGAATAAAGAAACAAATGGGTCAATTGTCTAAGGTTCTACAAGAACGTATCCCGAGAACGTTTCCTAGCAACACGGAAAGAAATCCAAACTGAAGGTACCAATGTTGAACCCCTAAAACTTACAGATATTGATATTGCACTAGTGCAGTTCAAAGTAAAGATAAAAAATGACAATCCTACTGTTTGCATTTTGTTCCAACATACACAACCTTTCATGCCGTGGGGTAGCTGCCAGAAGCCAAAATCAAACTCTAAGAGTTTCAAATGACCTTTACCCTATCTTTCTAGAAGAGTACACAATGAGTTAGAAGAAGAGCATAAAAAGTTCCTAGAGCAGATTAGACTAAAATTGAGCAATATTTCAATTATTGAAGCATTGAATAAAATGCTTAAGTAATGCACTTTTCTCAAACTTTTGAAGCATAACCAGAAAAATGTTGAAGGAATTAGCAAAAGAAGCCAACTAAATGCAATAATTGGATGAAGTGTAAACCAAATTCCAGAAAAGAAATAAGATCCAAGAAGTCTTACTTTACCATGTGAATTTGGAAACACAAAGACATATTCTTTAATAGATTTCGATGCAAGTGTGAACCTTATGCCATATTCATTTTTTCTAAATTTGAGATTATCATAATGGGGAAACATAAGAATGTCGATACACATGGCCAACAAACGATGACTTATCCGAAAGGTATTATTCGAGACGTCTTGGTAAAAGTAGGAACTTTTGTTTTTCCTATCGACTTCGTAATCCTTGAAATGGAAGAAAACTTGGAGGTACCAATCATACTAAGAAGACCTTTTCTCATCATTGCAAGACTAATATTGCATGCTATTTAGTCAAATCGTATACTTAGAACGGGAGAAAATAACTTCATATCGGATTGGAGGATTCCAAAGTGGTCAAAGGGAGACATGAAAATTTTTATGTGGATGCTTTTGAAGAAGAGGACGATGAAAAACCTGCGAGCTCATAAGCTAATGGATAAAGAATACGGGTAGTATATGGCATCAATAAAAGGTGTAAAATCATTGGCTAATGCAAAGTTTGAGGAAGAAATGAAGAATTCTAGAAATTTGAGCAATTATAAGTTGAAGAGGCTTTGCGCCACAAACAGATTATCCTCACGCCGTAAATTGTCGAGATTTCGAAAGTGTACAAGGAACAAGAGTCCTCGTGCAACGATATCTACATATGTAGCGTCACGAGCAACGAGTATAAAGAAGGGGGAAATCTAAACCCAAAGAAAGGTACTTTACAAACTAATCCAAATTTTGAGTTTCAGCTACACAACCTGTAACATCTGAAAAATCACGGTAAAAATTTCATTTTTCAAAAACCACCCAATGACAATAATTGTTTACAAAAAACTGTTTCCAGAAGTTATAATTACAAATTAGAGTATCCTAAGATCTAATATTATAAAATATGAAGGATATGTATGATTAAGCCTTCAACTTGCCCTGATCCTCTGAAGTAACATAAACAATAAACTGAAACTGTAAGCACGAAGCTTAGTGATTTCCCCCAAAATACCACCACACAAACATATAACAACATTCATACTGGGTCTATATCTAATAGACTGGATTACCCCCGAGCCCGCAACATGAGTCTGGCTTGCCTTCTGGCCCACAACTCATGTCTGGCTTGCTCCTGATCCCACAACATAAGTCTGGCTTGCCTTATTGGCCCATAGCTTATGTCTGGCTTGCTCCTAGGTTTGTTGGATTCTGGTCATATCAGAATTACCTTAAACCAGCCATACCATATCGACATATACATAACAAATAACATGTATCCAACAAACAGATAAACATATCACCAGTCATTAGACAAATAAGCATATCTACATATCACTACCGCATAACAACATCCTAGACCAGGATTTATAATCTATTAGGTCAACATTGGTGCCTTCAATCCTAAGTACAGTGAGGAAGACTCACCTCTTAGTTTGAACAGATATTTGAATAGGTTACTACTCTGAATATCAGCTTTACCAGTCACCTATACATCAGATAGTGAAAAATCTCAACTTCAACTAAAAATACCCAAAATATCCTTAGGTCAAACTTGGTCAAAATTATGGTCAAAATAAAAAATCAATGAAGTCAACCAAGATCACTCAGGATGAGTATGCGCAACACACTCAGCATGTACGCTTAGCGTACTCAAGGTCCAGATCGGAATTCCAAGGGAGTACGCCCAACATACTCAGAAGTACGCCCAACATACTCGACCAAAAGTCACTTCCCCATTAAGTGCTTATTTCATGAAGAACTTTCGTCTAATTGCCGATCTAGCCCCCAAATATCATTCCAAACCATAAATTTTCAATCTTTATGAGTTTGCATGCATTGAAAATACCCAACTCAAAAACCCTAACTTGCCTTAAGCTCTTAAGCTCTCTAATATTTACACGAAAGGGAATAAGGGACCAAGATTACATTTTTATGCTTCTTAATAACTCCAAAACGGATAAAGTTTCTAACTTTATCCATTAGAATGGTCCAAACAACTATGATTTAGTCTTTAAGTCTGAAAGGGACCCAAAAGTGTATCTTTATCAACTTAATCCATTAAGTCCAAACCTCCAACGTTTAGATTGGAATCAAAATGATATTTAGATGGATAAAGTTTCTAATTTTATCCATAACAAGGCCATAAATTTTCAACATATATGTAACAGCCCGGAATTTGTAGGTATTTATTATTGGTATTTTTTTTTTGAGATTTGTGAGTGGACTCGGCGAGTTGGAGCTCGAACTCGCCGAGTAGGATCGCGATTTTGGATACGGGTTCGCGTCTGGACTCGGCGAGTCCAAGAGTAGACTCGGCGAGTCCACGTTGTGTAATGAAACCCTAATTCCCAGGGTTTGAGACCTATTTAAAGGGCCTTATGGCCGTCATTTGTGCTCACCAATCCATAGAGAGAAACCCTAGAGTGCTTGAGCGTTTTGAGAGAGAAAGGAAGCTATTCTTGACCTTTGTGGTGTTGTTTAGCAAGAAGAAGGAGGTCCTAGTCAAGAGGAAGCAAAGGAGGTTGCTATATTGTGGATTTGAAGCTTAGATCATCGAACTTGAGGTATCATTTTAGCTCATCTTCTGTTTTATGAAGTATATTTGGATTTAGGGTTTCTTTTGGCCTTTGTTGGGTTGATTTGATGCCCAAATAGTCCCTTTCTAGTGGTAAGGCTTTGGATCTGGATCCATAGAGGTCCAGAGAGCCTCACTCATCAAGCTTTATGAAGAGCAATGGAGGTTATGACCTTGAGTTGTGATATTTGGGGCTAAATCATCATATATGGTCATATAGATGTTGTATGTACATCAAGATAGCAACTTTACGTGATAAATAAGATTGGAAGGACTTGATCTATGAGTTAGTGGAATAGATCTGACCTCAGGAGTGAGTTTGAGTCGTTGTATGGCATGGACTCGCCGAGTCCAAGAACAGACTCGGCGAGTAGCATGAAGATTGCCCATCACCACTCAGCGAGTGGTCTTGCCGAGTTGAGGGATTGACTCAGTGAGTCAAGGAGAGTCAGAGTGGGTTGATAGGTGAACTGAGTCAAGCTGGGACTCGCCGAGTTGTTCTTGAGACTCGGCGAGTTGAGTCGTGAAGGCCCCACAACTCATGCCAGGTGGAACTCGTCGAGTTAGGAGAATACTCGACGTGTCAAGTGAGGATTTCAGGGAAATCAGTGTATGCGCTTAGACTCACCGAGTTGTTATAGTGCACTCGCCGAGTCCGGTCAAAGTTGACCATTGACCAGTGTTGACCTATGTTGACTTGTTTAGGGATAGTCAACCTTAGTTGGGAAAGTGTTAATAAGAGATGTATTGTGTTATAGGAGGACTATAGCTCGGGAGATCGAGCACTAGTGATTTCAGGGATTTACGAATTACCGAGACACGCGAGGTGAGTCTTCTCACTATACTTTACCTTGAGCAGGTAAATAGAGTTATGTGATACAGTGCTTGTATCCTATATTTACATGTTATGTGTTGCGCTGCATTATTCTTTGTGATTTATGATGTGCATGTTTACAAAGTTAGAACCTGAGGGTTCACAGAGTTTGGGTGCACGAACCCACAGAGTTATAACCTCGAGTGCTAATATGTGTTATATATGGTATTTTAGGGAACTCACTAAGCTTTGTGCTTACAGTGTTTGGTGTTATTTGTTTCAGGTACTAGTGACTATCGTGGGAAGGCGCCGGCTTGATCCGTACACACGCATGAGATTTATGATTTTTGAGATCTTGGGGTTTTTGTATTAATTGGATTGAATGTTCAAATATGGTTGTTTTATGAATATTAAGTGAATTATGTTTTATAAAATTTGAAAATTTTGTTTTGAAATTTACGGTGTTACAAGTTGGTATCAGAGCCTTGGTTTGAGGGATTCGGGTACACCTTCGGGAGTATTTGTACTCAAACTGAGGATTTGGAAAATATTGTAACGACCCCATTTTTTTACGTCCGAAAATTTCATTTTAAAATATTACTTTAGAAAAAATTAATAAATAAAAACATTGTTTGATCACACCATACATCCCATCAAAATATCAGAGTACAATCCCAGTAAATCTCGTAAATGCGGAAACCGAAGAGTGTGTGTATGACGTGCCGCTACCGCGCCGGCTCCTTCCCCTTCGGTGCAGAGGTACCTGAAAACAAAACTGTAAACGTAAGCACAAAGCTTAGTGAGTTGCCCCAACGTACCACATACCATACAAACACATAACATACGTACTGCCAGGCTATTCTGGGGTATCTGACTACCCGGCGGTCCTAACAACCGAACTCTACTACTATTGCATATAACGTATCATGATAGCATATAACATAACAGGTAATAGCAAACCTAGATGATTTCACAAAGACAATCATCTTTCATACGTTTCCTACTGGTGGGCCGGCATTGTGGCCTTAGACCCACCGCTACTGGAAGGTAACTCACCTGAACTGCTGAACCCTACTGATAAATCTCTGGCTGCTACTCGATAATCCCCTGATCCGCTGCTCCTCCAGCTCTCCGAGCTATCAATATACATATAACACTTAGTCTGACAGTCAACTAAGTCAACTCTGGTCAAAGTCAACCTTCCAGGTCAACCCTACTCGCCGAGTCTTCCTAAAGACTCGCCGAGTTCATAAGCTCAGGGTCTTTCTTATTCGCGAACCGACTCACCGAGTCAGTCCATGACTCGCCGAGTCCAACCAGTTCCAAGTCCTGTCCTGACCAACTCGCTAAGTCACCACCCGACTCACTGATTCGGGCCTCGACTCGAAGGGTTCAGGGTTTTCGCGATCTGACTCGCCGAGTCCAAGAACAGACTCGCTGAGTCCTAGACAATCTTCAACCAACTCGCCGAGTTGCTCATCCAACTCGCCGAGTCCATGCCTAACTTCATTCGACTCGACGAGTTGTTCATCCTACTCGTCGAGTTCCTCCTCATCTTCAAGCTACTCGCCGAGTCCACTCGAAGGACTCGCCGAGTCCATACGGTTCTACATACATGCAGAGGACCTTTGAGTCATGCATGGACTCCAAACTGTAGATCCACCCTTTTAAGGTCTATTCCTTACGTAAAGTTGCAAACTTTACGTGTAGAGAAGGAGATCTAGGCAAGATACGCCATTAACTAGGGTGTAAGGCCAAGGGACTTCAAAATCAACACAATGACTGATACTTTATGCTTCTCCAGGCCCTAAAACACTTGAATCTGAAGTAGCAACTCCAAATCCGGCTTCTAACCCAAAATAATAACATTATGGCAAAAGAGCCCCAACAACCACACATAGATCTAGGTGCAAAAAGGGTCCAGGAACTAGTTTATTACCTCCAAGTGCTCAAAATGAACTCTCAATCCCAGATCTATAGCTCCTTCTTGCTCCTCCAAGTTCCTTCTTCCTTTTCCAATCTTTAAAGCACCTTCCAAGGCTCAACTAGGAGATATGACGGCTAGGGTTTGATATCCAGGGCTAAAGAGGCAGTAAGGAACCCTGGGAAGAAGATTAAGACATTTATATAGGCCCCAAGTCCCGAATTTAGGGTTTTCCACGCACAAACCAGACTCGCCGAGTCACCCTGGTCGACTCGCCGAGTCGGTCACTTACTCCCCGACCCGGATCCCGCTCGGACTCGCCGAGTCCCCCTTAGACTCGCCAAGTCGACCCCTAAACTTAGGGTTTTCTTTCCTTTCTTGGTCTTCGAAACTTTGGGTGTTACAACTCTCCCCCACTTAAACTAAACTTCGTCCTCGAAGTCTGCTATGGCTCACTGCCTGCGAGCTGCCTCTAAACCCAACCAACTATTCCAACACCAGCTGCCTACCCTTGCTGGCTTTTGCTCGATCCTTCCGACTAACCTTAATCCCTGCAGATAACACCCCGGGTCAACCCTGACCCTGAACATCCTGGAGACCCAACTCACTTAACTGGAAATCCTCCTGGTACTCACCGAGTACTGAACTGAACCTATAAGGGTTCACCCTTTCCCGTCCTTGCGCAAATCCCTTGCCCTCCCCAAGGCAAGGTTCTATAACCAACTATTTCTCTGTAACTGTGAAGGTCCTATACTTCACCAACTCCATCACCCCCGCCAATTCCAGTACGGGTCAATACCGCCAACAACCACCGACGCCCCTATCTGACATAACTTGGTGCTGAGCACCCCCGGTCCTTACTGATGTCTCCATATTTGGGTTACCGAACCCTACCGGTTACTACAGCCCTTCGCAATCTCCTAGTCGCTTCCAGCGACTCCTGAAAATACTTCGACTATCTATAACTGTTCTATCCATTCTTCCGCTCATACAGAAACGATGCTGCTGGGAATAGCTTGCTTATTTCCCATCTGATTATTCAACTCCTACTAACTCGAGTCTTTCATCCCGAAGAAAAGCTACTTGCCTAGCTATCTTTACATGTCACTTATACTCGGCCGAAGGCTCAACTGATCCTGCTGAGAGAGACTTGTCATTTCCACATCAACCAACTATACCATCAACACTAGTATTCCAACTCAAATACAATACTGACCCAAAACTCCGAAACCTTGCTAACACTGAATTGTCTGCAATACCGAACCTGCCTGAAACGCTGATCTGGCTGAATCACTGAGCTGCCTGAAACACTGAGTTGGCCGAAACACTGAGCTGCCTGAAACACTAAACTGGCCGAAACACTGAGCTGCCTGAAACACTAAACTCAAGTCCAACTGTGGAGTCAAGGGACTCCTCCCTTAGTCGCTTCCACGACTTCTGAATGAAATCTTCTTCAAGGACTAGTTTCCACTAGTTATCCTGTCACTGAGGCTCTAACAATCTTCCGATCCAACCGATCGGGTCCATACTTCACATCCTGACATCATCCATTCTATGACTAATAACATGATGGCTCCCAGACTGACGGTAGCCCTTAACATCCCCGAACCTCAACGGTCCACTGCTACTCTGATCTCATAACTGATGTGACGATCTATAGCCAAGATTCGTTGACTTAGCCATAACTGAACCATTTGGGAAATCCGAATCTAATCCGTGGATTCCCATATTCCCACCGTTGCACCCGAACGGGTGGGAATTACTACATTCCCGCGTTCAGCCATGCGCTCATGCTGCTACCAATCTGATAAAAGCCACGGCTACACCCGCGGATTCACAAGTCTCAAATACTATCTGGCTGCTAATGAACGCTACGGCTACCCCCGCAGGCTTACAACACTCTACTACTATCTGACTGCTAGTGAATGCTACGGCTACCCCCGCAGACTTACAACACTCTACTACTATCTGACTGCTAGTGAATGCTACGGCTACCCCGCAGACTTACAACACTCTACTACTACCATCCCGAGGACATCCTGACTATCCCTATTCCCGCTAGTGATTCTTCATCCCGATTTCTCACACCAGCCCTCAGTCTTTGAATTCTGCATCATCCTCGACATCTTATATCCTTGATATACTTAGTGCTTCGTTGAGGAATTCTCCGGCTTGGTTCCCAAGCCAACCGTCTACTAATCTGAATACAAGAAGCTATTGTTGGGAAGTTTCCAACCTCCCAACTCCTGCAGCTACGCAATCTGCATGCTGCCTCAGACACTGGCTACCAATGCTAAAACATCTCCTGCTACCCGTTCTCAGGGTCTTCATTCCGACTCTCATGCACCGACAGGTGGCCCTCAATCTTGGATTCCCAACCAGCTTCTAACCATCTCGATTACATGAACTAACTGCTGGGAAAAGTTCTCGAACTCCTAATTCTGAACTTCTCAATCCATCCATCACTGAGCTACTACCATTTCCTCTTAGAGGCCGCACACTCATTCTGAGTCTACGAGACTCTTACCCAAATATACCCGGAGGGTTCTCCCCCACTTCGATCCTGCTTAACCCTTGCGGCTTCACACCCAAAAGAGATCCCGATCCTTGCTGTCATTCCATAATCATCCTGCTAAGGAACCCAAGCCTGCCATAGCTAGGGATCTAACCAATCCATTCCAACACTAACCACTCCGAACTAGCGAAACGAACCAAATCTCTCCCAACCATGCTACAGTTACTTCATTCTCCGAAACCTTCTTCATAAGAGCATATCCCCTATCTACCAACCAATTCTCCGAGGTATGCAAAAGGCATATACCATAATCACAAACAAGCCACACTAACACCACACATAAGTTTTGACATCAATGCAGCAACATAGCAATAATGTTGTGAATAGTAAAATAGAGGGAAAAGAATCATACCTGCAACCTGATCTGAAGGATCCTCAAATCTCTCTGATTTTCGAACTCTACTATGGCAATAAGGCTGTCCCAACCGCTGAACGGGGCAATTCACCCTAATATGACCAGGCTGATGACAACGATGGCATAACTCTACTTCTACTGTGCATTCCTGACGTTTGTGACCCTTCCATCCGCATCTGCCGCACTTAGACTTGTTGCGCACGCCAGCTCGTGCTCCCTTCTCCCTCGAGCAACTATCTCGACCTTGCGGGCTTCTGACACCCACTTCAACAGTGTCCGACTGCCCATCTTGCTGAACTAGACCGGAAGACCGCTTCCTCTTCCCAAGCTGACTATCCGAGTCAATCTCCCGCTCATGGGTCATAGTGACCATTTCACCCATTGCCTGGACAGATGAGGTCCGCCTTTCGATCTCGTCGACCACACTATCGGTGATACGCCCAATGGTGTTTGGTAACTCTTCCTGGAGAACCCGCGAAACTTCTGCAGCAATCCAATCCCGCAGGGAACCCTCTTGGGGGTAAGGGGAACCACTCACTCCCGACCCCGGATGACAGGTGCTAAAAATGGGACTCCCCTTTCTGATGGATCCCTGGGATCCATCAGAATCGGACTCTATATGAGCCTCAAACTGTCCTGAAACCGCCCCGGCCCCTAAGGCCTTAAGGTGACTGTCCATGAGCTCCACAATGGCCTCTCTAACTGAACCGAAAATCACTGGAGTCTGATCAATGATGTTGCGCATAATCTCTGCGGAAATGAAATCCCTCATCTGATTATCAAGCTGCCCGGCTCCAAAACCTGAGCCAGACCCCTCCCTTGCACCTGAACTGCCAACTGATATCTCGCGCAACGTCACCATGCTGAAAATATAACAATCCCTGATCAATTACATACTACTGCTGAGGGATCTCTCACATACTCTACTAATTCCTTGGTTTCGCCTCGGCCCCTCTTGAATCGAGTACGAATCCTCTGCTTTCAGTAGTATGGGCCCCTACTACCTTCCACATCTATCCGTACTTTCCTCAAGAGTTACCTCAACTCCACCAAGCCCCCTTACTCTTCTACTGATCTCTGCTACTCTCATCCTAGGCTTGCCCTAGGGAACCTCTAACTTTACCCAAACAGTCCTCAGCTGCTGAAGGCCTCCTTGTAATGCCAATTAGTCACCACCTGAATACCATCACATGTGACGAGGCTCAGATAATCCTTCAAGTAAAGGACTCGTCCCTACAACGGTTGGACTCAAACGAGAGCTGCGCAGTAGGGCCAAATCCAGCACTCTGCGATTATTTAACCCTAATCACATGTGATGCGACGTATTCACCTAATGGCTAACTCCCATTACTCAGAGTCCCACTAAGCACAAAGCAAGCAGCATTCGGATAAAGGAAACATACTTAGGCAAAACCATTCTCATAACAAGAAACTGCACTAGCATACAATGCTAAGCTTATACTTTCAGGCATAGCCTACACAGGCTATCCTACTACTGTCTACTCATTACTAGCATGCAATTCTCATCAAGCTGAAACATATAAAGCAGGCACATAAGGCATCATCCTAGATCCTTAGTCCTATTCTAGCATGCTATCCTACTGAAGCTGGAAACTGAAACTGAACTGAAACTGATACTGAAACTGATATCGAAAAAATAATAACATAACTTGTATGGGTAAATTGGGAGTACTTACTTGAGCTCGGCCGGTCGCGCACGTCACACACTTCGCCCTTTCTTATGACTCTTTTCCAAGTTTTAGAGAACATTTTCTTTCAAAAATCTTTCAATCCCTCGATTTGAGTTCAGACACCCCCGAAGGCGTGTCCGAATCCCTCAAACCAGGGCTCTGATACCAACTTGTAACGACCCCATTTTTTTACGTCCGAAAATTTCATTTTAAAATATTACTTTAGAAAACATTAATAAATAAAAACATTGTTTGATCACACCATACATCCCATCAAAATATCAGAGTACAATCCCAGTAAATCTCGTAAATGCGGAAACCGAAGAGTGTGTGTATGACGTGCCGCTACCGCGCCGGCTCCTTCCCCTTCGGTGCAGAGGTACCTGAAAAAAAAACTGTAAACGTAAGCACAAAGCTTAGTGAGTTGCCCCAACGTACCACATACCATACAAACACATAACATACGTACTGCCAGGCTATTCTGGGGTATCCGACTTCTAACCCAAAATAATAACATTATGGCAAAAGAGCCCCAACAACCACACATAGATCTAGGTGCAAAAAGGGTCCAAGAACTAGTTTATTACCTCCAAGTGCTCAAAATGAACTCTCAATCCCAGATCTATAGCTCCTTCTTGCTCCTCCAAGTTCCTTCTTCCTTTTCCGATCTTTAAAGCACCTTCCAAGGCTCAACTAGGAGATATGACGGCTAGGGTTTGATATCCAGGGCTAAAGAGGCAGTAAGGAACCCTGGGAAGAAGATTAAGACATTTATATAGGCCCTAAGTCCCGAATTTAGGGTTTTCCACGCACAAACCAGACTCGTCGAGTCACCCTGGTCGACTCGCCGAGTCGGTCACTTACTCCCCGACCCGGATCCCGCTCGGACTCGCCGAGTCCCCCTTAGACTCGCCGAGTCGACCCCTAAACTTAGGGTTTTCTTTCCTTTCTTGGTCTTCGAAACTTTGGGTGTTACAATATTTTCAAAAGAGAACCAAATTTTTCTAAAAGCAAAAGATTTTTAGAGAAATTCATAGAAGAAACGTGTGTACGATCAGTCAGCGCTCGATCGGTGATTTCCCAAAATACCCTTATATTATATGTTTATGAAAATTGATATGATGTATTCTCTTGCTAGAGTAGGCTAGGTATTCCTATTAGGACTAGAGTGCCCTAATTTGTGATGCCTTAGCCTAGGGAGAGGTGAGATGCTTGAGAGTGAATAGGTAGCAGCGAGCAGCTTATAAGAAATCTGTTAGAGAGTGATAGAGTACATGGAAATTGGGATCCGAAGAGGAGGATTTGGGGTGTATACTGAAACGGTGTGGACAGTAGTATTGGGCCCGTACTACTGAAAGCACCGGGGCGGTATACGGTCCAAGTAAGAATCTTCGGAATGCCAAGGATCAAGGAGGGATGAGTTGTCGATTGTGAGTATGCTCGAGCGGATTCTAATTTATCATATGTTGTATTTCAGAGGTTGATCATGGTGAGGACACGTCATATGCCGGAGGGCGTCGGGGCTAGTGATGAGGAGATCCGTCAGATCATTCATGAGGAGGTGGCTGCGGTCATCAGGGCAGAGATACCAGATATGTTCGGGTCTATTAAGAGTGTGCTGATTGAGACTTTCGACGAGCATTATGCTGCTCTTTCTGAGGCTGCTGTTGCGGCGGCCACCGCAGCTGTTGCTGCTGCGAGGCCGCAGGGTGGTGATGCGTTGCTGTTCCGGGAGTTCAGCAACACGAAACCACCAAAGTTTGATGGGACCCAGGACCCGGTGGTGGCTATGAGATGGATTTCTGACATAGAGGGGTGTTTCTTCACTTGCTCATCTCCTGAGCATTTGAGAGTACGGTTCGCACTGAACCAGCTTCGCTTGGGAGCGAAGGACTGGTGGAAGTTTGTCACAGCACACTTTTCGCCTGCTGAGCTTGCGGCAGTGACCTGGGAGAGGTTCACTGCCATGTTCTGAGATGAGTACGATCCCCAGGTGGAGAGGGAGCGTTTGGCCCAGGAGTTTCTGACCCTCAAGCAGGGCACGAAGTCTGTTACGGTGATTTTCCAGGATGTTTCACAAGAGGGCGATGTTCTGCCCTGAGCACGTGTCCACTGAGCAGGCACGTATGAGCTGGTATTTGAGTATCTTGAGGCGAGACATTCGGAAGTTCATGGCGAACTCTTCATACCGGACATTTACTGAGCTTCAAGCAAATGCCCGGAAGAGGGAGATCGAGCTAGAGACTCAGGCTAGGGAGGAATCTGAGTCTCAGGGGAGGGATCGGTGATATGTGCATATTTAGTGTGTATTAAGTGTAGTTTATTATTCATATATTAGCTAAATTGTTGCATATTATGGACAAAAGGTACTTAAAAGTGTTAAATTATGTTTTTCAGTCCAAAGGTGAAGCTCGGAAGCGAAAGGAAGCAAGAGAAGCGGTTAGGAGCTCAAGAGTGGAAAGAAGAAAGAAAACACCCATAAAAGGCTTCTACACGTCGAGTTGCCCTTTGACTCGACGAGTCCGGTCGCGGATTCAGAAAGATAAGCATTCGGAAGTCAAGATAGTTATCGGATTACGATTATTGTGAGAGGGACTCGACGAGTCACCATATGACTCGACGAGTCGGAACGCATATATAAAGATAACTCTACAATTCGAGAAGGGGGAATTCTGGGAAGTTTCAGAAGTGCTTAGCTGCGAATAAGAAGCCAGAAGAACCCTAGAAGTCGACCAAAGAAGCTAGAATCCAATCCCGGGAGTAATTAAGGCGTAATTTCACCATTCTACTTAATTCTTTTGTTTTGTCAACATGATTAAGCAACTTGAACTTATTTGTTTGCTGTTATTTACCTTAGTTATGAACTAATTTCTTTAGACTTCTGTTTGGGAATACAAAGTTGACAATATGGTTTGATTGATTGGTAGGATTAATTCCAAGTTTGTGATTAATTGTTATTTTAGCTTGCTAAAGAACCTTGTGTATGAATGATAATTAATTTTCTGTTAATAGGAAGATAATTGATTAGCATGAACATCTATTGATTATCAACCTCATATGATATGTGACCACTATACCATATGTCTAGGATTAATGAATATGAAACTAGGATTAATAAGGAAATTGAGTAAACTCATGTGCAAGCTTGTAAGATGACCATCAAACAAGAGGTTAATTAAGAATAACAAATTAATTAGCTATTGCAAGTCTAACTTAACCCGAATAATTAATCTAGTAAATATAATTAAATTAAGCAATTGGCCACTGTTTGAATTAGTTTATTTGCTAAGGATTAGGGTAGTGAACACAAACTTAATCACTTGAATCGGTAACCAACGAAAGAATTAATCCATTGCACTATTACCTTAAAATCAACCATAAAGTTAACCGAGTTGAACTAAACAGAAGTTTCTTTCCCATTATTGAATCTAGTTAATTTGTTCTTTTCTAGTCTTGCATTAGTTTTAGTTAGTAAGTTTCTAGTCTTGTAAAACTAGAGAAAAACCCCCTATTTGCTTAATCAACTTAGATAGAATTAGTTTTTAATTTAATTTGCCGTTCCCTGTGTTCGATACCCTACTTATTTAGCTATACCACAATTGATAGGTTCACTGACTTTTGTGTGTTATTTGATAATTAAAGTAGGATTAAAACTAAGTGAGTTTTACACACATCAAGTTTTTGGCGCCGTTGCCGGGGAACGGTTCTAAAATTAGCATTAAAAATTCTAATTCAATCGATCCTTTGTGTAAGATTTATCTTACACAAAGTTAATTTCTGTTTAATTTTTGTTTAAGTTTTTTTTTAGGTAAAAAAATAAAAAAATAAAAAAAAAAAAAAAAAAAAAAAAAAAAAAAAAAAACGCTGATTTTAACTTGAACTCGCCGAGTGCATTCACCCCGACTCGGCGAGTGCGACGCTGAATCAGATTTAATTTTTTGTTCTTTTTTACGCGTTTTGTTTTGTTTTTGTTTGCAGTTGGTTAATGACCCGAGGATCTGCTACGCCTCTAGTTCCCCCTCTTGAAGATTCGGAAACCACATTAAGAAGAAACAAGGGCAAAACCGTTGGAGAAACCGCTTCTTCAAAGAACTCACCACTCAAAAACCTCAAATCCGTTTTTAGCAAGAAGAGGAGCAGCAAAGCAGGAGCATCCAGTGCGTCGTTGACAACCGAAGAAGAAAGCGAGCACACATCCGAGTTTGAAGACGACTTAGCCACCGCTATGGCTAATATTGACGAAATCCCCATGGGGGAGTGGAAGAAAAGGATGCGTGATGACACCGGCCCGGGACTTGTGCAACCCGCAATCCCCGCTACCGCTACGTTTGAACTAAAGGGCCATATTCTCGCTCAACTCAAGGAGATACCCTTTCACGGGAGAGATCATGAAGATGCCTATAAGCACTTAGATGAAGTGAATGATGTGGCGGATTACTTCAATGTACCTAATGTGCCCCGCGAGATCCAGCTACTACGCATGCTTCCTGTCACATTTAAAGGAGCTGCATAGGATTGGTTGAAGTCACTCCCTCCCGGATCGGTTACCACATGGGCCAAAATGAAAGAAGAGTTCATAGATCACTTCTGCTCACCTTCCAAGATAGCCAAGCTAAAGAAAGCCATTGCCAACTTCGAGCAACAACCCGGCGAATCTCTTTATGAAGCTTGGGAAAGATACAAGAGCCTACTTCGAAATTGCCCCCACCATGATCTCAATAGCCAACAAGAGGTCTCTATCTTTTATGATGGAGTAAATGTCACCACGAGGCAACTACTCACCCGAAAGCCACCTCCGGAAATAATGGAGTTAATTGAAGAATTCTCCAGGCACTCTAGAGAATACCACAACCCGAGGAATGAAGTGAGTCGAGGAGTAGTAAATTCGGTAAACGATGGTATGGCGGCGGTGATAGCTAAACTCGATAGCCTAGACCGAAGAATGACACAAATGGATCAAACGATCCATGCTATTAGAGTTGGATGTGAAAATTGTGGCGGTCCCCATCTTACCAAGGAATGTGATCGAGACGAGAATGGAAATAAAAAGGCTCAAGTATTTTACTCCAGCGGCGATAGATATGATGAAGACTGGAGGAAACCGAAGAAGGAATGGCTCCCATATGAAGAGTACAGAAAGGCTAAGGAAGAGAAATATAAACAGAGGGAGAGGGGATATTATCAAAAGGAAGAACCGGTGACGGACAAGAAGACGAATTTAGAAGAAATACTTACAAAATTCATAACCGCGTCCGAGAAAAGACATAATGATCATGATGTGGCAATGCAAGAAACCAGAAACATGTTGAGGAATCAGCAAGCTTCTATTCTCAACATAGAGAAACAGCTGGGCCAACTTGCACATCAAGTAAACGAAAGAAGACCGGGCCAACTTCCGAGCGACACCCAACCCAATCCAAGAAACGAGAACGTGAGAGTAATAACCTCCAGCGGTGAAAAAGAATTGACAGAAACATTAAATGTCTCCAAGAAGAAGGCAGAAAACGAAGAAAACCCAGAACAAGAAAAACTCGATCCGACTCGCCGAGTCACCCAAATGAACTCGACGAGTCCAATCGGGAATGAAGAAAATGCCAGTTTTCTGAAGCCATACAATCCTCCTTTGCCATACCCAACCAGAGCCATGCCTTCAGAAACAGTTCAAGCCTATAGAACCTTCATGGAGCATGTTAAAGCTTTACAAGTCAATATACCATTTGTGGACACAATGCTCCAAACTCCTAAATATTTTAACTTGCTTAAAGGCCTGTTTGCTGCTAGGAAAGATCTTGCTGAAATCGCGGAGATATTGATGAGTGAGCTGCCTGAGAAGAAGGGTGATCCGGGTAACATAATGATTCCGTGCCAATTTGGTAATGAAGTTTCTACATGAGGATTGGCTGATTCAGGGGCAAGCATTAATTTGATGCCCTATTCATTCTTTAAGAAGCTGAATTTACCAGCACCAAAGCCGGTAAAAATGAGAATCCATTTGGCAAATAAAACAATAATTCATCCACAAGGCATATGTGAAAATCTCCTTATCAAGGTGGACAAGTTTATTTTCCCAGTAGACTTCGTGGTGGTGGAGATGAAAGAAGACCCCGAAATACCAATTATTTTGGGAAGAACATTCTTAAACACCGCATGTGCCCTAATTGACATATGTGAGTCTACTTTGACATTAAGAGTGGGTGAGGAGTCGGTGATGTTTAAAGCTAATCCAGAGGTCAAGCAAGAAGAAGAAAAGAAAGAAGAAATCTCATTTATATAATTGGATGATAAGGTATTACAAAAAGAGCTTGAAATTTTACTAAAAGAAGACCCAAGTAAGTTCACACTACACTCAGAAGAAGTTGAAGATGCTAAAAAAGACTTGGAGGAGCTAGAAAAGCTACTGGAAGGAGCCAACTCAGACAACACTCCAGAATTGATGGAATTCGATCAGACTCGCCGAGTCACCATAATGGACTCGACGAGTCCAGTCGATTTGGATAAAAACTTGACCAAAGCTAATTTATTTGTTGATAGTTCTTCACATACCTTGGATTCAGTTACGGTTATTGATTCTTTGGAAGAACAATCGGAAGAAGAAGTAAAAGGAATGGAGGTCCAACACGCCGATGGGGCATGCCTTGATACGATGCCATTTGGAGAAGAGTCGAGCACAAAAGAGGATGAGGACATAAATGGAAGCAGAGCGGAAGCTGATCACCAATTCACTACTAAACCTAGAGCACGGACCGCTATGAAATATGAACTTATCAAATTTAAAGAAAAGGAGGTTCAAAAGTTGGTGAAAAAGCATGGGTTGAAAAAGAAGAAGAGGAAAAGAGAGGCCCAAACAACTGAGGATGATACAGAGAAAAAGAGAAGAGACGAATTAAAAAGGGCTTACAAGAAAAAGATTCACGCCTACAAGACTAAGTATAAACCACAAAAAGTGAGGCGTACATTCCCGATGCTTGAAGATGACAAAACGTAAATGGGAAGGAGTCTAGCTAATGACTCCTCAAAAAGAAGCGCTTGGCGGGAGGCAACCCGTCGTTAGAGTTTGCTTTCTTTTACTCTTTAGTTTTTATTATTTTTGTTTTGTGTTTCAATTTTAATCTTCCAAATCATCGGACTTGTCTGCTTAAGGGAGCGCCTAGCTTAAGAGTGGGGTGAAAAGATTTTGAATAAATAACAAAATTTTAAAAATTAGTAATGTTTTACAAGAGACTCGCCGAGTCCCACCCTGACTCGACGAGTGAGTATATACCGATTTCAGAAAAAAACTTTGACTGCGCGATTGGACTCGCCGAGTCTGACCCTGACTCGACGAGTCGATTTTATTTACAAAAAATAATCATTTCGAAATTACTTTTACATCAAATAGGGTTTTAACCCTAAAAATTCAGTTTTCACAACCACACTCGCCGGGTGCCTCTCTCTACAACTCTCTCTAAAGCATTCAAGTGTTCTTCAACTTTTCTTCCAAATTCTCAAGATTTAAACTCAAAAGGTAACAACTTTCTTCTTGATTTCTAGATAGAATGTGATTATAAGGTCATCTATACTTGCAATTTCATGAAAAAACCCGTTTTTGAAAAGTAATTAAATTCTAGGTTTTCATGAATATTGTTGTTTTGAACGTTTATTGTGGCCTTATTACTCAGTAGGAAGTCCCTGAACAAAACCCTTGCAAGAATTTAAAGGTTACATGGTTCAATTTTGTGAGACCCGTCGACCGACTCGTACAGGTCGCACGACTCGCCGAGTCGGGCATGGACTCGACGAGTCCAGTCGATTTCCAGGAACAGTTCGTTTTTTTTTTTTTTTTTTTTTTTTTTTTATTCTGTGTTTTCTGGGTCTGGTTTATATGTTTTGCAGGAATCATGTTTAGAAGAGGACAATCTTCAAGTGGTAGTCAAGGGGAATTTCCATGGTTAAATTTCCCGCAAATCGAATCCGCTTCAACAATGCGGAAGTGGAAGAAGAAGCTTTCCGATATCAAAAAGAAGGAGATATATGTACCGAACATAATTGATTGGGAGTGGTTGCAAAATGTGCGATATGAAGAAGAATTAGCTCCGTACCTTTTAAAGGAGTTCCAACATGACGGCGAGTCGATGATATGTGATGGTTGGAGCCGGGTCTTCCGCATACAAGAGCCGGTATATTTGGAGCTTTGCTTGGAGTTTTTCTCCACGGTATCTTTTACCGGTGGAGTGGATTTATATCATCCGGCGAGCTTCACGTTTTGTCTTGGGGGCGAGTATCATCAATGCTCGGTGGTGGACCTTGCTTGCCGACTAGGGATTTATGATCAACCTTTGGTTTCAACGAACCTCTTTCGGGCCTTTTTGGCAACCACTCACATGGTGTTCCCCGATGGAGTTACTAGCACAGGTTGGTGGAATACTATAGGGAATAAAGTTTATATCCCGAAGTCAGCACAAGAAGGGAGCATCCGATCCCCGACTCACCGCCTCATTCACCGCCTTATTTCCTCCACCATCAACCAAAGGAAGGACGATGACAAGGTTTCCAACCTTGATGTTTTCTACCTATGGAGCGTTATCACGCCCGGCGTCTTTTGCAACATCCCGTGGTGCATTGCTTCATACCTCTCAGCGGGTGCGGTCAAAGATCGCAAAACATCTCGTATCAATGGAGGCATGTTTGTCACTCGATTGGCTAATTCATTCGGGTTGATGAACCGTGGTGCCTGGAACCTCCTGACATTGATCCCGACACCCCCATTTAATCCAATTCTTTTCCGCAGAGCACGAATCATTGAAGACTATGGTGGTGGCCATTATGCCATCCCAAATGATGACCCAGTTGTAGGTCCCGAAGCACCGGGAAGGAGGGTGAGATCGCGAAGGGAACGGGATGTGGAGGATGAGCCGCCAGTGATTCCGGTAGAGACTGAAGACGTACCAATGGATTGGTACAATATAGAGATGAGGCGGATGCAAGACCAAATGCCTAGGGGGCTAAATTTTAGCAACCAATCCCACATACGACTTTTTGACCACTTCAATATTCTACATATTGATGGTGGGAATTATCCATACATTCCATCGTGGGACGAGAGGATTGGTGCACGACAAAGCGGAGCTGGGGGAAGTGGAGCCAACGATGATGAGGAGGAAGATGAGGATTGATCTTTGTGTTTTTGTGTTTAAACAATTTCAATTTTTATTTTTTTTTGTTTTTGGTGTGTATGCTTTGAGATATTATTATGTTTAATAGTTGTTTGCTTTAGTTATTTTCAGGATTGCATTTTGATTGCTTGCTTAGGATGGTATAGAGATGTAAAGCATGGATGTTTTTGCGTGTGAGAGCGAGTCAAGGAAGCGAGTTTTTAACGTCAAAGTGTCAAGTCCGGTCTTAGGGGTATGAGCGATTGAGTCCGCATGTGAGGAAGGGTTAACGAAGTTGTTAGAGGCTAAAACAGTTGCCACATACCAAGATTTTTCATTCAGTGGCCAACTCGTCGAGTGCACTAAGCTGACTCGACGAGTCGCTTTGTATTTCTAGAAAATTTTTAGACAGCGCGCTGCTACTCGGCGAGTCTATCATCAGACTCGACGAGTCATTCATTTTTTGAGCCGAACGACTGCTGATTTGATGCTAATACTTATACCACTTGCATCCTTCTAATTCCATATCCATTCTTGAAGATCTTACGTCGATTTTCGCATGTTTAGAGCGACCCACACGAGACATGGATGAGATTTTTCCATGTATAACGTTTATTGAAGATGGAGCTTAAATGAGAGTGATCAAACTATCCACTGCTATCCCAGGGGAGTTTGTTCCAATTCCCTCTTTATTTTTCTGTTTTTATGCATAATATGCAATGAGGGCATTGCATCACATAAGTATGGGGTAGGGGGTTGGTTACATAATAGTCAAATTTTAAAAAAATTTGCATACCAAAAGGATTAATTAGGATACTAATTTAGAAAATTTTGGTAAAAAATTAGGATTCCATGTTAGAATTGTGTTAATAATTGCATGAGAACCCAAATGTTTAGTTGAGCCTATATACGTTCTAGTGCATTTGTGGCTTCCTTATTTCAGTGAAATCATGAGACAAAAACACGACCTTGCTCAGCCTGAGGGATGTAATATGTTTAGCAGCCTAAACCTGAAATGTATCCAGGAAGATTTTTATCATTAGCCAATAAGGGTTGAGATTGAGCGCCCCTGCTTAAG
Source organism: Lactuca saligna (assembly GCF_052625555.1). Taxonomy (NCBI): domain Eukaryota; kingdom Viridiplantae; phylum Streptophyta; class Magnoliopsida; order Asterales; family Asteraceae; genus Lactuca; species Lactuca saligna. Next base: position 23,851,418 of record NC_136423.1, on the reverse strand, counting down.
CATGTAGGGATTTGAGTGAATAAAAAAAGTGAGGTATACATGTAATAAAAAAAAAAGAGAATTACAAGAAAAGTTTGAAGAATTTTTGGAGCATCAAAGTCAAATATCAAATATGAAGATCGAAAATTCCGAAGAAATTCAAAAAGTTGAAAATACCAAAAATCAAACAACAAGGTGGTGAATTCAAAGATATTAAAGATCAAATTATCAAGCAAGTGAAGAATTCCAAAGAGCTCCATAGTGGTATCGAAAAGTTGTAATTCTAGATTATGTATGCTTGGGTTGCTCAATTAAAAATACCTTGAGGGTAAAGAGGTTTTTTGAGGATGGATTCGGAGGGTTGCATAAAATGAGCATGGTTCGGGGTGAGTGGGCGAATGTTTATGAGGATTGTGAGTATTTGAAGTATGGGGGGTTTTTAGGAATTTTAGACACAAATGCATGCGTTGCGGTCTTGGCATAATGGCTGGGTTGGATTGGAGTTATTATATGTGATTCTAATGTGTTAAAATTCAGTTTTGCTTGAGGGCAAGCAAAAGACAAGTGTGGGTTATTTTGATATGTGCATATTTAGTGTGTATTAAGTGTAGTTTATTATTCATATATTAGCTAAATTGTTGCATATTATGGACAAAAGGTACTTAAAAGTGTTAAATTATGTTTTTCAGTCCAAAGGTGAAGCTCGGAAGCGAAAGGAAGCAAGAGAAGCGGTTAGGAGCTCAAGAGTGGAAAGAAGAAAGAAAAAACCCATAAAAGGCTTCTACTCGTCGAGTTGCCCTTTGACTCGACGAGTCCGGTCGCGGATTCAGAAAGATAAGCATTCGGAAGTCAAGATAGTTATCGGATTACGACTATTGTGAGAGGGACTCGACGAGTCACCATATGACTCGACGAGTCGGAACGCATATATAAAGATAACTCTACAATTCGAGAAGGGGGAATTCTGGGAAGTTTCAGAAGTGCTTAGCTGCGAATAAGAAGCCAGAAGAACCCTAGAAGTCGACCAAAGAAGCTAGAATCCAATCCCGGGAGTAATTAAGGCGTAATTTCACCATTCTACTTAATTCTTTTGTTTTGTCAACATGATTAAGCAACTTGAACTTATTTGTTTGCTGTTATTTACCTTAGTTATGAACTAATTTCTTTAGACTTCTGTTTGGGAATACAAAGTTGACAATATGGTTTGATTGATTGGTAGGATTAATTCCAAGTTGGTGATTAATTGTTATTTTAGCTTGCTAAAGAACCTTGTGTATGAATGATAATTAATTTTCTGTTAATAGGAAGATAATTGATTAGCATGAACATCTATTGATTATCAACCTCATATGATATGTGACCACTATACCATATGTCTAGGATTAATGAATATGAAACTAGGATTAATAAGGAAATTGAGTAAACTCATGTGCAAGCTTGTAAGATGACCATCAAACAAGAGGTTAATTAAGAATAACAAATTAATTAGCTATTGCAAGTCTAACTTAACCCGAATAATTAATCTAGTAAATATAATTAAATTAAGCAATTGGCCACTGTTTGAATTAGTTTATTTGCTAAGGATTAGGGTAGTGAACACAAACTTAATCACTTGAATCGGTAACCAACGAAAGAATTAATCCATTGCACTATTACCTTAAAATCAACCATAAAGTTAACCGAGTTGAACTAAACAGAAGTTTCTTTCCCATTATTGAATCTAGTTAATTTGTTCTTTTCTAGTCTTGCATTAGTTTTAGTTAGTAAGTTTCTAGTCTTGTAAAACTAGAGAAAAAACCCCTATTTGCTTAATCAACTTAGATAGAATTAGTTTTTAATTTAATTTGCCGTTCCCTGTGTTCGATACCCTACTTATTTAGCTATACCACAATTGATAGGTTCACTGCCTTTTGTGTGTTATTTGATAATTAAAGTAGGATTAAAACTAAGTGAGTTTTACACACATCAATCGGCGACCGGCACAATTCCAGCCGGCAGCCAAGCGGGCCAAGCCCGCTGATCCCAAATCAGGGAGCCAGAAGGGCCGAACTTGTGGAAAGTGCGGCAAGGGTCATGATGGAGTATGTAGAGTTGGATCTTGCTACAAATGTGGCAAGGAGGGGCATATGGCCAAGGACTGCCCCAAGGGGTTTGTAGTGTGTTTCCACTGCAACCAGACCGGACACCGGAAGGTGGAGTGTCCGCAGTTGCGAGGATCAGCTCAGGGAGCACTTCAGGGATCTTCCCCTGCCGCCATCAGAGCTACCGAGAGTCGGCCAATGAAGGCCGAGGCGCCGAGGGCACGTGGGAGAGTGTTTCAGTTGACCGCAGAGAAGGTCCACGCAACGCCCGATGTCATGGCTGGTATGTATTCTTTTGTGTATTTATTGTAATGTTGAGATATTATGCTTATATTATGTTATGCGTAGGTACTTTTCTTGTGAATTCTGTACCTGCCTTGGTATTATTTGACTCGGGTGCAAGTCGGTCTTTTGTAACTTTGGCTTTTAGTCAGCACATCAGTGTTAGTCGCGAGGCGCTGAGTCGGCCTCTGAGAGTTTCCATAGTTGACGAGAAGGTGATATATGCCATGGAGGTGATCCGTGGGTGCGTACTCAAGATTTTCGGTGTTAAGTTCCCGATTGATTTGGTTCCTATTGCCATGGGGGATGTCTGTGTCATTGTGGGCATGGACTGGTTGAGCAGGTTCGGTGCGGTTATCGACTGTGAGTGATAGCTAGTGACCATACGAGACCCTAGTGGGGGAGTTCTTACAGTTTACGACGAGTGTACCCGTTCTGGATCAGCATTTTGTTCGGCCGCTAGGGTGAGGCAGTATTTACAGCAGGGCTGTAAGGGTTTTGTGGCATACGTGTCAGATACGCGGGTTGATTCCAAGAGGCCGAGGTCGGTGGAGGAGGTTCCTATAGTGTGTGAGTTCCCGGATGTCTTTCTAGAGGAGTTGTCGGGTGTGCCTCCCGTGAGGCAAGTAGAGTTCAGTATCGATTTGGTCCTGGGGGCCGCGCCTATCGCTAAGGTGCCTTATCGTCTTGCACCTCCAGAGATGCAAGAGTTGTCCTCGCAGCTTCAGGAGCTGCTGGGGAAAGGGTTTATTCGGCTGAGCAGCTCGCCGTGGGGAGCTCCTATTCTGTTTGTCAAGAAGAAGGATGGTTCACACCGGATCTGCATTGATTACCGGGAGTTGAACAAGCTGACGGTCAAGAACCGTTACCCGTTACCGAGGATCGACGATTTGTTCGACCAGTTGCAAGGAGCATCTTGGTTCTCCAAGATCGATTTGAGGTCTGGATACCATCAGGTGAGGGTGCGAGATGAGGACATCCAGAAGACATCGTTTAGGACGCGTTATGGGCACTATGAGTTTGTGGTGATGCCTTTCGGACTCACCAATGCCCCGAAAGTGTTCATGGATCTTATGAACCGGGTGTGCAGGCCGATGTTGGATCGGTCGGTGATTGTATTCATTGATGACATTTTGGTATATTCGAGATCTAGAGAGCAGCATGAGGAGCATTTGAGGGAGATGCTCGGAGTTCTGAGGTTGGAGAGGCTTTATGCCAAATTCTCCAAGTGTGATTTCTGGTTGCGAGAGGTCCAGTTCCTAGGACATCTTGTTAACCAGGAAGGGATATTGGTCGACCCGGCCAAAGTTGAGGCGGTGATGAGTTGGGAGGTGCCGAGGTCACCCTCCGAGATCAGGAGTTTTCTAGGGGTGGCCGGTTATTATCGGAGATTTATCAGGGATTTCTCTAAGATCGCAGTGCCACTCACTAGGTTGACCCGGAAGGGTGTCGCTTTTTCATGGGGCCCCGAGAAGCAGTCCTCCTTCGAGACGCTTCGCCAAAGGTTATGCGAGGCCCCTATGTTAGCCCTCCTGGAAGGAATGGAGGACTTTGTAGTATACTGTGATGCATCGATCTTGGGGTTGGGAGCGGTGCTGATGCAGAGAGGGCATGTGATAGCATATGCATCGAGGCAGTTGAAGTCTCATGAGACGAGGTATCCCACCCATGACCTAGAGTTGGGGGCAGTGGTGTTCGCCCTCAAGATTTGGCGCCACTATTTGTATGGGGTTCGGTGTACGATATACACGGACCATAAGAGTCTGAAGTATTTAATGGACCAGCCCAACCTAAATATGCGGCAGAGGAGGTGGTTGGATGTGGTTAAGGATTACGATTGTGAGATCCTGTACCATCCGGGCAAGGCTAATGTGGTAGCCGACGCCCTGAGTCGCAGGGCGAAGAGCGCCCCGTTGCGAGATGTATGTTTGCGATTGACCGTGATGACTCCGGTGTTGGACACCATTCGAGGAGCTTAGGCTGAAGCAGTGAGGTCAGAAAACCAGAAGAGGGAGCGAGTTGTTGGGTTGGTATCGGATTTCGTTACCGATGGTCGGGGGCTTATGACTTTTCAGGGGCGTATTTGGGTACCGTTTATAGGAGGAACGCATACCATTTTGATGGAAGAGGCTCATCGGTCGAAATTCTCGTTCCATCCTAGGACCACTAAGATGTATTTGGATTTGAGGAGGGAGTATTGGTGGCCCTGTATGAAGAGGGATGTTGCGTGGTTTGTTGAGAGGTGCTTAACCTGCCGTAGGGTTAAGGCCGAACACCAGAGACCGCATGGTAAGATGCAGCCGTTGGAGGTTCCTGAATGGAAGTGGGAACAGATCACCATGGATTTCATCACCAAATTGCCAAGGACTGTTCGGGGAGTTGATGCAATTTGGGTGATTGTGGACAGGTTGACGAAGAGCGCTCACTTCCTTGCTATCAGCGAGAGTTCTTCCGCAGAGAAGTTAGCAGAGATATATGTGAGGGAAGTAGTATCGCGACATGGGGTGCCGATCTCGATTGTCTCAGACCGGGATGTACGTTTCACTTCCAGATTCTGGAAGAAGTTTCATGAGGAGTTGGGTACTAGGCTGCATTTTAGTACCGCATATCACCCCTAGACAGACGGACAGAGTGAGCGGACGATTCAGACGCTCGAGGACATGCTTCGAGCATGTGTATTGGATTTCGGGGGAAGTTGGGATTCGTATTTGCCCTTGGCCGAGTTTTCTTATAACAACAGCCATCATTCGAGCATCGGTATGCCACCCTTTGAGCTATTGTATAGGAGGAGGTGTCGGACCCCCATTTGCTGGGGAGAAGTCGGACAACGCGTTATGGGAAACACTGAGATCGTACTTCAGACGGCAGAGCAGATCCAGCAGGTCAGACAGAGGTTACTGACTGCTCAGAGTCGATAGAAGAGTTATGCGGATAGACGCCGGTTTGAGTTTGAGTTCCAGGTCGGTGATTTTGTGCTCCTGAAGGTCTCTCCTTGGAAAGGAGTTATTCGATTCAGGAAGAGGGGCAAGTTGGGGCCCCGATATATCGGATCATTTCGGGTAGTCGCGAGGGTAGGCAGAGTAGCCTATCGTTTGGATTTGCCAGCAGAGTTGGGGCAGATTCACGACATTTTCCATGTGTCGCAACTGCGGAAATGTATAGCCGATGAGTCGGCAATGGTTCCGTTAGAGGATATTCAGGTGGATGCGAGCCTGAATTATGCTGAGAGACCAGTGGCAATCAGAGATCGGAAAATCAAAGTTCTGAGGAACAAGGAGGTACCTTTGGTTTTGGTTCAGTGGCAGCATCGGAAGGGGTCCGAGATGACTTGGGAACCGGAGCGTGAGATGCGCGAGCAGCATCCGGAGTTATTTGCAGAGCGAGACTTCGAGGGCGAAGTCTAGTTCTAGTGGGGGAGAATTGTAACAGCTCGAAATTTCCAGGTATTTATTATTGGTGTTTTTTTGAGATTTGTGAGTGGACTCGGTGAGTTGGAGCTCGAACTCGCCGAGTAGGATCGCGATTTTGGACACGGGTTCGAGTCTGGACTCGGCGAGTCCACGTTGTGTAATGAAACCCTAATTCCTAGGGTTTGAGACCTATTTAAAGGGCCTTATGGCCGTCATTTGTGCTCACCAATCCATAGAGAGAAACCCTAGAGTGCTTGAGCGTTTTGAGAGAGAAAGGAAGCCATTCTTGACCTTTGTGGTGTTGTTTAGCAAGAAGAAGGAGGTCCTAGTTAAGAGGAAGCAAAGGAGGTTGCTATACCGTGGATTTGAAGCTTAGATCATCGAACTTGAGGTATCATTTCAGCTCATCTTCTGTTTTATGAAGTATATTTGGATTTAGGGTTTCTTTTGGCCTTTGTTGGGTTGATTTGATGCCCAAATAGTCCCTTTCTAGTGGTAAGGCTTTGGATCTGGATCCATAGAGGTCCAGAGAGCCTCACTCATCAACCTTAATGAAGAGCAATGGAGGTTATGACCTTGAGTTGTGGTATTTGGGGGTAAATCATCATATATGGTCATATAGATGTTGTATGTACATCAAGATAGCAACTTTACGTGATAAATAAGCTTGGAAGGACTGGATCTATGAGTTAGTGGAATAGATCTAACCTCAGGAGTGAGTTTGAGTCGTTGCATGGCATGGACTCGCCGAGTCCAAGAACAGACTCGGCGAGTAGCATGAAGATTGCCCAGCACCACTCAGCGAGTGGTCTTGCCGAGTTGAAGGATTGACTCAGTGAGTCGGGGAGAGTCAGAGTGGGTTGACAGGTGAACTGAGTCAAGCTGGGACTCGCCGAGTTGTTCTTGAGACTCGGCGAGTTGAGTTGTGAAGGCCCCACAACTCATGCCAGGTGGAACTCGTCGAGTTAGGAGAATACTCGACGTGTCAAGTGAGGATTTCAGGGAAATCAGTGTATGCGCTTAGACTCACCGAGTCGTTATAGTGCACTCGCCGAGTCCTGTCAAAGTTGACCATTGACCAGTGTTGACCTATGTTGACTTGTTTAGGGATAGTCAACCTTAGTTGGGAAAGTGTTAATAAGAGATGTATTGTGTTATAGGAGGACTATAGCTCGGGAGATCGAGCACTAGTGATTTCAGGGATTTACGAATTACCGAGACACGCGAGGTGAGTCTTCTCACTATACTTTACCTTGAGTAGGTAAATAGAGTTATGTGATACAGTGCTTGTATCCTATATTTACATGTTATGTGTTGCGCTGCATTATTCTTTGTGATTTATGATGTGCATGTTTACAAAGTTAGAACCTGAGGGTTCACAGAGTTTGGGTGCACGAACCCACAGAGTTATAGCCTCGAGTGCTAATATGTGTTATATGTGGTATTTTAGGGAACTCACTAAGCTTTGTGCTTACAGTGTTTGGTGTTATTTGTTTCAGGTACTAGTGACTATCGTGGGAAGGCGCCGGCTTGATCCGTACACACGCATGAGATTTATGATTTTTGAGATCTTGGGGTTTTTGTATTAATTGGATTGAATGTTCAAATATGGTTGTTTTATGAATATTAAGTGAATTATGTTTTATAAAATTTGAAAATTTTGTTTTGAAATTTACGGTGTTACAATATAAATTTCATGCACTAAAATGACCCAAAGCTCATAATTTCCAAAACTAGCTAGATTTAACAAATGCATTATTAAGATTCAACCTTTATATATCTAGAAGAAAATAGGGTCTAAAATAGGGATGCCAACGTGGGTAAACGGGACAGAGAGTACACCCCCACCCCCGCCGCCAAAATTTCCCCGTTCCCCCGTCCCCGTCCCCGCCCCTGCCCCCGCCCCCGAATCCCCCTTATTACCACTGCCCCTGCCCTCGCTCCCCCGTCCTGATTAATTTTGGGCTGCCTTTTTTGGGCTAAAATAAGTTGTTGTTTAAGCTAAAGAAGCTATTTTTAGGTAACATATAATTATTTATAACATAATTTTACACATTAAAAATAAAAAAGTTATGGCATCTTAAAAACATTATACTAACAATTTAAAATATGTTATTTTGTTGAATTTTGGAAGCTCAAAATCATGTTATGTTTATTATATTTATATAATAAATATATGTAAATATATGTATAATTTATTAACGGGGTCCCCATGGGGGTTTTAGGATAGGATTTCCCACCCCCGCCCCAACCCCCGAAATTAAAACGGGGGTTTAACCTTGCCCCTGCCTTCGTATCCGCTCCCGGTTTTTTTCAAGAAATACCCCCAAACGGGATGGAGCCCCCATCGGAACAGGTTCCTATGGGACTTTTTGACACACATAGTCTAAAATCTATTCCATTGAAGCCCAAGGCTTTATCTGATTATTGTCCACAACCCCAAAATAAGAAATTTCTCTAAACAGGATGTTATAACTTTCCCCCACTTAAACTAGATTTTCTCATCGTAATCCGTATCAATTGCGATTTCTGAAACAACACCAATATATTCCATAAACTACCTCTAACCATGTCGAAATCATGGCATATTATAAAGAAAACTTGAGAGACCACTCGAAAACCTACAACTACCAATAAATTTTCTTTCTCTCTCTAACTAAATAACCTAACTTCCAGCAAAAACCACACAAACCGGTAACTCTTAGTACTACAACCACAAACCATCCTCATCACTATACTTCTCGAAACAGGGAACCCATCAATCTATTCTTTAGAAACCTTACCCTAATACTAATGATCGTCCCTTTGTCGAACGTACCTCTAGTCCTTAACTAGGAACACCACCAAAACATGCTGAAAGAATACTTAAAACATCCCAATCGCGAATTCTGCCCAAAAACATTAAATATACTCTTGACTTCCTAAGAAGTCATCACCAATCCGCTTCCCCCACATGCATAAGGATGGTCAATCCAAGAATTTACACGTTGCATCGAAATGTCTAATTAGCTCAGGTGTAACTCCACATGAAAAATCACTTGAGACATCTACAACGAACTTCGTGACTCGAGATTTCAGGACCAACTCCTCATACTGGAAACCAAACTCCAATGAGATAGCCCACAAGAAGACGAGGTCCACCATAGTAACCATCCATTATGCAAATCCTGGTGCAAAAAGAATATATCATTCTAAATAACTTTTTCTAACTACATGATCCAAACCAGCTAGTCATCGAGTCTCCCGACTCCCAAAAGCAATGCATTGTCATCCAACCATGCCAATAAGACTAACAGATTGAGACCTAAGAGTCTCAACCAAATGACTACCAAGTCTCACTCATAAGAATCATACATCCACTGGTTCACAATATATTGTGACACCTTGTAACCACTAAAACGATAAGCTCATGGTACTACGCCATTGTTTCCGTTATTCCCTTACTAGCCTGAAGACTCACGACCAATACTACCATGTCTAAAGATACCCAACCATCAACCCACTCTATTGCAGAAAACCCATTCAACATTCCTTTCGACGCTAACCGACCAAAGTCCAGGCCATACCCTTTTATCACACACAATTCCCTACACAACGCAGGCTGTTACTAATGCAAAGTTTTAGGCGAAAACTTGGTTGCACACGCCTAAAAAAGGAGATAGGTGGTTACATTCTTGTTCTAACTCAAAGGCTATAACCCAAATAAGAATCATGCATATAATTCGAACAAGTGCTCCATTGCTATCTAGTCCAATCCACATACACCTCTCACAAAAATATCTAATGAACTTACCACAATACACACCCTTAAGGGAATCCATAAGCTTACCCTAAGGGTAAAGTACTAGAGATCTAACGAAATGATGGACCTCAATCATTAACATAAAACATCCTCATGAACGATTGAAACAAGATCCCGTACCGTGATTGAGATTGAACAGACCCCATCAATATTTAACTATCTCGATAAAACTTTTAAAGTTATCCAGAAATGCTGCTAAAACTCTGGTCGAATCCATCCAAATACCAATCCTGCCAGCACGACATGCCAAAAATTAGATTCTACACAGATCTAATATCCCATCTAGAAAACTAAACAACACTGTCTCAAATTCTAGACTCCCAATAACCAAGGACATCTTTTAAACTCGACTCGAACTTGATGATAGGTTGATGAATCCATTGAACTTCAACTAATATAGCTCAATACTTCCGAAGAATCTCCACTTTGATGATGAAGGAATTGACCAATGATCAAGAATGCATTGACACCTAATCTAATGAACCAAAATCCACACAAAGCTGAACATACCTATCTCTAAAACTGATTTACCGATTGATAACTGCCCAATCTAGACTATAAATAACAATCCATACACTGAGCTGAAAAATACCTCAACAACCGGTACTTAACCTAAGCGATGCTAGCACCTCCTCATATATTCATTGGCATCCCAAAAGGAAACAATGGATACAATGAGATCCTTGACCAAGTACTTCTTTATGCGAGACAACTCGTGTACTTAGTGAACACATACATCAGATAGACACTTGCTCTACACCCCTGACTCGACGAAATCTTGAACTGAAATCTCGCATACATGCACCGCAGATCCCTATGAACCATTCTTCTGACACCACAAAAATCAAACAGATTGATGATCCTCCATGCAGAATACCTAGTTCTCCCTTACTTAGGGTTCCAACTACCACCCACTGGTGTTGCAAGCAAACCATATCTCAAACCTGCTCAACCAGGTACAAAATGTCCTTGAATCTTGGAATGTATAACATATACAAGATGATCTTCCAGATAAGGACCAAGCAAACCCTAAGATATTTTGAATCTCAGATGAAGATCTCATAATTTTCCAATCATTACCACCTTTAACATTAAGGATTTCATGCAAATGGATAAGCAAAACACCAACTTACTATCCAAAAACATTTACTCTTCGCATGTAATCCTGACCGTCATTTCATCACAAGAATCATTCATAAATACCAAAAGGCATCATTCTCATAGTCGAGATACATTAGATACAACAAAGTTGTCACTCTCGATTCACTTCCCTGATCACATGCAACCATCAACTAGCACCTTCCTTGCTTATACCCCAAGAAATAGACCCTTGGTTTCATCTCCAGGCATCCATACCATAAAAATCCTCCTATGCATTCTCACAATGTCATACTACCACCAAAAACCGCAACCAATAAGTCTCATATTGGGTTTACATCCCAACTTTGAAAATCACATGCATACTCACTCCTTCCTCCGAACTCAGAAAAATGGGAGGATATAAACCTCACCATAGATAGTAACATCCCAATCCATTTGCCAAAATCCTCGATCCGATCATGACAACCGCTTTTTTCATGAGTCCCACGAGTCAACTAGAACGACTTTGAGAATGGCTCTCAGGACCTCAAAATCAACTAACTCACCTAGGTCCACACCATTTAAACCCAAATTGACATGGCCACTAAAGCCCAAACAATCACCAGACTTATCCTCAGCCTGAACAACTATTACCAAAAGATTAATAGATACATAAACAGTTCCACGAGTCATGGTTATCCAACCATGCTATCTACCCTTAACCAGTTCCTTAGAACCCTCGTCACTTCCTTGATTTGAGTATGGATCCTATGCTTCCAAGTACGTGCTGAATACTATCTTTCGTACCTATCCATACTTTCCTCAAGAATCATTTTGAGTCCTCTAAGTCACCTACTCATAATAATACTTTCAACACCCGCTAAACAACATAGCAACCAAACTAAAGTACTTCCTAGGCTCTCCTGGGATTCCCTATTTCCCCTGCCATCAGCTACTGAAGAAACCCTATTAATGTCAGCTAACCACTTCATGAATATAATTACATGAAACAAAACTTAAATAATCTTTCAAGCAAAGGACTCAACCCTGAAATAGTTAGACTCAGACGAGAATTGTGCAGTAGGACCAAATTCTTCACTCTAAGATTATTTAACCTTCATAGCATGTAATTTAATGTATTCATTTGATTGTTTACTTGCATCATTATGAGTCCCACAACGTACAAAGCAAGCATGATTTGAGCAGTGGAGTTGACTGGCACTAAGATAAAATAAAATCAAGCAAATCCTTGAATAAAATTATTAACCTTTTGGACCAAGTATCTACGATACACATTTATCTACTCCTCACTCTCTCAAGGGTGTCTAACCATTCCTCACACTGACTTGCTATGGAATGCACCCACTCATGAAACTTCCACTAACCTTGGAGCCACTCGAGCATGCTAATCATACATAACATTAGATGCCATAGACAATTGAATACTTGACTCTACCCTAAGCCCTTTATCAGACAAGAATAGGAAATAAAGGTAAATCAAACATTCTCATACTATAGAATCTTTGTTATGTATAACTATGTTGCACACACTAAACAAGTACAATAATGATGTCAATTTCATCTAGCATATAAGAAGTCTTCCTAGGCTATCAGGCATTATATATAAGGCAATTCTATCATGCAATTCCTGAAGATCCTTAGCCTATCACTAGCATGAAATTATATCATAATCATCATAACCAAGTAACAGTGTGGTAACTTAGGGTACACTTTGTTGCTTTGGCTGATCATACACATCTCATCCTTCTTTGGTTACCTTTGAAAAGAATTTGAAAAACATTTCTTAAAACAACTTTGATTTTAAAAGCAATTTTGTAAACTTTTACAAATTCTTAGCTTCAGACTGGATTCACACAAATGCTCATCTAATTCACTCAAACCAAGGATCTGATAGCAATTTGTAAAATCCTAAAAATCACGATAATATTTTCATTTTTGAAAAACCACCCAATGACTATAATTATTTACAAAACACTATTTCCAAAAGTTATATGTAACACCTGCTTTGAGCATCAGTTGGAAACTTGCAAATGGAGAGGTTTCATGCATGGAATCGGCGAGTTGGGAGCTCAACTCGTCGAGTAGGGTTGTTTTTCAGGGGCACGAATCGGAAGTGACTCGGCGAGTCAGAAGGCTAACTTGACGAGTCAGGGTTGTTTAATAAAAAACCCTAATTTTGTGGTTTTCCCCTGTATAAACCTCATTAAATGCTCTTGTAGCATCCCTTAACATCATAAGAGACCGTGTACGGCCGCAAAGTCCCTGGTGTGTGAAGTGTGTGAATTTCGGAGCTTGACTATGGGAATTTGGGAAGGAATCCAAGCTTGGAGAAGAAGAATCAAGGGAAAAACACTGGATCTAGCATCTAGTTCATCTCTGGCATCAAATTGAGGTATGAATCCATTACTTTAAGCCTATAGATCTGGACCTATCACATGGGTATGGTTCCATATTTGAACCTCACTATGTCCTAAATATCATAAAGTTGCATGTTTTATAAGCTTATTTCCCTCCCCATGAATGAAAACCTTGTTGGAGGATTAGTTTTGATGTTTACTATTATGAAAGGCCATGCATGCACGTAAAGTTTGTAACTTTACATTAAATCTACAATAGGAGATGATGGATCTAAAGTTTGGGACCTTAAGTCCCACTGGAAAGGACCGTAATCATGATGAACTTTGGGGTACTCGACGAGTCGTGCAAGTGACTCGACGAGTCAAGAGGGTTTTCTTGTTTACGACCAAGGGTTTACGGTAAAAGGTGTACGGTTGGTGGTTAACAACCGTAAACACCAAGGAACTCGACGTGTCCCTCGGGTGACTCGGCGAGTTGATGAGTTAAGCAGGGAACCTGACGAGTGAATGATTTTACTCGGCGAGTCAAGGTAAATATGGATTGTTTACCTTGACTATAGACTTTGACTTTGACCAGGGTTGATCCCGGGGGTATTCTTGGGAATATGCTGAGTTATTTATTCATCGAATATGGGCAGTTGAGAAGGATCAGCATGTGGGATATACTTGACTTCAGCTTCTCAGTTCAACTTTCAAGAGGTGAGTCTTCTCACCATACCAATAGGTCTAAGGCACCAAGGCTTGTATGGATAATTAATATGTGACAATGGTAGAGATAGATTTTATAGCTATATTGACTTGTGATATGTGGTAGAGGTAGCTTTATGGCTAATGTGATATGTGGTTTGTGTGGGGTATGCTCTGGAGGACTCACTAAGCTTTCAGCTTACTGTTTGTAGATTTGTTCCAGGTACATCGGAGCCCAAGGGCAAAGGCAAGGCGTGATGATGTGGCATGCACTCTATCTCTCTTTTCTGATCTGGTTTGTGGGACACTCTGATGTTTTGAAAATAATAATGTTGTAATGTTGATGGTTTTGAAAACGATTATTGGAATCTTTATGTTTTATGAAAAATGATTAACTAGTTAAAAATGAAAAATTTATTTGTAAAATTTGGGTTGTTATAAGTTGGTATAAGAGACTTGGTTTGAGGGATTCGAGAATACTCTCGAGTGTGTCAGGAATCAAACTAAGGAAACGGTAAATTGTTTTCAAAATGACATAAAAATATTTTGAAAAGGGAAAAGATGAGAGTGCAACGCGCGTGATCAGCTGTGCCAAGTAAGTAGTTCCCCAATGTGCTAGCCATCTTATTTTGATATTTAAATTTGGATGGTCGTATGGAATTTGCTATGTATATGCTTTTAAAATTATATATGGTTAGGAGCTTATAGCCTTAGAATGATCGATTTGGCCTTATTTCCTGTTACTTGTTGGGTTGTTGTCCTAGGGTAGAATCTGTTATTCGAAAGTCTATTTAATCCTTTTCTGTGTATAATTTGCATGCATAAAGGCAACATGTTGATTGGTCTGTTTGATATAAGTAGAGAAAATCTTAGATATATCTAGGATTTGGATTATGTTGTGGTTAGTAGTACATGGATTATTATGGGACGAATTGGGGGTTATTAGGTAGAACAGTGGGGAAAGGTATAGGTAGGTGTGGAAGGTAGTATTAGGCCAGTACTACTAGAAGCACAGGACCTATACCCAAACCAATGTTAGATCTGACAACTTCAAGGAGGAATGATGTGGGAAGATACCTTGTGTGGAAATCCTGATTGTTATGATTTATGAATTTTCAGTTCAACATGGTAGTTACACGATTTGGAGCGGGGGGATCAGGATCGGGATCTGGATGCGGAGAAGGATCAGGCAACACTACTGATGTCATTGATGAGAGTTTACGTGAGCTCATTGCAGCTGATGTTACGAAGGGCATCCTTGAGGCTACCCCATTCATCTTTGGGATAGTCAAGGAAGGTATGATGGAGATTATGGAGGAGTGGCTCCGGGCATTCAGAGATGAGATTGACGCGGGCTATGTTGGGTACTGAACACCCTCATTTCTAAAGTTCAAGGCGTGTGGGGCGCCAGAGTTTTTCAGGGTCAGGGACCCCTTTTGTCAGTCGATGCTGAGTGGCAGATATCGAAAATGACCAGCACACAAGTTCTTGCCCGGATGTGGCAAAGGTTTGGTTTTCTTCTTGCATGAAGAGATAGATCCCAAGATTGGTGGGGCCAATATACCAGACAGGTGGGACCAGTCGAGGTGGATGAGATGACGTGGGCCGAGTTTGTTTGGCGATTTGATCTGGAGTTTGCACCACACATTGAGGTGCAACGTTTAATGCGAGAGTTTCATGATTTGCAGCAGACCACCGGGACTCTGGCGAAAATCACTGCTAAGTTTTAAGAACAAGCTTTATTGATTCCGTAATATGCTACCAATGAGGAAATGAGGCAGACCCGATATCATTCCATGCCGAGGGAAGATATTCGGGAGTTTGTGAGCTTTACTAGGTGTAAGACCCTGAATGAAATGGTGAAGAAGGCTCGAGAACGAGAAATGGAGCTAGAGTCCCACATGAAGTGGAAGCTTGAGCAGGCTCAGGAAACAGTAGGACAGGCTAAGAAGCCTAAGATGACAGGCACTTCAGCAAGGGCCAGCAGGGTCGGGGCCGATGTACCAATTGTAGCCGGGTACACAATGGAGCTTGTTGTATCGTAGGCTCGGGGTGTTATGTGTATGGCCAATAGGGCCATATGAGCAGGGACTGCCCTGCAAAGGGCTTAATCTATTTTTACTGCAACCAGACTGACCATAAGCGAGTCAACTGTCCAAAGTTGCAGGGAGGAGGAGGAGCAGTGGTGGCACCTGCGCTTCCCACAATGAGGATTACCGATGGTCACCCTGCTAATGTGGAAGCTCCAACAGTGAAGAGTCGTGCATTTCAGCTAACTACTGAAGAGACATGCACAACGCCAGATGTAGTGGTTGGTACGTAATTATTCTTCCCCACTCTATGCATCTGTTTCGCTTATGTGTATTATATGCATGTATAGGGAACTTTTTGGTTAATGGTATGACTGCTCATGTTTTGTTTGATTCAGTTGCAACCTGATCGTTTGTATCTCTTGCGGTTAGCAAGAAGTTCTGGTAAGCACCGGGAATTTTGGACTCCCCGCTCGAGGTGGAGATTGCGGATGATCGTCCCATTAGTGTTGCGAGGATGTATCAGGACTGTGCCCTGAACGTGCTTGGTGAGATATTTTGTATTGACCTAGTTCCAATAACGTTGCAAGGGATGAAAGCGATTATCAGAATGGATTGGTTGGTGGCCAACGGGGCCATGATTGACTTCAAGCATCAGTTGGTGAGGGTTTGAACCCCACGTGGGGGGAGAACTAGTGATACATGGTGATATGGGATCACAGGGGATGACCCTATGTTTGGTTACGAGGGCTAGGAGGTTCCTGCAGCAGGGTTGTTCGGGATTTCTGGCTAATATCTCGGATACTAGGGTAGAGATCATAAAAGAGGTAGGCAGTGTGCCAGTCGTTCGGGACTTTCGAGATGTTTTCCCCCAAAGAGTTACCAGGGGTGCCTCCAGAAATGTAGGTGGAATTTCACATAGATTTGGTGCTGGGTGCCGCTCCGATAGAAAAGGCACCATATCGGTTGGCACCACTTGAGATGCAAGAGTTATCTACACAACTTCAGGAGCTTTTAGACCGAGGGTTCATTCATCCGAGAAGTTCCCCGTGGGGAGCACCAATCCTTTTCATGAAAAAGAAGGATGGATCCTACAAGATGTGCATCGATTATAGGGAACTAAAAAAGCTAATGGTGAAGAACCGTTATCCATTGCCGAGGATCGAAGATTTGTTCGATCAGTTGCAGGGTGCTTCTTGGTTTTCCAAGATTGATCTTCGGTCAGGATACCATCAGATGAGGATTCGGGATGAGGATATACCGAAGACAACTTTTAGGACTCGGTATGGGCATTATGAGTTTGTAGTGATGCCGTTTGGACTTACCAATGCCACAGCAGCGTTCATGGACCTTATGAATAGAGTGTGTAGACCAATGCTAGATCGGCCGGTGATCGTCTTCATTAATGATATCATGGTCTATTCTAAGACCAGGGAGCAGCACGAACAACACCTCAGGGAGGTGTTGGAGACCCTAAGGGCAGAGAAGTTGTATGCCAAGTTCTCCAAGTGTGATTTATGGCTACGAGAGGTACAATTCTTGGGGCATATCATCAACCAGGAGGGTATTTCGGTTGATCCAGCCAAGGTTGAGGCTGTGATGTGATGGGAAGTATCGAAGAATGCATCAGAGATTCATAGCTTCTTGGGTTTAGCAGGTTATTATCAGAGGTTTATCCGGGACCTCACCAAGATTGCAGTGCCATTGACCCGTCTGACCAAGAAGAATGTGACGTTTCGGTGGGGTAAGGATCAACAATTGGCCTTTGAAACCTTGAGGCGGAGACTGTGCGAGGATCTGATCCTTGTTCTACCAGATGGATTAGATGATCTGGTGGTGTACTGTGACGCATCGATTTCAGGGTTAGGTGTGGTACTGATGTAGAAAGGACACGTGATAGCCTATGCCTTACGACATTTGAAGCCGCATGAGGTAAATTACCCTACTCACGATTTGGAACTGGGGGCAGTGGTGTTTTCCCTTAAGATTTGGAGGCATTACTTGTATGGAGTGTGGTGTACCATTTACACCAACCACAAGAGTCTAAAGTATTTGATGGACCAACAGAACCTCAACATGCGACAAAGAAGGTGGTTGGACGTACTAAAAGACTATGATTGTGAGATTCTATACCACCTAGGGAAGGGCAACGTAGTGGCCGATGCCTTGAGCCGTAAGATGGCAGGTTCCCTGATCGGGAGTGTGTGTTTGAGGATGACGGTGATCTCTCCATTGTTGGAGATGATCAAAGAGGCTTAGGTTGAGGGAGTGAAGAAAGATAATTGGAAGGTAGAGAGGATCCGAAGACAATATCCTCTATTTGTTAAGGATAGTCATGGTCTTTTAACGCAGTGTGGCCGGGTGTGTGTACCAGTGACCGGGGGAGTAAGACAAAAGGTATTAGAGGAAGCATGTAAGTCCAAGTTCTCTATACATCCAGGAGCTACGAATATATATAGGGACTTGTGGCTAAGTTACTGGTGGCCATGCATGAAGCGGGAAATTTCTTGGTTTGTGGAGCAGTGCTTGACTTGCACGAAGGTAAAGGCCGAGCATCAGCGACCTCATGGTAAGGTCCAGTTGCTACCCGTTCCGATGTGGAAGTGGGAGGAGATCACAATAGACTTCATTACGAAGCAACTAAGGATATCGAGGGGTGTGGATGCCATATGGATGATTGTGGATAGATTGACGAAGAGTGCTAATTTCAATCCAATATCCGAAAGTATATTCGCACATAAGTTGGCATATATCTATGTGCCTGAGGTGGTGGCTAGATGTGGGGTGTCTGTGTCAGTGGTTTCTGATAATGATGTCCGGTTTACATCTAGGTTCTGGAAGAACTTCAATGAGGAGCTGGGCACTTAGCTACATTTTAGCACGACATACCACCCCCACACCGATGGTCAGAGCGAGAGGACAATACAGACACTGGAGGATATGCTTCAGGCATGTGTGTTGGATTTTGGAGGAAGTTAGGATATGTATCTCCCACTGGCAGAGTTTTCGTACAATAACTGTTATCATGCCACTATCGTTCGAGCTCCATTTGAGATGTTATATGGTCGGAGGTGTAGGACCCCGGTTTGTTGGGATGAGGTTGGACACCGAGTCATGGGGAGCACTGAGGTAGTGCTCAAGACTATAGGACTAATTCAGCAAGTGCGAGACCGACTGTGAGTTGCGCAGAGTCACCAGAAAAGTTATGCTGACCGATGACGGTCATACTTTCAATCGAACAAACATATCTCAAAACATCAAATCAGAGTGATGACTCCGCCACTTTCAATCGAAGGATTTAGGTCCATAATTCATGAAGTCTTTGTACGAATATTCCCTTGTGTGTCTGTGGTTTTCTCCATGGTTAGAGTTGTTAGTACCATCACCTGATCCACTGGTACCACTTGCGTGGATTTGTGTCATGACGGTTGCCACTGCGGCTGTTACAACAGCGTTAAAGACAACTGAATCATATTGTAGCGGCGGTGGTGTTGGTGCTGTGTTGTTTTTGTTTTTATTCGACTTCTTCGGTGTCATCTTTCTGCCATAAGTTTTAAAGGATGAAATGAGGGTAAGTCTTTAGTGGTGATTACAAGGCGAGTGCTATTTGACTTGAAGTTATCTTAGTGCTGAGTGAGTTATGTTTCGACTTTTATAGTGTTCTGAAAACAATTCATAATAGAGGTCTATGCAAAATAGACTTATGAATTTTTGATAGTGACCACCTTCTTAGTGAAGTTCAGTGACTTGGTTTACTATTTCTAGTTGTTATGAAACATGCAATAATCCTAACACATAGTGTGAGCAATGTAATTAGTAATTCACTAGGTTGTATTTATTAATCGCTAGTGTGATGTATATATTGCTCAGTCTCTTCGCATGTCTAGTGAGTGGTTTTCTCTGTTCTATGTTCCAGACATGATTGTATTAAATTCACCTGTAGGGATTTGTTGTCTCTGGACCTTCCTATGGTTTCTGCTCTTAATAGTTCATGATTTGGGTTCTATCACTGATCTCCCTCACTTCATGATGGAAGGTCTGACTCCAAACATTTGAGCGAGCCTCTCATGCCTGCTATTGATTGGGTAGAGTTCCTCAATGATTTCTCTAGTTCTTTACTCCTCGTCTGATCCCCGCTCAGAATCATCCTTATGAATTCTATCTTGTTCTTCCTTGACTCTTCTGTTGACTGTTGTAGTGGAGTGGCTATATCTATCTAGGTTGTTCGTGCGGGAATAGGAATGTCTAAAGAACCTTATGAGATTTAATACATTTCTTTTGAAGTTTTTGTTGATCCAAACTGGGTCCTCCTATAACCAAGCAATGTATGCAAGTTGTATATATCCAAGATCAAATAGACATTCGAATAAGTGATCCTACTCCAAAACCACAACCAAAAAAGGAACATGTAGTAGAGCGAAGATCACAAATTCTAAGTCTATAGGATCCCAATAATATATAACTCTGGAAGCATACACTTCGAAATTATAGACCTACTGGCAAGGGTCTTTTAGTTTTCACATATGTTAGTTAAAGTGCCTAAAATACTCATGTAGCATTTTAAATTGTACGTTTGATTCTAAAGTTTGTTAGTATATGACCTTGGTAAGTTTTCAGACTTGTTATGATCTTATAGTACCATAAAATACTCCTATAATATTTTAACTTTATGTTTTGTTCTAGAGATCCTTTGTATATAGAGTTGGTAAGTTTTAGACTCGTTGCAACACCACTATCACTCCCAAACACATGTTGGTTGTATATCAAATAAATATAGTTGATCAGACTATATTTATCCCAGATATGATTACATAACTGCCTAGGATTGTCGATAGTGTCCAACATCTAAATACTTTTGTTTTGTTTTTCTTGTGATACTTGCTCTAGTATATATGCTTGTTTGTATACTTCTCATAAAATACTTATATTTTAAAATTTTTACTTTTAGTCAGAGCACTTTGGCCCCATTATATTTATAGTTGTATATCTTTTAGAGGTTGGTATACTTAGTTCATTATAAACAGTGCTCTGATATTAATCTGTCACACCCCCAAACCGGAACGGAGGAAACGTTCGAGGGTAGAGGACGTTATGTACAGTATCATAACAATTGAATAATAGTAATCAAAGCAACACCAATCATTGTATTGATATCAAAATTTATACATTGTATTCGAATCATATTAGATTGACTCCAAAAGTACATAGAAAAATAAAGACTTGAAGCTACTATGCTTCGTCTTCTGGGAACCTGTGCGTGTACCTGTCTACTAGTGCCATGAGCATACAAGTGGTTTGAAAAAGTGTCAACATAAAGTTGGTGAGTTCATAAGCATTTTGTTTTAGAAAGCAGGTTCTTTGTTCTTTGTAAAACGTGAATTTTCCCCAGGAAATCCTATATTTCCTGATGTAGTGAATGATAAGTAAAATGACTCATACTAGTTTCCTGCTACGAGTACTTAGTGTATACAAGTTATATACAATCCAGATCGAACATACAAATCGAGTGTGTGGTTCTACCCCAAGCCCACAACCAAATAAGGAACATGAAATGAGGCAGAATGCACACATCCCAATGTTTATCGGATCCTTATTGTATATAACCATGACGTATCCACTAGGTACCTACAAAGTTAACTGTAAGAGTCCTTTAAGTTGTGATGAATATGTTCCTTCAGAAAATCCTATATTTTCTTAGTAAGAATATGATAATACCAGTTCGTTCTATGATTGCTTAGCTTACACTAGCTATATATAAATCAAGATCGCACAGACAGCTGATTGTGTGGATTTGCCCTAAGCCTACAACCAAACAAGAAACAAGAAATGAGGCGGAAACCACACATTCCACTGTCTATCATATATTCTTCATACATAACCTGGATGCACAAACTAAGGAGTTATAGAATTAACCATAGTTGTTCTTAAGTTGAATGGTAAACCGTTTGTCTATAAAGTACTGACGTTTGTCCTAGAAAATCCTATATTTCCAAAAATAGTGAGTTGTTGTCTCTAGTGTTCCGAAAACTGAAAAATACAAGCATTTTCCCATACTTAAGTTGTTAAAATGTAGCTTTATTAGTAAATGAAACTAGCCGAAAACGTGTTTGTTCTGTAAACTGGTGGTGGTGTTAATACCCTCCTATGGTCACTTAGTACATACGAGTTATAGAAATCTAGATCGAACAAAGAGTCGATTGAGTGATTCTGCCCTAAGCTCACAACCAAAAAAGGAACAGGAAATGATGTGGAAGTCACTCATCCCACTGCATGTCGGATGTTAATTTCATATCACCCTCATATATATACTAAGTAAACACATAGCTATTAACCCGAGTGACTGTTTTTAAGTATATTATTACGTGAACGAGGCCATGTTATATCCGGGTGAGTTCTTATAACCATACCGATGGACGTTAAACCCTACGACGTACTTAGGACATCGTATACGTTAATGGCATTTGTCACCCAGAACGACTGGAGCTAGACGCAGGATTGTCAGTCCCGTATAGATCTATACACAAACTCACGCACTCCCTCCAGGAGACTCTAGTTCATAAGGTAGACTTATCTAGGTACTTGGGTAACTACTCGATGCTGTCTCTCACAATTTTGCTCCCACAATGAGTTCACGAATAAAACAATGAAAACCCTTTTTGTAATTAATATGTATCCTTGTAAAAGTAGTACGTTCGTTCCATAAACTATACTTAAAATAGTTTATAGGTTTGTTTCCGTGTTAAAATCTGTGCTTGTAGAGTATTTATGTCTTAATGTATTTTGTAAATTGTTGGTAAGTCTAGTTGTAACAATGTTTGTTGTGTTTAGTAAGTTCCACGTTCAAATGCATGTTAACGGTAAGAAAATATAATAAACAAAATTATATTTTTAAACACAAGATTATTTGTGTTTTACTTGTATCCCCCCCCCCCCCCCCCCCAAAAAAAAAAAAAATTAAAAAAATTAAAAAGCTTAAAAAAATATGGGGGTATGAAGTCACCTTAAATGTGCGTTAACTAGAAGTAGTGAGTTGTAGAGACGATTCCCGGATAAGCGTGCGTGCTAATAACGTTACCCTAAAAATAATTGTATTTAAATTAATAAGATATTAATTTAAATAATATGGTTAAATAGTAATTTAATTATATAAAAGGAGGACTTACAATTTAATTGGAAATGAATTGGGAAATGTTGAAAATGGGTTTCCGGTGGGGATTTAGTTGATTTCTGTCAAAGCTTGAAGATTTGAAGATTTTGTTGAATGTTCTAGGTGTTCTAGGTGTGTTCTTAATAAAGTTATGAAGATTTGAAGGAAATCTGGGTAAAAACTTATGAGTTTTGAGAGAAAATTTGGCAAGGATTCGATGTGAAAAGTGGAGAAATGAAGCTGAATTCAGCCGAACACACACACACACACACATACACACAGACACACACACACACACACACACACACACACACATATATATATATATATATATATATATATATATATATATATATATATATATATATATATATATATAGGAATGGGAAATCGATCTTAATGGATTTGGGCCTTCAGGAATTCGGTCTTAATGGTCTATTTTTGGGGAGAATTCGGTGTTACCTTGACCAAACACACTTCTTGGATTGATGTAATGGCCGAAAACACATTTGGAAAAGATGCTAGAAACCGATTTCCTTTTCAATTTCATTTCCATGACCAAATTCATGATTTAAGGTCATTTCCATGACCGAATTCACTAACAAATGGTGAAAATTTATGTTTTAAACCTTTTTCTTTTGATTTATATTACATTATGCTAACCTAAATTAACTTAGGTTTATATCTAAGCTTAGTTACTAATCTATAGTTAAGCCCTAATGGTTATAGAGGCTACAATGCAACAATGAGTGCAATGTAGATTCACTTGTGTTAGATTAGGGTTTGGACTTTGCTTGGTGTAGAATTTTGAGTTGTGACATTTACACTTAATCAACTCTAAAAATCGAAAAGAAGAAACCCTACAAGATTATATGAAAATCAAAATTTTAGAAGAAGACCTACAAAGTTCAAGATCCTTGTTAGCCAAACTCGTGATCGAATTGAACGAGGGAGGGTTACCATTTTTTCTCCATCTTTTTGGACATTGACTTGCAACCTGTTTTGTGTGTGATTATCACCGAAACCCATAGATTTTTTTTAAAAGATTTTATCCTGTTTCACCATCTCTTTTACACTTTGATTTTGAAACATATATTGTCATTGTGGTCCGGCTATATGAAGATAATGGAGATGTTATTGTGATGGTGACAGTGATTATGGATGGTGTAGTCAATGAATAAGGTTGTCTGGATGGGGGTAAAACCCACATACAAAATCAAAATCTTTAATATGATAAATTATAAAATTATGATGGGGTATTAAGGAGGCTCGAAGGTGGCTAGATGATGATATAGGATGTAGAGGCAATGTGTAGAAGGTGATCCGACGATAGTGTGTAAATGATGAAGTTTAGTTTTTTTTAAAATCTTTTTGTTTTTAATGTGTGTGTGTGTGAGAGAGAGAGAGAGTGAGAGAGAGAGATTTTTACTTAAAATAATAAGAATTCAATTAAAAGAAATAGAAAAAAAAACTATTTTAATGACATATTTGTCATTTTAGATTGGGTATAGACCAAAACTATAAAAAAATGCCAACTTTAAGGATCAAAAGCGTACAACTTATCCGAAATTGGATCACTGATGCATCATCAAATTTTTTTAGGGTAAAACCACATAATTTTGATAACTATATGAACATTTTTTTGCAACTTTGTCTTTAAAAATCATAGGATCGGGATCGGCGCCATGAGGAGTCGCTGCCGGAGATGGCAGAGGTGTGGCTGCTTCCCTTTTTACCAAGAGAGTTCGTCCGTTCGGTAAGAAAGAAAGAACTAGGGCATAGTTTTTTTTTTCTTTTTTTTTTAAATAAATATTGGTAAGTAACCCTATTTGATAAATAAGTTTAAAAGTATATCCATTAGGTAAATAAGTTTTTTTAAAACACCTATTGAGTTAAAAACTCATATAATATGTATGTATAGGCGCATGGTTAAAATGAAAAATTAAATGGGCAACAATAATATTTTTTGTGGAAGAAAGAAAGTGTTGGACGGTCTACCATCGTCCGGCTTCAAAAACGACATCACTACACACATGATGGGCCTCGTATAGTCATCCATGCCCGCAAGCCACATCAACCTCTGGTCCATACCCGATGCATATAGGCTGCGTGGTCTTGCTTAGACCCGATAACAAAAAATGACATATCCCATAAATGATTGATGATGATGCTATGGGTGTATTCCATCACGTGTATGATAAAAGAGTTCAGTACTTGAGCCTACCACAATGATCTTTTCTTTACATTTATATAAATTAGATTTATTAAGTTATATCATGTATAAAATTACATATAATATAACACAAAAACCAATTTTGAACAACATATAGTTATAGTTATATTTTATTTAATAGTTGTTGTGAGATCTATGTATTGTATGGGTTAATTTAAAAAACATTAAATATAAATGTTAAAATATTTGAGAACTTTACATTTATAAAAAAATAAAAAAATAAATAAATATTATAATGGAACCGTTTAAATTTTTTTTTTATTATAATGGAAATGTTTTTTTATCTTTTAAATTTTAAAAAATAATTTAAATAAAGAAAAGAAACTAATGAACTTTAATTTTGGGAAAATTTGAAATTAAAAGGTAAGTTTGTTAATAAAATTAATATCCATTTATTGCAATTATTAGATTTAAATATAATGTGAAATTTAATAAAATAAAAAACTCAAAATGATATGTAAAAAGCAAATTAATTCAAAGTAACCACAAAATAATATTTAATAAATTGAACGAGAGTGCGACAAGTGTCATAAAAACCTTCATTTATTAGAAATGATTTAGTTAATGGAAAAATATATTATATAAGAATCTATATGAAATTATAAGAAAACAATTATTTAAAATAGTAATTTATATGAGCTGATATCTTATAAACTTTAAAGAAGGTCTTAAGAATATAAAAAAAATTCATTATTACAGTTACAGGTTTTATATTAAATATTCATGAGTTTTGCCTCAACGAAGGAAATCTTAATATCTTGATATACTTCTTTTGTTTATCCTTAACTTTTTGAATGGTATTGTTTTTCTTTTGTTTCTCCTTAACGTTTTGAATAGTATTGTTAATTTATTCTTCAAAAGAGGAGTACACTAACACTATGTTGTTGTTTGGAAAAAACCTCTTCAGACATTTTATTGCTGCGCGATGCAGTATACGCGCAACACTTTTCATCTAGCAACTGTTTATTTTTCAGAAGTCTTTAGATAAAAAAACCCATGTACGTGTTCTTCTTGGTGCAACACTTGTTTTGTCACTTTCTATCTCTTCTAACCTTCTTTTCTTTCTTACTAAAATATTGATTATATATTGCTGAAATCTTATTTTATATATATATATATATATATATATATATATATATATATATATATATATATATATATATATATATATATATATATTTGTTTATTCTTGTTAATTTTTTTTATACTGAATAATAATAATTTGTTGATGAAATATCATTATTTTATGCTAAAATATATTTATTTATTTGTTAAAATATCATTATTTTTTGCTAAAATATTATAAATTTTTGCCGAAATGTCATATATTATTAAATTTCGGGTATAAAAAAACTATTTTCGAATTATAAAATCAGTTTATTTAAATTTTTTAATATCTGCAGCAGAATGCAGATGTTAAAAAAACAAACATGTTTTTTATTATAGTCTGCAGCCGTTTGATCCACCTCTTCTATTTTAGAGGGTTGCAGAGATGGTCCGCAAACTTTATGGATTTTTGCTTCAAAAAAACAAACAATACATGTATCTACGCACATTCCTCATACCTGTAATACCATTATCTCAATAAACGAATAAATATACGAATAGTGGGCTTTAAGTGACTTGCATTTGAAGGGACTAAAGGAAGTGTCTTCTTCTTTATCCTCTTGCTTAGCTATTGTTTGATTATATGTAAAACTCAACTAATGAAGCAATGGATCGAATTCCACTAGTGTTCTTAAAGGTGTCATGTAGTTCCCACCATCTTTGAAATGCAATCATATGATATTGAAGTATTCTATAGTGATTATTAAAATGTTGGCCATCACAAAAACCAAATGAAAGAAATTTAAAGAAAAAAGAAAACGACGAAGCATCGGGGCATATGGATAGAAACTAAATATAAAAGTTATTGTAGTCTTGGAATTTGATCTCTAATTATAAATCGAAAAGATCTATTTATCAGTAAATAACTTTATATTTAATGTAGTAGCCATCTTTTTTTTAAACCATATTGCATCTTGAGTATTGGACACTACCAGGGTGTTTGGTTTAGTTTTTGTGGGATAAAAGTTCTTTTTGTAAAATGATTTTTTACAAAATTTGTTTTTTAAAATGTGTTTGGATTAGTTTTTGAAGAAAAAAAATCAAAAATTAAAGTGTTTTGTTTAATTTTTACATGCAAAATGACTAAAAATGACATGTTTACATATTTATTGGGGGTAGATGGAGATATAAAAATAATTTTAATATTTAACACTATTGAAAAGTTAGAAAAATCATAATTTCGTGACTTTTTAAAAAGACCAAATTTACTCTATTGATAAAGTTATTTTCAAAATTCATTCTCAACTTCCCAAACATTTTTTGATTTTTTCTAAAAAAAAAATTCAAAAATCATTTTAGAATTAAATCTAACACCCTCTACCTTTCTTATCAAGTTATCATAGTTATCATGTATATATATTTCTTTTTGGTGAATAACTTTTTGGTGAAGTAATGGGGCAATTTATATTTTTGGTTTCATCATGATGAAAATTGAAAGTTGATGCAAGTTATCATGTATATGCGGATATGCCACTCTAGTGCTAATCCGGTCGGCAAATGACTGCTGTAGTTATCTAATTTTCTTTTATAAATTTTGATGAACTTTTTAATGTTAAATCTAATTTTTAAAATTTATTTTTAATTAATACATGTCTTAGATATAACTTGGACATCAAATAAAAAAAAGGACTATAGTTGGAGAAACCATTTAATAGATTTAAATGGCTTTACTTTATTTTATATAAGACTTTATGTTTCGAATTCCTTGTTTGCCTCTATAGAATCATGGGAGCATTGTTTTGCAACGAATATATATATATATATATATATATATATATATATATATATATATATATATATATATATATATATATACACACTAGCCGTTACCCGCGCACAGCAGCGGGGACAAATAGTTTCTTTCAACGATATTTTTTTAAAGAAAAATGTTATGTTCCAAAAGAAAGTTAATGCCGTGGGTGAGAGGAATGGCGGTAGTCGTGATAGTGGTTGGTTGAAGGCGGAATGAGGCAAAGCGGCTGTGGTGGTGGTGGTTATACTGTCTTGGTTACTGGTTAGGGTTCTTCGAGAGAGTGTGCGTATATTTCTTACTTTGAAGGGATTACGAAGATAAATATTATGAGATGGCTTGTTACCAATGTGAGAAAAAAGATCCTCTATAAATTGTTGACATTGACCGCTTCAAATGGCTGAAGTGTTGAGATTGACGGGTTCAATTTGCAAATTAATTTTTCTATTAATTTGATACGAGATTTTTAGGGAATAAAGGATAAGGTTAAAGTTTTAATATTATTATATTATAAATGGGTTGTACTTCAAGCTTAATAGTTTGGACGTCTTAAAAAATAATATTATTATATTCAATCTATTTATAGAAATAGTTAGATTTCTTTTATAAGTAGTAAAGATATATATATATATATATATATATATATATATATATATATATATATATATATATATATATATATATATATATATATATATATATATATATATATATATATATATATATATATATATATATATATTGGACATCAAATAAAAAAAAAAGGACTATAGTTGGAGAAACCATTTAATAGATTTAAATGTCTTTACTTTATTTTATATAAGACTTTATGTTTGGAATTCCTTGTTTGCCTCTATAGAATCATGGGAGCATTGTTTTGCAACGAAATATATATATATATATATATATATATATATATATACTTTGAAATAACCAATTACATACGATATATATATATATATATATATATATATATATATATATATATATATATATATATATATATATATATATATATATATATATATATATATATATATATATACTTTGAAATAACCAATTACATACGATTAGCACTGTAAACGAATCGAACGAAAACAAATAATTGTTGTTCATGTTTGTTCGTTTAAATTAGCCGAATAAATGAACATTATATGAACGGATAAACGAATAAATTTTCTTGTTCATGTTCGTTCGTCTAACAGATCACATTGTTCATGTTTGTTCATTTATATTTGTTAAAATGCTAAACGAACATAAACGAACGGAGATAACCAAATATAATTGAACATATATGAACGTAAATAAACATATACTATATTAATGTAATCTCTCACACACACACACACATATATATATATATATATATATATATATATATATATATATAATGAACATAAAATGAACTTAAATTAATAAGAACAAGATATATATATATATATATATATATATATATATATATATATATATATATATATATATATATATATATATATATATGAATGTTTACGAACATAATTGAACGAACAAGATCATTAATGTTCATTCATTTAACTAAACGAACAAAAAACGAACTTTCTCCCTAATGGCTCACAAACAGTTTGTTGAATGTTCGGTTCGTTTACAACCCTAAATACGATGAGTAGATAAAAGAATCTTCAACTAAACCTTATAATAAAGTTTTACCATAGGTTGTGTTTGGCACATAGCTTTTGAGAGCGGTTAGCTTCTATTTTATGAAAAAACTCAAAAAAGGAAAAAGCTTGTTCGATGCCAGTAGCAGGAGCTTCTTGCTTTTGTGTTAAACAAAAAACTTCAAATTTAAAAGCCACTTTAACTAGCGTTTAACAAAAAACTACTTTGAATCTTAACAAATTGAGTTAAATATCCTTTAAAATAAATAAACCATATCCATACTCTTGGTGATTATCATGTAAATATATTTCAATAATTATGATGTCTTTATTTGTAACAACAATATCAAAGGACTTTATAATTTAATGATCTTCCTTCAACAAGATAATACATATTAATTATATGAATTTATAAACCAAAATCAATATCATACAATAATATTGTTTCTTTTATAACGTTGAAACATTTAATAGATGTAAAAAAAATGTTTAGTCTTGATTCTTACAACATTGAAAAATCTTATTTAGTTTATTTGTAAAAACTTTTTTTTACCTTATGTTTGACGTATTAACTAAAAAGTTTGCTGATAGCTAAAAAGTTAGATGTATATAAAAAGTTAGTTAATAATTGAAAAACTAGTTGATAAAAAAAATAACATTTAGTAAAACTAGCTGATAGGCTAGCTAAAAGATATAAAATAATATAAAAATGACATTTAGAAAAATATGTTTTTTCATAACTAATTAATGGTATGTTTGGAATTTAAAAAAAAAAAGTCATGAAAAGTTAGTTTAAGGCTATGTTTAGTGTACTAGCCAAAAAACCTAGTTGTTAGATAAAATATAGCTAACAGCTAAAAGCTAGTTGTTAACTGAAAACTAATTGTTAGGTTCTAAACTAGCCGACATTTGGTAAAAACTAGCTAATAAGCTTGTTGGAATATATAAAACAATCATAAAGGATATTTAGAAGAACATATATTTTATATTTAATAAAAGGTATATTTAAATTTTAAAAAACTCCTAAAAAACTAGTATAACATTAAGGTTACGTTTGACGGAGTAGCTAAAAAGTTACCCGACAAAAAAAAATCACGTTTGGTAAAAGCTAGTTGGATGATATAAAATTACATAAAATGACATTTACAGGAATATGTTTTTTTAATTAATTAAGAATATATTCAAAAAATTTTAAAAAAAGTTAATCCAAGTAGCTGTTTAAAAGCTAGTTTATTAATTATTTTTTAGCTTGTCAAAGATGACAATTAAACAAACTCAAAAAATAAATTATTTTATCAGTTAAATGTGGTGCACTAAACAAAACGTAGGTAGTTCTTTAAAAACATAGCTTATAAGCTACTTTTTAATTTGTTTATTTTAATTAATTAATGATATATTTAGAAAAAATTTTAAAAACTTCTAAAAACTACTCTATTAAAAAAAACCAACTTATAAGCTACTTTTTGGCTTGCTAAACATGACAACTTAAAAAAACTTGAAAAATATATTAGCTTATGAGCTAGTTATGGTACGCCAAATACAATTTAAGTAGTTTTTTAAGCTAGCTTATATGCTACTTTTAGATTTCCAAACATGACAACTTAAAAAATCTCAAAAGATAAGTTAGCTCTAATGTGCGTAATATAAGCTTAGTAATATGCGTAAATTTTTTTTAGGGTGTTTAACCTTATTAAAAAAAGTTTTTACCAATCGAAAAATTTAGCCGGTGCACTTTATATTAAGATTTAATTGGTTTTTAACTTTTGATAATTATAGTTTAGAAAAAATCATTTATCATCGTTATATTTTAATATTAGTTTAGATTCATATGTCATTTTATTTAATTTTACATATTTTAAAGGCTTTTAGCTATTTGTGTTGAACACTCTTATACAAATAAAAGCTACGACTTCTAGGTTCTAGTTACCAGGTTCTAGTTACCAGCTACCAGATTCAATTATTTTTGTGGAACACTACCATAATAAAATGCTAATAATTATGCTGAACTAATCTCTAAATATTATTAAAAAAGAACACTTAATTCACTAATGAAATAATCAGGACTATTGATTGTATTTCAATCCTATCTTTTCCACCATTAGATTAGATTGCTGACATCATCTTCTTCAACTAAAATTCAAACACAATTGAATTTAATTATAAAATCTTTAATAATTATAGAATTTTTAAATTCAATAATTACATTATCAATTACAGTATA
The DNA here is from genome assembly GCF_052625555.1 of Lactuca saligna. NCBI lineage: Eukaryota > Viridiplantae > Streptophyta > Magnoliopsida > Asterales > Asteraceae > Lactuca > Lactuca saligna. Next base: position 23,819,597 of record NC_136423.1, on the reverse strand, counting down.
TCATTCTATTTATATACTGGATATCAGTATCTCTAATTAATAGTGTTTCTAATTTAACTCCCTTATTTATAGCTTCTGGCTTCAAAATTCCAACCCGTTTAGTTTTTATTTAAATTTTTTTATTGAAAAAAGTCATTAAATAAGCAAATCAATAATTTAGTCATTAACCTATAAAATTTAATCTAATCCTATTAAATTAGCACAATATTTAAGAGTAAAAAATAAAGTCAATATTATTTATAATTTATCTCCTGGTATATCCCACGTAAAATAAATAAATTTGAGATAATGGTTTTGAATTTAAAACTCATTAATTAAGCAAGTCAATTAATTTGAAATTTTATTTCAATATAAATGATATCATTTTTTTCCAGATGAATAACCGAAAATTTCCAAGATAATATTTTAGGATCCCATTTTTTTGGAAGATAATGATTTCCGTATTAAAAACAACATATATATACGATTATATTGAAGTTGTTCTTCTTACGATTTTGGATTAAGTCGTATTATTTACAATGTTCTTCTTCAACGGTTTTATTCTATAATTCTTTTTTCTAGGTTCTTTCTTTACCCTGTTTTCCTTCTTCATCTACAATTTTTTGCATTTACTTTGTTCTTATTATGTGTTATTACTGTATTCGTGTTGAGAGGTCATGAAAAAAATTAATCAATCTACTTTAAGTATCTTGTTCTAAGTTTTTCAATTATTCTTTTATACATATTATCATACTCTTTACTTAAGTTTTCTAATTTTATGTTAGTGTATTTGTTTATATCAATTACTTTAGTTTCAAAATCGACATTCAAGTACAAGACTTTACCGGTGTGGTGTCACTTACGTTATTTGATTGTGACACAAAGAAACTTCTGGAAAAAACCGCACAATAGTTGCTTCAAAAGTTTCATGAGGTTATCGATATTAACTTCATTTATATAAAACTAATTTTTTACCTTTTGTCTATCTATTTTTATAACCATTATAAATTTTTAGGAGGGTAATATGGAGATTTATCCATTTACTTTGAATGTACTTTTCGATAAAAAGTTGGTCTTCAAATTCAAATTTCACATTATAATTTGAAGAACAAAGTTGATGGTTATGCAATCTCAAACTTCAATGTTGATAATACAATCACTGTTGAATTGGGAAAAAAAAATAACATCGAACATGAAACATTATTTTACGAAGAATACTACAATCATTACACTTATTAAATTTCGTTTTTTATATTTCAGTTGACCAACTAACATATTTCTATGTACTACAAATGTAGGCGTCAGAATCCGATTCGTTTAATGTTTTATTAGCAGAAGTCGGATCTCAAGACATATTAAATTAGAAGGTTTTAAATATAATATAACTAAATCTAATATTTTAAAAACTTTAAAATATTATTAACTTTTAGATTAACATATGAATTTATTTTCTACATTTAGGATGTTGTTTTCGTTTACTGGTGATAACGCCACACCTGCTTCAAATTTTAATAAAAACTCTGCAATAAGTCCACTAACTAAGTGGACATCCTTAAAAAAATGTATGGACATGAAGAATTAAAACGCAACCGGTAAGATGTTTACGATGTTAATAATTTGACAATCATGTCCTCAAACAAACGACAATCAACATCAATAACAAATCGTACTTCTACAGAAGATAAGCCAAAGCTGTTAATTTCAAAGCAAGATAAATAATATATGATTTTCATGATTTTGTTTGAGTAGCCGAGTGATTTGAATATTATTCATTTCATATTTTATTTACATACTATTTGGTTTTGGGGTTTGATTTTTGATAACTTTATTTCATATTATTCGTTTTTGGGTCAGAATTTTGATCAGTATGAAATGTTGAATTATTCATCTATTTTCCTTTTAGGTTTGAACTCAGATGAATTTAGAAATTTAATCATATTTTACTTTATTATTTCGTTTGAATGTGAATATTTCAACATTGTTACAGTGTTATTCATTACAACCTCAATATAAATATCAGAAAACTACCACTTTTTAGGAAATTGTAAACTTCTATAAATCTTTTAACCGTTATAAAATAATTATTTATATTTCTTGTGAAATTATTTATAAATTTATTAGTAATATTTACCATTGAAATATTATTAATTTTTGATATTAATGATATCATACAATTTTATAGATTTAAATAATAAAACTCATTACAATGATGTTAGAGAGAGACGAAGACTAAGACGTTTAAATTTACTAAATAGAAGATTGATATCTATGTCTAAAAGACAAACTTTATTCCATCATCTAAAGCAATAAAGGCTTTTGATTGTGTTTCACTTATACATTTTTCACCCTTAGATCAAATTGCTTATGTCATATTGACCACTGTTTGGTCAAACGCGTTGTCTATTAATGTTTCCGCTCAGACTTTCACCAATTTCCACTATCCCTAAAATAAAATTTTAAATTTAAAATTCAAATCCTCTCCAAATTTAAAGCCGTAATTTATGCATTGGCCATCATATATGTTTGCAAATCAACATGATATATCTTCATAATTATTCTATTTCTTTCTCAGTGTAGATCGATGATACCAAAATTCAACAAGGGAAAAACAAATATCTTAAATTTAAATTTTATTAATATAGTAAATACCTCAAGTTCTGAAAGTAATAATCGGTTTGATACATGTTAAATTACAATTGCTAGATTTCCAACTATCTAACTCAATAATTGTATGTATTTATTCTTAAACTTGCCCTTTTTTATAATGTTATTGATTATATTTAATATATTATAAGTTTAAATTGCAGAGAATTTTACTTGAAAGTGATGCGCATTAGATGATGTTTGTATTGAAGCTTGAGGATGATGCAAAACTCTAAATACCTTAGTGGTAATATCCTACATACTTAATAATTGAGTATTTTGAAAACAAAATATTTTTCATTAACTTTAATAACAAATTTGTTGAATTAAACATATTTTTCTGCTTATAAATTTGTTTGCTCTACTCACTTGTACTTATCATCTTAAAGATGAGAAAACATTAACCATGACTATATTGAAAAGTGCCAAAAAGATCATATTGGTAATACATTTCTGACATGATCTTCAAATGTTCTTTGCTCAGTTCTTTGTTTTTTTATTTATATCGTTCTTGTGCATTTAATTTGTTTCTTCAAGAAACTCGGTTTTCTACTAATTTTGATAAAAATTTGATGAACTAAGCATACTTTTATGACTATAAGTTTGTCAATTTTCTATTAATAAATCAAATGTAAATGAATTTTAACAATCCTTAAATTTCATATTCTATAATGTAATTAATGCACTAATTAATCAAATAATAATACATGTCCAATTGTTTGGTTACCTCCATAACAATAAGCAAACATGCAAATTATAAGCAATTTCACAATATTGTATTTTTTACTAGCTTTAAATTAACAATTACTTCTTTCACTTGCTTAAGATTATTGATTACTCATATAGGTTTGTAATAAAAGAAAATTTTGATAAATTGAAAAAAATTGTTCAACAAAACCTAATTGGTTATATATCAATTTAGGCTTCTTTTTGTGTTGTTATGTTTGTTAATTTGGCTATGTAGGATTCATTTGAAGTTCTATTTTTCTACAAGAATGTTAATGTTCACTTCAAGTAGAAACAATCACAATTACTAAGTATTCCAAATGATTTTTCACTTACATTAATCAAAACTGTTCCTTTATGTGGTGCGTTCTCATAGAAGTCACACTGGTTGTCATTATACAGATTTTCTAGCGGTCTATAGAAGAATCCTAGCGGCTCTATGAATAATTTTGCTGCATTTTCAATGAAGGATCACTTTATCAACATTCGTTTTGTAAAGTTCTTTCTCTTATTTTTGATATACATACGTGTCACAACAATAAGACAGAAAGAGGTGTTAGTAGCCATTAAAGATGAAAAGGTAAGATATAATTTAAGAATATTATATAAAGTATAAATTGTGGATTTGTGATATTTATTTCTATGAAAATATGTTGTTTGATTGCTAGGTTATATATTTGGGTTTTTTTTTGTAATTTGATTTTGACAAGTTTGATCTAAATTTAATAATTAAAGCAGGTAGGAAAGATATGTGCTAACGACTTTGAATTTGTATTGCCCTCCAGAAACCAACTGTAGCCTCATAGAACTTTCCTTCATATCTTGGTAGGTCTTAACATTTCCCTAAATTTGGCTACAAGAAGTCAAGGATGCACTTCTTGAATCAATCATTTAAACTGAATTTCATTTGTTAGTTGGATGCAGTAACCAAAATGAAAGATTTGTGAAATTTCATTAGTGTTAACCTTTGGAAAATTATGAAACTAATATTATATTTTTGTTTATAACATGTTTTTTTTTCTTGTAATAATTTCTTTGATCAGAAGATATGTATATGCGATTGAATGTAGCCTGAAAATTCATATTTTAATTCTTATAAGGAAAAATTACTTTATAAATTTACCAAATTAAAATATCTGAATTTGATGTTTATGGTTATGACAATGCACTTAAACTATAATGTTTATCGGATTTCTTTGCAGAATTTAATGTTGTTGGTACATATAACAACTTATTATTGCTTTTGGTTTTATAGGGCCAATATGAAAAGAGTCATGTGAGCCTTCATGGAGGTTGGTACACTGAACAAAGTCAATTCATAAAGCTACTACACAATATGTTTTAATCAAGAAGTCGCGTCATATTGTGATAAAACAAAGATTACTTGGATCATTTATGTTCAAAAATTACTGTATTAAAAAACAAAATTGCTCTAATATACATATTAAATATTTTTATTTAATAAGTTTTGTTCAAAAAGTCTAAAAATGAATCTAAATAACATTTTTTTTTATCAAAATTTCACCTTAAGACAATGTCACCTATTAATGTAATATGTATTTAATTTATGTTCCTCACGTTTAACGTGGGTCATAATCTAGTGATTATATTGAACTGTGAATTTTATCATCCCGCAAGTGAAACATAGAGATTAACATAAAGTTTGTTGCTTACCGATTGAAACATCAGAATTGACAACCCCTTCATAAGTTATAAACTAGTTGAGAATTGGTACGAATATAACATACATGTAAGGCAGTAGGGCATATCTCTAACTCCACACTATATTCTTGACTAAACTCAACTTTACACTAAAAGATACACTAAAATGCTCCGACCACACACTAAACCTAACATTATATATAGTGTTAGTAAATAGTAAAACACTAAACCAACACTATCTTTTATAATATAAATTTTGGATAAAATAGACTATACCTAACATATTCTTTTTGGTGTTAAGTATAATGTAATGGGTTGAAGAGAATTTAGTGGTTGGATTGTCTTTTACATTAGTGTTAAAGTTTGGAGATGGTCTTAGAGTGTATCATACTGTGAATAAAATGAACATCAACCTCAATATGTTTAGTGTATTGGTGAAAGACCAGAGTGACTACTGTAACATCCATATTTCAGGCCTAGAATTTTTGACGAATTTGATAAAAATACAAAAAGAAAGATAACAAAATAAATAGAAAATTAAATAAAATACATATATAATTATAAAAGTATTAAAGGTGGCTTAAGAAGTAAAAACATTTATGAGAAAATATGATGAAAATCCTCGCTATTGAGAGTTGGGATTATAAGAGTCAATTTGGAGAAAGCAGACATTAACCAAAAGTTATCTAGGACCATAAATGTTATGAATATGGCGGGGAAGGGTTATGATTATGTTTCTACATAGATCTTCGAGTGTATGGCTAGCTATCCTTATCGGACTCCTTTTAATGAACACTTGGGAGGTCACGCTGCATAGAATGAGCAAATGCTAGGTTAGAAAGCCATACTGAGGGGTGGACCTCATTATTGCTTGCTAATGCCTAAGTTAGATATTGCTTTTTGCATAGTAGTAAAATGTTTCCTCACTCTTATGACATTTGAGAAGTAGACTTACCTTTATATTGTAATACTGTGATTTTTCACCTATTTTTTTAAAGAAAAAAAATTAACATTTTTTAACAAATTACGTTTGCGGAAGACTTACTATGAATATTTCAAAAACATCACCAACGTTACTTTAATGTCAAAGAAACCCATAAAAATTCAAAGTTCACAAAAACAAGATGATGAAAACCCAGCATGTCCAAATGGCATCATATCCAAAGAGACTAATTATGTTTACCCAAAGAGTTTCCATCCTCACCAAGGCATCATGTCAAGCTACCTGTTCCAATGCACAACAAACAACAATCAAAGAACAAGTGTTAGCATAAGCTAAGTGAGCCAATTATAGTATAGTGTTAAAAGAACACACGTATCATAGATGTATCACACAAAACATCCCCACACAATCAAAGACTCACAAGCAAGACATAATAACATCACACCACATATCAAACACTGTTTAGCTCAATTTTATATATATATATATATATATATATATATATATATATATATATATATATATATATAAAATCTTTTTACCGCTATAATATTATTATATAATATTTTATTTCTTCGCTTTATTTTAATAATCACTCACCATTTACCATCACTGTAATTATTAAAGTAATACCTCTTAGTTAGGGCCTATTTATTCACCGCAAGCCCCCAAGGCAAGTACCCCATTGTGTAACACCTAAAATCGGAAAGTCCAAGAAAGGAAAGAAAACCCTAAGTCAAGGGGTCAACTCGTCTGAGTCCAGGGAGGAACTTGACGAGTCCGAGCGGGATCCAGATCGAGGAGTAAGTGACCGACTCAGCGAGTCGGAGAATGGACTCGGTGAGTCTGGTCTGAACGAGAAAAACCCTAATCCGGGGGTTTGCACCCTATTTAAGGAACATTACACCCATTACCCAACCTCTTTACTCTTCTTTGAGATCCAGAAGCTGTAGAATCGTGAGTGAGAGCCTTTGGAAGCAAATTGGGGCATTGTTAAGTGTTTTGTGAAGAAATCTTGAAGATCAAGAAGCTTGGACCAAGGAGGTTCGTGGAGATTCGAATTCCTTTTCAGTAGGAGGACGTTTTGGAGGTAATGAATCGTTATCCTTGGATTTCCCCTTTCTAGATCCATCTTTCATGGAGTTTTAGGGCTTCTTTGAGAGTATGTGATGAGAATTTGGTGCACAAGTTAAATTTGGAGTTGAAACTCCAGATCCGAGCTCTATTTGGATCGTAGATGCAGAAAGCCCTGTTAGTTGCTATGCAAAAGCCTTTCCTCATGAGTTAAGTTCCTTTCTAGCTTGGTTTTTGGCATTAGGGGATAAGAAGCACGTAAAGGTAGCAACTTTATGTTGCTATAGGATTCTAGAAACCTAGATCTTTGGTTTGGAGCAAAGGAGTAGCTTTATAACTCAAGATTATGGGAATGCACGTATGGACTCGGCGAGTCTGGGAGATGACTCGGCAAGTCGGGCTAGATATCAGACTCAAAGTCGCGTAGGAACTGGGCGAGTCACATGGGTGGACTCGGCGAGTTGGATGATGTTAGGCAGCAACTCGACGAATTGGAAGAACAACTCGGCGAGTCTGTTGAAGATTTCCTTGGACTCGACGAGTCTGTTCTTGTACTCGGCGATTCAAGTCACGAAACCCCAAACCCTTCTAGTTAAGACTCGGATCAGTGAGTGGAGTGGAGACTCAGTGAGTTGGACAGGACAGAACTCGGAAATCAGTAGACTCGGCGAGTCATGGTCTGACTCGGTGAGTCGAGTCGCGAATGAGAGGGGTTTTATGCTTATGAACTCGGCGAGTCAGTAGGCTGACTCGACGAGTAGGGTCAACCTGGAAGGTTGACTGTGACCAGGACTTTGACTTTGACCAGAGTTGACTTAGTTGACTTTTGGAGGACTGTCAGACTAAGTGTTATATTGATATTGGTAGCTCCATTGTGCTAGAGGAGCAGTGCCTTGAAGGGTTGTCGGTTAGCAGCCACAGGGTTATCAACAGAACTTAACAGTCCAGGTGAGTTTCCTTCCAGTAGGAACGAGTCTAAGGCCACAATGTCGACCCGTTTACCTAGCAGTAGTTTCTAGACTTTGGTCCGATGCAGTAGTTAGTATGTTTAATGCCTTCGTGGCTCAGACAGGATTTATGTGTTATGTGTTCCGGGTTACGGCTCGATGCAGTATGCAGTATATGTGTTCATGCTAGTTGATATGTTTATGTATGCTATGTTCAGTTAGTTTCCGGACTCCGGTCCGATGTAGGGGCAAGGCCTTAGTTAGTCTGGACTCAGATCCGATTCATGGGACAAGGTCCCAGTAAGTTTACAGACTTCGGTCCGATGCAGGGGGCAAGACCCCAGTTAGTCCGGACTTCGGTCCGATGCAGGGGACAAGGTCCCAGTGAGTTTTAGGACCTCGATCCGATGCAGTGGGAGAGGCCCAGTATGTGTTTTATATGTTATTGTATGGTATGTGGTAGTTTGGGGGAGCTCACTAAGCTTCGTGCTTACGGTTCCAGTTTTTGGTTTCAGGTACTCAGTTTTCAAAAAATGAGTTCGGAGAGGTTGCAGTGCACACACCATAGTCAGTTAGCCTGGGAATGTTTACTCTGATAATAAGATTATGTTTTGGATTAATACGCGGAAATTATATTATGATTTATGATGCGGTTTTTATAAATATGGTTTTAGTAATGTTTTTAAAAGAAATTTTTATTCGTGATTTTTGGGTTGTTACACATTCACTGCTAACATGACCGACATGACCTAATGCACTAGGTGATGCACGACTCTCAACCGCAATCATTGCTCTCAGTGCGCTGTGTTCGATGCCTTGACCTTTGACATACGTTTACATGCATTGTCGTTAAGGATTGATACAAACAGTGCCAAATCCACCGTGTTACACCTCCTAATCTCATGTGATGTGTAACATCCAAAAAATTTCATAAAATTTAAACTTTTCAAAGCAACCATTTTTCTAAAGAAGTGTTTACAAAAACCAATGTTTCAAAAACATTATTTGAAAATCAGAATCTATTTCAACATAGTTTTCAAAACATTCACATTATCAGAGTTTCTCATAAATCATAAGTCCAAAACGAGAGGATTTGTACAGTCATGTCTTCACCTTGCCAAGACCCATTGAAGTATATGAAACCATAAACCAAAACTATAAGCACGAAGCTTAGTGAGTTCCCCCAAAGTACCAACACCCAAATACATAACAAAAACAAATAACAACATGCAATGGGTCCACAACTAAAAGACTGGATTACCCGTGAGCCCACAGTATGAGTCTGGCTTGCCTATCGGGCCCACAACTCACATCAAGCTTTCTCCTGATCCTACAACATAAGTTTGGTTTGCACTCAGGGCCCACATCTTATGTCTAGCTTGTTCCATGTACTGATCAGTCATCAAACTGAAATGTCAATGTTCACTCCTCAGTACAAGTATGGCATACCATCCGGGTCTCAGCTCGTATCTGGAATGGTATTGAGCCCTTAGTATGAGTCAGATATGCTCTACCCTATCCTAAACTCATATCTGGATTGCTTAAATACCCTCAAGCCTTCAATATGAGTCTGGCATACCAACCGGGTCCTCAATACAAGTCTAGCATACCAACCGGGTCCTCAGCTCGTATCTGGAATGCTATTGATCCCTCAGTATGAGTCTGGCATGCCTTAACCGACCCTCAGCTCCTATATGGAATGCCCCAAGGTTTGTTGGCTACATCATGAATCAGTACAACCTCAACCCAACACAATATACTGATAGATAACCACATACGCAGATAATCATGCAGACAGAATGATAGGTACTCTTGTAGATCTAGCCAACTAGCATATCAAAAACTAACATACTCATGCATATCTATTCCGGTGAAACATCCCAAAATGTAGTCCAATTTTTTTTAATTATTCCTAAAAACCATAAATACCAGTCATCATCTCATAAAAACACAAGTAATGTGTCTCAAATCATCACAACAAAATAGTGTATCAAAATCACGTGTCAAAATATCAGAGACTAGACATCCCATGCTGAATCAATGGTGTGTGCACTGCAATCATCCCGAGCTCTTCCCCTTGCTACCAGAAGTACCTGAAACAAAAACTGAAAACTGTAAGCACAAAGCTTAGTGAGTCTCCCTAAACTACCACATACCATACACATATACCATGCAACTAGGAGATACGGGCCCCGCCCACACTCAACTACTTTGATATACGAGCCTCACCCACACTCAGCTACAAAGCATACATACAAGTATCACACAGACAACAAGTATAACTAAATCTATTAATCAATCATATATCCATACTCAACTAAAGCTATGAGATACGAGCCCTGCCCATAATTGGCTAAATGGGAGATACGGGCCTCACCCATACTCGGCTACTAATCATACATATAAGGGCTGGCCTTGGTGCCTTCGACCCATTCTACAAGAGGAAAACTCATCTCTCAACTTGGCTGCTGAAATCTTGTGTGATGAATCTCTGATGGCTACTCCAATCGACTCCTCGGCTATGATCATCACAATAAGCACTTAGTCAAAAACTGATCATTCTTCAAGAGTAATATGACCATTTTAATATATTGAAGCACATCTTAAGGATGCACATCCTTAACTATTTATCATGACCCAATTTTTTAAGACAATGAAATTAACTTAGAATTACATGTTGAAGGCGCACCAAACTCTCCTTGAAATCATTTTTTTCATTAAAGAATGGAGAATAGGAATGCCAAAAGTCACTCTTGACTTTATTAAAGAAACAGAACTCATAAAAACTTTAAAATCTCTATTTATCTGATTACAGGAACCTATTGACTATATATATACTAAAATAAACTAATTAGTATAGATGTAGGATTCCTAGATAGCTAGACTTTCCTTATATCTATTCCTTATTGCTCAAGGAAGTAAGGAGTACTTGGACAACACTCCAAGACTTGTGATCTGGACCAAACACACATAACTGGCCATATTGGACTCATATATTCACCAACAATCACCCCCTGAATTTCTGAGTCGAGGGTAATTCTTGCACGCGAAGAAACTCTCTCATCTCTGTGAACCTTATTCAACCTAAGGCCTTCGTAAGTGGATTTTTTAGTTGCTTATCTCCTGAAACATGCTCAACAATCACTTGCTCGTTTTCCACATGCTCTTGAATGAAATGGAATTGAGTGTGAATGTGTTTGCTTCTTCCATGAAAGATAGGATTCTTTGATAATACAATTGCTGATTTTTTGTCTATGCGAATCATCACCTTTTGTTTGTTCATTCCTGTCAACTCAGCTAACAAATCCCTTAACAAAATTGCCTGACACGCAACTGCAGTAGCTGCCATGAACTCAACTTTACATGAGGACAACGCTACTGTATCTTGCTTCTAGGAGCACCAAGTGATATGTGAGTCAACAAGGTAGAAGACATGCCCTGTTGTACTTCTGCCATCATCAACATCAACATTGTAACGACTATCACTATATCCTATCAAACTCATATTATTACTTCATTTATATATTATACCAAAAGTTGAAGTACCATGCAAGTAACGAAGAATTTGCTTAATAGCACGTGCATGGGATTCTCTTGGACTTTGCACATGACGGCTAACTACTCCAACTGAATATCCTAAATCCAGACGAGTGTGTTAGAGATATTGTAAACAACCCACTAACTTTCGATAATGGGTAGCTTCAAATTCTGGTTCATCTTTGACTTTAAACAACTTTAGTCTCGGCTCCATCGGACATTGATTTGCATTACACTCTTGCATGCCTGCCTCTTTTAGAATCTTCATAGCATAACTCTCTTGCTTCACCTTTACACAACCATTTTCTTGTAACACTTCAATTCCCAAGTAGCAAGTTAGTTCACCAAGGTCCGACATTTCAAATTGTAACACCATTAGTCTCTTGAATTGGTTTATAAACTCTAAACTTGTTCCCGTCATGAAAAAATCATTTACAAAAACTGCAACACTATTATATATTCTCCATTTGCATCCTTTCTATAAACCACATTTTCTTGCATGAACTGTTTAAAACCCATATTTTTCAACGTGTTATTAAGCTTCAAATTCCATGCACGTGGAGATTGTCGAAGACCATATAATGCTTTTGCCAATTTGTAGATTTTTGTTTCTTCACCTTACTTCACGAAACCTTCCGGTTGGCACACGTACACTTCTTCTTTTAAATCTCCATATAAAAATGTTTTTTTACATCTAAGTGATGAATCTTCCATCAATTCCTGGCCGCAAGAGCAATCAATAGTCTTATTGTCTCGAGTCGAGCTATCGGTGCAAATACTTCATAAAAATCAGTGCTCTTGTACATAACCTTTAGCGACTAGACGCACTTTGTACCTTGTAATTGATCCATTCATGTTTCGTTTAATTTTGTACAACCATCTTAAGTTGGTAAGTTTAGCATCTTGAGGTGGAGGAACTAATTTCCAAGTATTATTCTTCTCGATGGAGTCAATTTCGACCTTCATTGAATCGAGCCAATTCTTGTTCACCTTGGCTTCTTTAAAAATCTTTGGTTCTTCATAGAATGTCAACATTGGTAACACTAAAGTTCAAGTGGACTGCCGAAGTGGGACAAAACTTCCATCGTTATTTTGATCATCAATAGGTTGCGATGGGCTGCTATCATCGTGAGAAGAGTCATTGGTTTGGTCGGTTTGGGCTAGATCTGTGAACTATTCGATTTCTATTGCAGTTGGGCTCGAACCACCATTATCTTGGGTTGCTTGACCATTACTCCACAAGACCATAAACGTTCCCGGTCCATTTCCATCTTGATTTTTGGGTTCATTTGTCCATTGCCATGTCTTATTTCATCACAAATTACATGGGCACTAATAATAATTTTATTTTCCCATAGATTATATAATCGAAATCCTCCCGAATTGGGTTCCTTTCGAAAATATACTAACTGTCATGACCTATCATTAAGCCTCTACAACTGTTTTGAGACTACTATTTCATATGCAACACAACCAATACTTTCAAGTATTCAAGGTTTCGTTTTTCACCATAAAATTTCTCGAATGTGTAGTACCTATCAATGCTCGAGTCGGTGTATGATTTATGATGAACGTTGCATGTCGTACCGCTTTGCCCCAAAAGTGGTTTGGAATATCTTTCGGTTTCATTAGGCACCGTGTCATCTCGAGTAGAGTCCTATTTATCCGTTCGACTATACCGTTTTGTTAAGGTGCATAAGTATCCGTCAAACTATGTGAAATCCCTTCTTCATGACAAAAATGGTTCAACTCAGTCGATGTGAATTCTCCACCTCTATCCGTATGGAAAGCTTGATCTCTTTACCAGTTCGTTTTTCAATTGATATCTTGAATATTTTAATAATTCCGGATGCATTGCTTTAGTGCTTCAAAAGAAAAGACCACGTATATCTAGAATAATCATCAATAAGAACTAGAACATAAATATTACTCACTTAGGTGGGGGGATTAACCGGTCCATAAATATCTTCATGCACCATCTCGAGAATATTTGTAGCTCTATAATTAGCTTTCTTTGTAAATGACTGATTTGTTTGTTTTCCAACCATGCAAGACTCACAAAGTTGGTCTTGATGTTGGATTACCGGTAAACCTTTAGCTAGCTTGTGCATCAAGTTTATCGCGCCAAAATTAAAAGTGGCCAAGTCGCCCGTGCCATAACCAAGCTTCCTTATTAAACTTGGCTTGTAAGCAATGTGGTTTTCCAACTTTTAATTTTATTTTGTAGAGTCAGTTTGCACTTTTCGGGACTCTCTCATAAGTAATCTTCAGTCTCCATCTCAGTAGCAATATTTTTGAATATCACAAGCGGCTCTTGTAGATTGCACGAGGCTAATAACATTGCTACAAAGTGATGGGATATAATAAATACCCTTCATTAATTTTTGCTCACCGCTTTTCCCTTCGAACAAAATTGACCCTTTTCCTTTAATGCTAACACACAACCCATCTCCAAATCTTACTCTACCCGTTATGTTTTTATTTAATTCAGAAAAATAAGAGTAGTTTCCGGTCATGTGGTTGCTCGCACGAGTATCTAAGTACCGAATTCCATCTTCATTGGCATTTGCTTCAACTTTTGGAGGGATATATTTATCTTCGTTCAAGAACACCATTTCTTGAATTGTATTCATCATAAAGAACATCCCTTCTTCATGATTTGTATCTCCTTCTTGTGTCTGATTAAGGTTAGCCTCATGATTTTTGATTCGATCCGGGCATCTTGAAGCAAAATGACCATACTTGTCACACCGGTAACATTGGATATTTGAGAGATCACTTTGCTTGCATTTTTTTTCCCTTTTTTGCTTTTGATCTTCACGATTTTAAGAAGATTCCAAGTGACCATGATTTTGGGTGTTACCCCGACCACGTCCACCACCTCGTCCTCAGTTATTTGAACCCTGACCTCTACCTCTTGATTAGTCGGTGTTTTTATTCGACGATTCAGTTTTCGAATAAAGTAATTTATTTTGAGTCTCCATTACTTTGTCTTCAACCTTGATTCTTTCTTTATAAGCTTTTAAGCGACCAACCACGTCTTCAAAGCCTATCATCTTAAGGTCCAAAATTTGTTCAAGGGCTGCAACTATGTGGACAAATCACATAGAGAGGCTCCTAAGAAACTTCTTCACAAGCTTCTGTTCAGTCATAATTTCTCCTAGTGAAGCGGATTTCGAAGAAATTCCGGATAATTTTGCAGTGAACTCATCTATTGTACTAGTATCACTCATCTTTAGATTTTCAACTTCGGTAATTAGAGTTTGGACTTGGGCTTCCTTCACACGATCCGCTCCTAAGTTACGAGTTTTAATCTCCTCCCACATCTCTCTTTTGGTTTTTAAAATTACTGATTTGAAGAAATACATCCTCCGAAATCGATTGGAACAACAATCCTTTCACGATGTTGTTTTTCTTCATGTCATCTAGTCCGGGATCAGTCACATCCCAAACGCCATGAATCCCGAATAGCACCTCCATGCGTATCCTCCAAATTGTGTAGTTCGTCGATGTCAAATTCGGACATTAGAACGTGAACGACATGTGTTCCTTAGCCAGTGGTTGGGACGATTCTCCTCCCGACATCGCGGTTCAATGTTTAGATTCTTAATAAAATTCTAAGAGCTGATTTAGGCCTATACAACAAAAGCCCAAAGCAAAAGAACAAATTCACCTAATAAGGTCATTAAAAATACGATCTTAGGTTGCAATAGAAAGCAATAGAAGTTTCAGATCTCAACAAGGGCCCAAAGCAAAATCAAATTCCGACTTATTTTGTTGGTATGGCCCAAAAAAAACAAGCCTATAATTTTTTAGGTGTTCAATCTCAAAACAGGAAGGGGCGAGCGACTAAACGACTTCACAGCAAGAGGGCATGACGACTTTGCAGGTTCACGTCTCTTCCTCATTTCGTGTGTAGGCTGCCTGGATTGCCAAACCGTTTACGATCAATCGAACATGAAATCTTTAAAAGAACCCCGAATTTCAATTGTTGTAGACTTGGCTTGTTTCTCAGATTCTCCACACGAGAATTTCTAAGCAGGTAATTGTTGACCGACTTCTCCACACGTGTTCCTTCTATCGCATGAGGGCTCTATCTCGCATCGCAGGTACTTCACAGTAAGGACACAAAAAACGCAGGTTCTTGCTCTTGCACTCTACTTTCACAGGAGGTCTCTCGCAGGTTATTGCAGGTCTGATACCAATTAAAGAATGGAGAATAAGAATGCCAAAACTTACTCTTGACTTTATTAATGAAACATAACTCGTAAAAACTTCAAAATCTCTATCTATCTGATTATAGGAACCTATTGACTATATATACTAAACAAAACTAATTAGTATATAATTAGGATTCCTAGACTACTAGACTTTCCTAATATCCATTCCTTATTACTCAAGGAAGTAAGGAGTACTTGGACGACACTCCAAGACTTGTGATCTAGACCAAACACGCATAACTTGCCACATTAGACTCAAATATTCATCAACATTTCATATCCCTGAGAAACTTTCACTCCTCGATATTTTGTTCTTGGATTGCATATTGATAATAAAGTTCCGAAAACAATGCCCATGAAGCCAGGAACATCAGAATTTGGTTGGTCTAGAATATAACTATGACATGCATTTAGGAAGACATGTCTAATTGTAATATAAGTGGAATTGGCCATATCAGATATCATGCCTAGAATCCCAACCTCCGAATGGTATTCCTTTAAAACCAAGATCATAATTATACACAACGTGTTACTCTCACTTCATAGGGTGGTGTTAAGATTTGGTTCGTTTCCATGGATGGAAATCGCTAAGAACATGTTGCCTATGTAGTCTCTTTAAGGGGCATTGACTATGAAGATGAATCATAATCATATTAATGAATCGACAATTACAAAAAAACTAGTGTTTTGTTGAAGTTGAATCTTACCACACAACCTACGACGAGAAAGGAAAACTTAAACCGGTCACTCTCATCGTTCTTGATATGGGTAACTGTTACGAGATTGGTGTTTTCAAGACTATAACAGTAAAAATTGAGAATGACAAAACTTTCTTTATGATTTCAGTTGGATGACCTTATTTTTAGTCGTAGATAATCGATATCCATGGTGATAAAAATATGTATGTATAACCCCTAACCAAAACATATGCACATAGAAATTGGGTTGTATAACTTCAATCCAAAATGTGTGTTCGGAATATCGGATCGATCTATATATATTTTTGTCTAATCTATGTCAGTAAAGTACATCCAAAATACATTTTCTAAAAAAGTAAGTCTAGAATGTTATGTCTGATTCTGACCGACTTTAAGCCGCATCATATCCGAATTGTTTTCATTGTAGTGTGGAACAAGATGTTTCTTCCTCGGTGGTCTTTTGGCTGGCCATTTCCATCAACATTCCAATAACAAGGGATCATATTTGTAAATGTATCTTTGTAAGTCAACTTAGTGAATAGGATAAGGAATAAGAGAAAATAGTGTACTCAATAGGTTGTAGGATCTGGGTTAGTACATTTCATACTTTCTTAATATATTTTATTTTAATAATTATCTATATTAATTTTCCGTTTGTAGTTGTTTTTCAATAAAACATATATTTCTCTCCAACGACTTTCTTCTCTCATATATAAACTATAAGGTATATTCAATATTTTCATTTCTTGTAGCTCCAAAAAGAAGTTAAGTTGAACTTCAAACATATGACAATTCAATTCTCAACCTTCCCATATTTTCCTTTCAATCTGCCACTTTCCATGTACAATATACATCACTTTCCGAAAATTTTGAAACAGTAACCTGTGTTGCAATTTTAAAAATTAACTCAATTGCAAATAAAGTTATGTTATGATTGATATTTACATATTGAAAGAAACAGCAAGTTTGGGCTAAGCTGTAATATTTACTTAATATATATGTTTATTAATGAAAATTTCCTCTCTACATACACATATATGTGCATGCGGATGTATGCTCTCTATATATACAATGATGAATGGGGTAAAGGCATGAGAGACCAAGGGACACCGAAGACAGCCTTTCGCACATAATTATTGATTGAGCATAGTTCTCCAGTGCTCTCTCTTCACCAAAATCCAATAAAGATATGGATTTTGGTTACCATAGGAGGTGCCTTTTGTTGACTTGTGCAATCTTTCTTCTACAATTGCAGCTTTTTCTTGTTGTAACGTTGGCTAAAACACAAGTATCTTTGTCGTCATCCCATAACACCAGTAGTACTACATTAAGGGGGAGGGAGTTATTGGGGTGTGATATCTTCAGAGGAAAATGGGTAGTTGATAATTCATACCCACTCTATGCAGCTTCAAGTTGTCCCTTCATTGACTCTGAGTTCGACTGTCTTAAACATGGTCGCTCAGACACTCAGTATCTCAAGTATGCTTGGCAACCAGACTCCTGTAAACTGCCCAGGTAAATATATATATATATATATATATATATATATATATATATATATATATATATATATATATATATATATATATATATATATATATATATATATCCTCCACCTCTCTCCTTCTCTTCTATTTGCTTGATAGAGGGTATGCTCTTGTTAAAGATAAAGTTGCTAATGTAGAAATTTATGGTATTTGGGATCTTTCTGAAAAAAAAATAAAAAACTGTCCTTCTTGTAGTCTTTTAAAGAGAAGGGGTGTGACTGAATCATTTATGTCCTGCAAAGGAACAATTCAGCATAGAGAATTAAATTCCATGCCTGTCTATGTCAAAGTTTCCATATGGAAACAGTTCGGTTTAATTTCTTCATAGTGCTGTAAATGAGTTCACTACAAAGTACAAATATTTGGAACTTACTCAACGCTCATTAAAACTGAAACACTTTAACATGGGTAAATATATAATCATGTTTAGTGCTTGATTAAAAAAAAACAAAAAATACTTTATGCTAATATAATTAAAAATACGGAATCATTGGAGCAATGCTGATTCTTTAATGATGTAATGATACGATTCTCACTTTTAGTTTAATATATATACACCTTTAATAAATGGACGATATAAATCTACTATCAACATGATCGTTTATTCGTTCTTATAATATATATTTTCACATATGATTGATGGTTACTTTGTAACTGAAGTATATTATTGGTCAATTAAATAAATTACTTTCCTTTTCTGTTTGATTAGGATTCTACATTTGGTATCATGAAATAAATAAAATTACAAAGTGAATATATCTTTCTGGCCAATATACAATAGAGGATAAGATTTTTTTTCCATGTATAGTTTAAATTATTATTATTATTATTTTATTACCTACGCAACAATGGCAACACTTCAAATTCATGGGGTGTGAATTTGTAATCGTTACAAAAGAAAGATAATGTTCTACTATCTAATATATGTGAAATTTATAAAGGTTTAATGGGTTGGATTTGTTGAACAAATGGAGAGGGAAGAAGGTGATGTTTGTTGGTGACTCACTGAGTGAAAATATGTGGCAGTCCATGGCTTGTTTGCTTCATGGATCTGCGCCAAAATCAAGAACTTCTTTTCTGCACAAAGACTCTATTACTTCGCTTACTTATCAGGTATGCCCTTATATATTGCCCTATAGTCAATTCTGATATAGTACTAATGTACTATGAACACGATGTATCAAAGTTATATTGATTTAAGGATATCTGAAATAAACCCTCAATTTTCTTAAATAAACCGTCACTTCTCTTTTGAAAACTTGATATGATTAATTAAATAATGTTTTTAAAGTTTTTATGTTTTTTTGAGCTATTTTTTAAATTAGTTTATATAATTACTATTTTTCTTTTTATATTTATTAAATGATTTATTTATATTATTTAAACTCCTTTTATTATTCAACATATTAGTTTTGTTTTAATTAAATCATTAATATACATATTCTCTTGTTAATTCGTCACTGCTATTAACTCAGATAATTGGTAGGCAATATTTCCTAGCTAGCTAGTTTATAACGCACAATAATTTTTTTTTTGTTTGTAACATGAAAAATTGGGAACAGTATAACTCAAGAATTTTTAGTTTATAAAACTAAAATTTTCTAAATTATGATTAAAATAATGACTTTAAAAAATTAATTTATAACACAAAATATTATTTCTATTATATAGATAAAGTAACAATGAAAACAACACTAAGAAATAAATAAATATTTAATTAGTCAATTTGTAATGATAAATACTAGATCTCCTTGTACTTGAAATTCACTTAACTAGTATATCAAATTTCCGTTTTTAACCATTTTGTTTTTATAGCGTATATAGTATAAATAATTTTTTATATACTAACTTTGAAAAAAAAATATAACATATTTTTATGTCATAGTATTAATGGGTTAGAAATTCATAAATTATATAATTTTTTCAAGCATATACATCATATTTGCAACTATATGGACGTTTTTATTTATCTTACATATAATATGTGGCCCTTTTTTGAGAAATGCCGGCAAAATTTTAAAAATTATTCTTAACAAAATACTACTAACAATGTACATTTGTTTAAAAGAAACTAGACATCATAAATGATATATATATATATATATATATATATATATATATATATATATATATATATATATATATATATATATATATATATATATATATATATATTAAGTAGTCAAAAATAAAAATAAAAATAAAAATAAAAAAGAACATAAAACCATCAATATTAAGTAATTAAAAATATTGTATTAAAATTGATTGTTTAGAATAATTCGGAAGAAAACCAAGTAACAGCACCATCATGTTAATATAATGTCGGAGACTGGAATTGTAAAAAGAGCCATCTTCTTGTGTCAGTTGTGGTTATATAAGCCAGTGTTAGATTACATCAAAATTTAAATTGACGTGCATATGACATGATTGTTCGACTCCAGAATACGAAATACAACAGTAGATTAAAACGCTTTGTTACTATTCAGTCATTTATTTTACCCAGTTTTCCTGATTTAAAAAATTATTACATATTATTTCATGCCATGTAAATAATTATGTATTATACTCAGATAAGTACATCCACATTAATATTGTACTGATTGAGAAGCTGGAATATGAAATAACTGGGCAACATGTTTCTTTATTTTTGTGGATGTAAGTCTTTGATAGCTAGACCTTCTACCTACTGCCATGTCTTTGTTTCTATTACCAAGTTGTCGGCAGAAGAGGTCAGATAAGAAAGCACACCAGCAAAAAGGAGATGAATATGAAATTGCTTTAGAAATGGCATATTAAATAAACAAAATACACCTAACAATTTCAGTAGTGAGACTAGCAAGCAAGCACAATTCTAATTTAAATATCAATTCATAGTCTTTTAATACAAAATTTAAACAAGTATTTTTAAAAGTAAAGGTATGATGAAGACAAAAGAAAAGAGACAACAAGGTTCACAAGTGCGTTCTCATTCTGGAAAGTAGATAATAAATGATTGCAAAAAAGTATTTCTCCTTCTCAACCCTTACGTTTGGAATAGCAACCTTTGTTTTGGTTTTTTATTTTTTGTGGTTAAAAAGACATGTGGCCCGTCACTTTTCTTCTTCTAAAAAAGATTTAATATAGTGTCATAGTAATTTAGAGATATTGATGTCGAATTTCCTCTATGAATCTCACATTTAATAGCTACTACTACTACTACCCCGTACAATATAGATGAAAATGACGAGATTCTCAAGTGTTTCATGGGTTTAACAATGAATAAATCTTCAGGATTATGGAGTAACAATATATTTATATCGCTCTACATATTTGGTCGATATTGTAAAAGAAAGAATTGGGCGTGTACTCAAATTGGATTCCATTCAAGGTGGTGATGCATGGAAGGGGATGGATGTGCTAATTTTCAACTCATGGCATTGGTGGACACACAAGGGACACATACAGCCGTATGAGTCGCATTAATAACATTTATATATATATAATAGTATGTTGATCTGGCATCTTAATATGATGTGCTATTTGGACAGATGGGATTATGTGCAATCCGGATCAAAAGTATCAAAAGATATGGATCGACTAGAGGCATATTATAAGGGTATGACAACATGGGCAAGATGGGTTGATCTCAATGTCAATCCATCCAAAACCAAAGTATTCTTTCAAGGGATCTCTCCTTCACATTCTCAGTAAGTGCTTCACCCAACAATAAACCAGAATATTCTTAAAAAGTTTATAACTTGTAGCATCAGGAAGGGAATATGTAAAAATGTATGTCTTTCAGAAATGCTAGTATATATTTATTTTTAATTTTCTTTTCAAAATCAGGGGAAGAGAGTGGGGATCATCATCAAAGAATTGTCGTGGAGAACTACAACCACTACAAGGATCAACATATCCAGCTGGATTACCTGAAGCTCAAGGTGTTTTGAAAAAAGTTCTTGGGAGTGTAAAGAAACCAGTTTACTTGCTTGATATCACAACCTTATCCCAATTGAGAAAAGATGCGCATCCCTCGTCTTATGGTGGTGGCCCAGGCATAGATTGTAGTCACTGGTGTGTACCCGGGTTGCCTGATACTTGGAACCAACTGTTATATGCAAGCTTTAGTTAATTGATAGATTGATGTAATTTGTCTCATTGAATATTTGTGCTTTATAAATTGTACGTATTTGCATCCGATTGAAGTGTGAAAATTTGTTAATTTCAAAGCCGATTTGTGTTTCAGGGGTAAAGTATTATTTTGGCTATTGTTGGAGTATTATATTGTCCTGAATTCTATAACTCTGAAGTCTGAACTGCACATCTTTATTAAAAGCATGCCTTTAGGCTTTCATGCCCTTGATACACCATTTTCCTTGATCAACATTATGCTTTATAAATAGGTCCAATATAGAGTTTGGTATATGTAACATCCTAATTTGGGCCTAAATAATTTAGGTTATTGAGTTAAAAAAAATTATAATACTAATAATAATTAATTAAATAATTAATAAAAATAAAAGAGGGTAAATAGATGAAATAAATAAATGTATAAAATAATTTTATAATTATAAAATGAGTAATTAGTTAGAAATATAAAGAATAATTATGAATTTTGATAATTTGGACATTAATCTAAAAATAAATAAGTAAGGGCTAAAACGTCAATTATCCAAACTTGTGACAGTTAGTCTCAACTTGACTTAAGGACTAAAGTGAGAAGAATTTTATACTGAAAGGTTTAGTTTGAATCATAAGAGTGTTGGCCAAGCTTCTAGGTTAACTAAGGGTTCATTTGAGAGGATAAGCAGATGATGGAGCTTAGTTGCCAAATCCCTAAAACTTCATGATTTATGATTTGAATAGACGATGAACAAGATATTCGTTCCAGCTTAATAAGATCGTCATGATCCTATGAACCTAGTTGACAATAAGTGCTTAAATCATTAAGTCAATTTTGAGATATAAATAAGTTTAATTCAAATATTGATATTAAGACTTATTTTATCCATAAACACTAATTGGTTAAATCTGGGAATGTTTGATGTAAATGGAGAAAAGAACAATGCTAAAATGAAAACAAAAATGGATATGACAACAACTCAGTTGTAGGCATCCAACCTCTAGAATAAGAGGTATTTGTAACGCCTAGTTCTTGGTACGTATTTAACTTAAATTTATTCCATTTTCTAGAGCAACTCGACGAGTTGGGAGCCCAAAAATCATCGAGTAGAGATCATAAGGGCCGCGTAATTTAACTAACCTACTTGATGAGTTGGGAGACCTCAACTCGACACGTAGGCTGGCATGGATAAAACCCTAATTTCTGGGGTTTGCACCCTATTTAAACGTCTTAAACCTTTCATTTTGGCCTTATTTCCATCCTCTAAGTCCCAAACCTTAAATCTCGATAACCCTAAAGCCATTTGAGTGTTTATGAGCTATTTTTGAGTGTTTTGGTGTGTATATGAAGCTATTAGAAGAAGGAAGAGCTTAGAGACCCAAGAAGGAGTTTGTAGATCCATAACCCTTGCTTCAACCACAACATTTTACTGGTATAAAGCTTAAACCTTGCTTTGTGGTCATTTAGATCTCCATTTTTGAAGTTTCTTTCTTATTTTGGTCTGAATGATATGATTCTTGGGATTTGGACGTCCCAAGTGGAGAACACTTAAGATCTAGGGCCTTAAGGGGTTTTCATGGCATAAATGTGCCAACTTTATAGCCATGGAAGTCCCATGCAACATTTAGACCATCATTTTGGTCTTTTGAAGCTTTTAGGGCCATGCATGTGGATAAAGTTTAAGACTTTACGTGGTCATTTAGTCCCTAGAGTCCAGATCTATAACCTCATGGTCTATCTTGTAGTTTGGTGGGAAGAGGACTTTAGCCTTCTTGGGTTAGGATTTGAGCTTAATCTCTTTAGGAAGGGTATTGATGGGTAGAGTTGGAAACTTTAACCTTCTAGATGCATTTTCAGTCTAGATCTGGAATATGAGACATGGATTTGAAGAATAAGGGCTTAATGCAATAAGAAGGGTTGATAGACTGATAAACTCGACGAGTCCATAAGGGAACTCGGCGAGTTAGTTTGGAATGTTCCCGATTCTATTAAAGGAACTCGATGAGTCCACAAGGGAACTCAACGAGTTGAACTGGGAAAGTCCCGTTTCTGTTGAGAAGGAGGAACTCGACAAGTTGGATCGTAATTTCACGATATTGTGATTCATGGTAACTTGACAAGTTGAATGGTAAACTCGATGAGTTGAGTCAACTCGGAGCGTTGACATTGACTTGACTTTGACCACAGTTGACCCTAAAGGGGTATGAGTAAGAATGGTATCTAAGGGGCTATTTTGATTCAGGGAGTGTGTATAGTTGATTCCGGGACAGATGCATTTCACCTATCATTCGACATTTGAGGTGAGTTTCCTCTTGGATTGAATGGGTCAAAGGCACCAAGGTTGGCCCGTATATGTTATGTGTGCTGATTAGTATCTAAGTTTGGGCAGGGCCCGTATCTTAGCATTGCTTGAGTATGAATATGGAATGGATTGGTAGATTTTGCTTATACTTGTTGTCTGCGTGATACTTGTATGTGTTCTTAATGAGCTGAGTATGGACAAGGCCCGTATCTCGTTATTAGTTGAGTGTGGGTGAGGCCTGTATCTCATTATTAGCTGAGTGTGGGCGAGGCCTGTATCTCATAGAAAGTTGAGTGTGGGCGAGGCTCGTAGCTCACAGATAGTTGAGTGTAGGTGAGGCTCGTATCTCATAGTTAGCAGAGTGTGGGTGAGGCCCATATCTCCTAGTTAGCCGAGTGTGGGCGGGGCCCGTATCTCCTTAAGTGTGGGTGGGGCCCGTATCTCATAGTAGCATGATTATGGGTATGATATGTGCATGGTAGTTTGGGGGAAATTCACTAAGCTTCGTGCTTACGGTTTACAGTTTTGGTTGCAGGTATTTTCGATAGCAAAAGGAAGAGCTCGGGATGACTGCATTGCACACACCATGATGTTTAGCTTGGGATGCTTACTCTGATATATTTGATAGATGTTTTGATATGAGATACTATTACTTATGTTTCGATGACATGATTTTGATAACTATGGTTTTATTTATGATTTAAAAATGAAAATTTTTGGTCGTGATTTTTGGGATGTTTCAAGTTGGTATCAGAGCCTTGGTTTAAGGGATTTGGGAACACTCTCAGGTGTGTCTGAACTCAAACTAAGGACTTGGTATGAAAATTTTCAAAAGAAAACCATTTTTATAAAAAGGATTTTGAAAAGAGAAAAGGGTGCGGTGCATGCAATCAACCGAGCTCAAGTAAGTTATCCCAAATTACCCATACACGTTTATGGTATGATATGAATTATGAATATGTGAACTGCATGCTAGATTAGGGCTAAGGATCTAGAAAGGATGCCTTGTATGCCTACTGTATGAGTTTATTGAACTGCATGCTAGTACTGATTAGTCAGTGATATGATGGCCTGAATAGGATATGCTTGATTATGGTTACTCAATGCCTGAATGCTGCTTGCTTTGTGCTTTTCAGAGTTCTAGTTATATTTAACTAACTAGAAAACGAATACGCTAAGTTACATATTACGAGGACTAAATAATTTCAGAAGGTTAGGTTTAGCCTTATTACACTACTCTTGTTTGAGTCCAACCGTTGTAGGGAGAGACCTCTCATTCTATGAATTATCTGGTCTTAGTAATATGTAATGGTATTCGTGAGCTAGTAATTAGGGAAAAGTAGCAGGGACTTATTATGCAGCTGATGGCGGAGAGTGGGACAGAGATTTCCCTATGGGAAATCCTATGATGAGATTAGCACTAAGAGCAGTAGTAGTGAAAGGGACATGGTAGAGTCAAGGCAATTCTTGAGGAAAGTACGGATAGATGTGGAAGGTAGTATGGTCCCGTACTACTAAAAGCGGAGGATCCGTACTCGAGTCAAGGAGTGATGAGATAAAACCAGGGAACTTGTAGCATGTATGATCCCTCTATTTATGATGAGTATTCTGATGATTGTTATGGTGTATTTTCAGTATGGTGACGCTATGAACTAGGCCATTTGGCAGCTCTGGTGCAGGCAAGGGATCAGGCTCGGGCTCTAGAGTCGAGCAACTCGATGAGACGATGAACATATGAGGGGGTTCATCTCATCTAAGATCATGCGCAACATCATTGACCAGACTCATGTGATCTTCGGTGCGGTCAAGGAGGGCATTTTGGAGATTTTGGATGAGAGACTGGGTGTATTCCGCACTGAGATGGTGGCCATGATGGGGGCGTGCACATTGATATTAAGGGAATTTCGAGCTTGTGGAGCAGCAGACTACCATGAGGCTAGGGACCCTCTTGCTAGCAAAAGGTGGTTGGCGGATGTCACCAACGCCTTTCGCACCAATAGATGTTACGAGAGGGACAAGGTCCGACTCGCTTCTTGTCTCCTGAAGGACAGGGCACACGATTGGTGGGAGGAGGTTGGGCATGAGGTTGGTGATGATGCCCTTTATACTATGACCTGGAGTGACTTCTCGACCAGGTTCAGGGCCGAGTTCTCACCTGTGATCGAGGTGCAGTAGCTTGCGTGGGAGTTCCAAGATCGTCGATAGACGATTGAGACGATGAAAAAGATCACCGCCATGTTCAAGGAGAGGGCTCTTCTCGTTCCGCAGTACGTAGCGGACGAGGAGATGAAAAAGGCGCGGTACCATGAGATGTTGAGGAGCAACATTCGGCAGTTTGTGAGCCTATCCAGATGAAAGATGCTAGAGGACATGATAGCAAGGGCTCGAGAGAGGGAGATTGATTTAGAGATGGAGAGGAAGAGGAAGCCATATTAAGTGTCTGGCGTGGAGGTCTTGGGAAAGAAGCCCAAGGTAAATTCCTGAGGGAAGGGCCAGCAGGGCCAAGGGTGTTGCAGCAAGTGTGGGAGGACGTACGAGGGGACGTGTAGGGTGGGTAGTTCAGGTTGCTTTAAGTGCGGCTGAACTGGACATGTCAGTAGGGATTGTACTGCTACCACTAGCACCACTACATTATCTTATCTTATTTGCCTCCAGTGCAATCAGAGGGGCCAAAAGATGTCACAATGCCCGAGGTTAGCAGCAGCAAGATAGGTGGCGGCACCCACTCCTGCTATATTGAGGATTACAGATGGCCTCCAGGACCGGACAAAGGCACCTGTGGCAACGAGCAGATCCTTCCAGCTGACAGCAGAGGAGGCACATGCAGCTCCCGACGTTGTGACGGGTATGTATCTTCTCCTTATCTCTTTATTTATATCTATTATTGCTTATGTTTATGTGTCTTATTATAGAATCATTCTTAATGAACGACATATCTGCTTTGGTATTATTGGATTCGTGGGCTACCCGGACTTTTGTATCGCTTGCACTTAGCAAGCGATTTGTTGGAGCTCCGGGAGAGCTGGACTATCCCCTTGATATGGAGATTGAGAATGATAGGTTCATTCGGGTCGCAAGGGTTCATTAAGGATGTACACTGCAGTTTTTTGATGGGCGGTTTTCCATGGATTTAGTCTGCATTCCCCTGCAAGGGAATAAGGTTATCATGGGTATGGACTGGTTGAGCCCCAATGGGGAAGTGATCGACTGCGAGCAGACAGCTTGTACGAGTTCGGACCCTAAGTGGGGAGGGTTAATGATTTAGGGCGAGAGGCCGCAGTGTGGACCGACATTCTGTTTGACAGCGAGGGAGAGACGGTGCCTTTAGTAGGGTTGCACAGGGTACGTCTCCTATGTTATGGATACCTAGGATATGGGTAAGGTGACCATGCGTGATGTACCAATCTTACGGAAGTACCCGGACGTGTTCCCAAAGGATTTGCCTGGGATACCTCCGGAGAGGCAGGTAGAGTTTAGGATTGACCTAGTTCCTGGTGTAGCTCCGATAGCCAAGGCACATATTGGTTGGCTCCTCCCAAGATG
The DNA here is from genome assembly GCF_052625555.1 of Lactuca saligna. NCBI lineage: Eukaryota > Viridiplantae > Streptophyta > Magnoliopsida > Asterales > Asteraceae > Lactuca > Lactuca saligna. The sequence continues at coordinate 23,791,674 of NC_136423.1, read as the reverse complement.
TAGGAGTTGTCTACACAGCTGCAGGAGATGTTAGACAAAGGATTTATCAGACCGAGCAGTTCGCCATGGGGAGCCCTGGTCCTGTTTGTGAAGAAGAAGGACGGGTCATATTAGATGTGTATGGATTACCGAGAGTTGAATAAGGTAACGGTGAAGAAAGATTATCCCCTCACAAGGATTGATGACTTATTTGACTAGCTTTAGTGTGCATATTGGTTCTCCAAGATTGATATGTGATCAGGTTATCACCAGATGCAAGTCAGGGATGATGATGTACAGAAGACAACCTTTATGAATCACTATCGTTACTATGATTTCGTGGTGATGACGTTTGGGCTCACCAATTCTCCTGCCACATTCATGGATCTTCTAGCATGCATCACTGATATCTCAATAATAACTCATAACACAACTAAGTAAGGGTACTTTGGGAAATCACCGTTTGGGCTCTAGCTGATTGTACACACTGCTCCTTCTCATTTTCTCTTGGAAACTCTTACTCATTTTAGAAAAAAAAAATCATTTCTTTTGAATTTTTTTCTCAAATTCCCAGTTTGAGTCCAAACATACCCGAAGGTGTATCCGAGTCCCTCAAACCAAGGCTCTTATACCAACTTGTAACATCGTAAATTTTCAAACAAATTAATCATTTAAAAATCACATAATTCACGTAACACATTACACAAAAATCTCATTGATTTAATTTACGAAACGTAACTCCATAATTGTTCGATTAATACTCGAGAATCCTCAAAACATAACTCTTTCTCTAGTGTGTACAATCAAGTCGGTGGCTTCCCGCGATCCTAAGAAAATCTAAAACATATATCAAATAACACGGGAAGCACGAAGCTTAGTGAGTTCCCCAAAATACTACACACACCTCATTAGCCACTCGAGGCTATAACACAGTAAGACCCTCCGGTCCATGTGTCTTAGTGGGACCCTTTGGTCCCATAACTCGAGTGGACCCCCGGTCCTAACTTAGTAAGTACAAAATAATACACAACATAAATCACATACACATAATGCAGGATATAACAATACTCAATATAAACACATAAGACCCTCCGGTCACACATAGATACCACTCATGGTAAAGTACAATGAGAAGACTCACCTTGCAAGCCAGCAAGTAGTTATCCTCGAACACGAATTTCGAACTAGCCACCGTCTAACACATAGGGTGAATATCTCTAATTAATACTCTATTCTCGACTCTAAGTAACCAAATGTTATTCTTCTCTATCTAACTCTGTGAATTGGGTAAAAGATCATTTTACCCATCCATGGTCTCCATTACTCATGTTTACCAAACCCTAAAGTCAAAAAAAGTCAAACTCAAGTCAACAGTCCATGTTTGACCCGACTCGTCGAGTCCCCATGTTTCCTCAAAAGTCTCAAGAAAGTCCAGCTCAACTCGTCGAGTTGACCCCCAACTTGCCGAGTTATTGCACAGTCAAGCTCATCAGGACAAATCCTCACCGAGTCGTCGAGTCAGGCCATGGACACGGCGAGTCCTTTCAAACTCATTACTCATTCAGATGATTCAAAGTAGATCTAACACTCCAAACACTAGACCTAGCATCTCAAGACTTAGTTGTCACGTAAAGCTTCGATCTTTACATCCATGTATGGTAGTTTTACTCCAACACACCAAAACATGCTCTCATAAGGTGTTAAACACCATACTCCTCATATGGATGAATAAAGTTGGAACTTTTGGGCTCTAGGGACCTCACAAGGTCCAGATCTAAGGTTTAAACCTTTAGATAACTTAGTATTCTCGAGGTCTCCAAATAATATGTGATGAAAACCCTAACTTCTCAACTCATGAGACCTAACCAAATAAAGGGAAAGGTTCAACCTTTTTACCTTCCTCTTGAAGCTCTGGACAAAATGGCTTGAACCCCAACAACTCCTTCTTGTTCCTTGTTGAATAAACTCCTCTTCTTCCTCAAAGATGCAATAAAATCATTCAAGGCTAGCTTGGGGACTCTCTTAGCTCACTACACTAGCTTAGGGTTTCGCATAGAAGGGTTAGGCAGCTAGTGAGGCTGAAATAGGGGCATAAGATCCCTTATATAGGCCCCAACCCTGGGACATTAGGGTTTGTCTGCCCAGCACCCCGGTTTCACCGAAGAATACTACTTTTAGAGCCGAAGTTCTGTTCGAGCATATTATTATCAAGTGAGTGCATAGTCCCTTTCACATACACAGTTTTAATACAAGTATTGATGAATGTGTTAAATATATGATATGAGTAAGTGTGTAGTTTCTTTCTGACAATACACATATATGAATTATACTCTATGAAATACGCGTTATGTGAATATATACTATTTGCTATGCGGTATGAGTATTTGATGAATATGCTATACAGGTTTTAAGTTGTATATAAACAAGTATATTTTATCTACTAATATGTTGGGTAGAACATAGGTAGATAGTTGGTTTGTGATGAAATAAAATTGATGAGAGGCCTCGATTTTGTTGTTCTTGTCATCTAACGGAGTATGGATGACGACCACGACTCTTTCTTGACAGTCCAGTGGAACGCTGGAAGGTTCATAACCTGTAGGTGTTGTGAACGATGTGTTCACCGGTGTACTCTATCCCCCTCATGGTTGCCTTTAGGACATCTATTTTTGAGGAAACCCCTTTGCAATAATGTCCGTCCCGATGAAAATCCGAGATTAGGTCCCTGGTAATAGTTGTTGTCATAGGGACGTAAAAGTGAGGATAATGGGAATGGGTAATCGGGTTATTGTTGGTTGCTGAAATTAAATATAACTATTTATTGTGGGTTGAAAACCCTATATGCTCACTAGGCTCCCAAGCCTAACCCACTCAGTTTCGTTGTATTACAGGTAGTGCCGTGAGAGCATAAGTTGGGGAACTTGTGAAGATGTTTTTGTTTATAGACTAGTAGTTGTATATAACTGTGTAAGTTCTATGTATTATTGTTTATGCTTTTGTGTCTGTATCGGAACATGACATCCCGAGTTTTGATATATAATGAAAATAGATTTCTTTAAGAAATGCTTTGATAAATCTTATTTTATCATGTAATGTTTGGGGAAAAATTTCACAACTCTTTTTAATCAATGGATTTACTCTGAAATTATTTTAAAAGCATAAACGAAACTGGTCTTTTCTGATCGTGATTTTGGGGATGTCACCGTTGGTATCAGAGCATTAGTTTAAGCGAACTAGGAATTTGTAGGATTTCTAGACTTAAACTTAGAATGCTAGGTGAAGATTTGAGATGAGTGTATGTTATATTTTAGATACGAGCACTAGTTGATTTTAGGAAAGTTGCCTAAAATGCTTTTATGTGCTAAATGTTATATGTTTTCCATATATGATATTATTTGTTCGGATCTATGGTTTGTTGCCATCCAGATCTGGAGACCTTATGTGTTTAGGATTCTAAGCGTATGTTTACGGTATTAGAACTAGAATGTAAATGTTTCGGAGTGATAAGGATGATTTAATTATCTATCATGGATGAGGATCTAATTTCACCTTATTTGGTGTATAGATCAAAATGTTAAGAACCAGAAGTGGCGTTGGAAACGTAGATGAAAGCAGGAATCAACAACCAGTGATTGAGCGAGTACCTATTGTAGCGGAAGCACCTGATCCAATGATAATGGTTGGGGTACAAGCTATGATCCAAATGATTTTGGATCGTCAAATGGAAGAAACTAGACTTCTGCTTCGACATAATCATGAAGAACCTTCAATGCCGATTGAACAATCCGAATTGAATGAAGGGCATTCGGAAGGAGGAAACTTCAGTGGGACTGTTAGTTAAGCCAACCCACCAATTATTAGGCACATCAACCAGGATGGAGGAAATGATGGGCGTGGGTGCAAGTACAATGATTTCATGGCATCGAAGCCACCATGTCTATCTGGAAGTCCGACACCGGTGGAAATTATAAACCGGATCTCCCAAATGGAGACAATGTTCGAGAGTTGCAAATGCAGCAACAGACAGAAGACTTCTCTTGCGATCCCTCTATTAAAATCTAGTGTGTTGAGTTGGTTGAAGCTGTTAGCTGACTTTATGCCCAAGGGAGAAGCGAGCAAAAATGTCTTGGGAAGACTTTGTGGTGCAACTCAAATTGCAATACTGCTCCGAGTAGGACCTTCTGGAAATCAGTAATGAGTTTCAGAATTTGAAAACGGGAAAAATGAGCATTGCTGAATACGCTGCTAGTTTCACAGAAAAGATGAAACTTATCCCATATTTAGTTCAAACTGAACTCTCTAAGGTCAACAAGTTTGCCCTCGGACTACCAGCGGACTATGGTCCAATGGTTAAGCAAGTAACCACATTGAAAGCCATCATATGGGCTGCTAGAAATGTTGAGACCCAGATTAGGGAGAAGGGTCTAGAGAGGTCAGAGGTTGGTGAGAAGAGGAAGTTCGAAGGACCCTCGAGGTCCAGCAAAAAGGTAAATTCTCTAAGTCTATTTCGAGAGGAGGTGGAGGACGCGAAGCGAAATGGTGCGACAAATGCAAGAAGAAGCTTCATGGGAAATGTGGCGTGGAAGCTACATGCTTCAAATGTGGAAAGCTAGGGCACTATGCCAACGAATGCCCCCTTACCAAGAAAGTCTGCTATGCGTGTGGTGAGGAGGGGCACATCTCGAGAGATTGCCCGAAAAAGAAGGAGGCAGCAAAACCCAATATTCTGCCAAAGCCGAAGGCGTGAGCCTTCTAGATGACACTGGAAGCGGCGAAAGACGAAGCTGATGTCGCTTCAGGTACCTTTCTTGTAAAAAAATTGTCTGCCCAAATTTTATTTGATTCTAGAGCCAACTACTCCTTTATTTCACATGAATTTGGTAGAAAACTAGCTTTGCTTGTCGATAGACTAGATAATGCTTTACTAGTCGAAGTTGCTAGTGGCAAGTTTTACCTATTAGCCATCGTATGAAAAACATCTTAATTGATTTGAATGGGAATAAGTTCCACAAGGAATTATTGCCTATTAAACTAAACGGTTTCGACATCGTGCTAGGAATGGATTGACTTAGCCCCAATGATGCCGATATATTATGTAAGAAGAAGATAGTAAAAGTAAACGCCCGAGAAAGAGTCATTTATGGTGTATGGGGACAAACACAGAGTAAATTCTGGAATGATTTCTCATAATGAAAGCCAGAAAGTGTTTGGCCAAAGGATGTACATCATATTTGGAATTCATGATCGATACTAAGAAGGAGAAAAAGGAGATGCAGAGCATTCTTGTGGTGTGTGATTATCTGGAAGTATTTCCCGAAGATCTTCACGGATTACCGCCTAATAGACAAGTGGAGTTCATAATAGACTTGTTACCGGGGATGACGCCAATAGCAAAAGCATCTTACCGATTAGCACCGACGGAGATGAAGGAGATAATGATGCAACTTCAGGAGTTATTGGACAAAGGTTTCATAATACCTAGTTCATCACCCTGGGGAGCTCTGGTGTTATTCGTGAAAAAGAAAGACGGGAGTATGAGAATGTGCATTGATTATAGAGAGCTGAACAAGGAAACAATAAAGAATAGATATTTGTTGTCGAGGATTGATGACCTGTTCGATCAACTACAAGGTTCAAGTTATTTTTCAAAGTTCGACCTAACGTCAAGATATCATTAACTAAAGGTGAGAGAGCAGGATATCGAAAAGACAGCATTCAGAACATGATATGGACACTACGAGTTTTTGGTTATGCCGTTTGGACTAACCAATGCTCCAACAACATTCATGGATTTAATGAACAGGGTTTGTAATCCGTTCCTTGATAAATCTATAATAGTGTTCATAGATGACATTTCGATTTACTCAAAAAGCCAAGAGAAGCATGGCAGACACTTGTGAGAAGTGTTATAAGTCTTAAAGAAGGAGAAGTTGTATGCCAAGCTCTCCAAATGTGATTTTTGGATTTAAGAAGTCCAATTCTTGGGTCACATGGTCAACCAAGAAAGGATAATGGTTGATCCAACGAAGATTGAAGCTGTGACGAAGTGGGAAAATCCGAAAAGTCCCATGGAGATCCGAACCTTTTTGGTATTAGCCGGATATTACCGAAGGTTTATCCAAGGATTTTCTTTGATCGCTACTCCATTAACAGCTTTAACTTACAAAGGAGCTACTTATACTTGGAGTGATAAGCACAAAGAAGCATTCGAGCTGCTATAGAAGAAGCTATGTGAGGCATCGATTCTTTCTCTACGTGATGGAGTTTAAGACTTCGTTGTCTATAGCGATGCGTCTGGTTTTGGGTTGGGTTGTGATTTGACCCAAATAGAAAAGGTGATAGCATATGCGTCTCGATAGCTGAAGGAGCATGAAAAGAACTACCCCACTCATGATCTGAAGTTGGCAGTGGTAGTTTTCGCTCTGAAGATATGGAGGCATTACCTCTATGGCATGAAGTGAAAACTTTTCACTGATCATAAGAGTCTCTAATATCTCTTTAATCAGAAAGAACCGAATATGAGGCAACGATACTGGTTAGAGTTACTTAAAGACTACGAGTGTGAGATACTTTACCACCCCCATAAAGCAAATGTTGTTGCTGATGCTCTCAGTCAGAAAGTCACTCTTGAAAGAAAAAGGCCAAGAGCGTTAATAGAATTTGTCTCAACAATTGTGGAGAGTATAAAGCAAGCTCAAGAGGAAGATTCTGAAAAGAATGACCGAAAGGAGGAACGTTTGGGCAAGACGTTGGTGCTTGGTACAAACAGTCATGAACTGAAGGTATTCCAAGGTCGTATATGGGTAGCTAAGTTAGGAGGAATAAGAGATCTTCTGATGGAAGAAGCTCACAAAACCATGTAATCAATTCATCCTGACATCAATAAAATGTATAGGGACCTACAACCCTACCACTGGTGGCTGAAGATGAAGCTTGATAGTGCAAAGTATGTGGCGGAGTGTGTGACATGTGCGCGGGTAAAGGGACAACATCAGAAAACATCCACGATTTTAGAACCTTTGTCTGTTCCTATAGGTAAATGGGAAGACATTGATATGGATTTTGTCACTAAACTGCCTAGAACAAAGAATGGTCATGAAATGATTTGGGTGGTCGTTGATCGCTTCACTAAGAGTGCGCATGTCATAGCAGCCAAGGAGAAATGGTCTATGGATAAGCTTGCGAATTCTTACGTGAAGGAAATTGTGAGGCTTCACGGTGTTCTGTTAACGATTGTGTCAGATCGTGACAGCCGTTTCACCTCGCGATTTTGGAGAAGTCTACAAGAGGAATTGGGTACCAAGTTGTGTTTGAGTGCAACTTACCATCCACAGATTGATGGTCAGAGCGAACGGATGATACAAACGCTTGAAGATATGTTGAGAGCATGTACCTTGGATTTTCAAGGTAACTAGGATGAATATTTACCTTTGGTAGAATTGTCCTACAATAATAGTTTCCACTCGAGTATAAAGATGGCACCTTATCAAGCTATGTATGGACAAAAATGTCGTACGCCATCTTGTTGGCTTGAGGCTGGGGAAAAGCAGTTTATGGAACCCGAGATAGTCCATCAAACTGATGAAAAGTTGAAAATAATTAGGGAGAGAATGTTAGCAACTCATGATCGTCAAAAGAGCTATGCTGACAACAAGCGAAGACCGATGACTTTTGAAGTTGGAGATTCGGTCTTGCTTAAAGTCTCACCGTGGAAGGGACATATACTATTTGGTAAAAGGGGAAAGTTAAGTCCAAGGTTTATTGGACCATTTAAAGTTCTTCAGAGAGTTAGGAACCAAGCTTACAAGCTGGAATTACCAGAAGAAATGAATTTAATTCATAACACTTTTCATGTGTGTTATTTGAGGAAGTTCACGGGAGAAGTTCCCGACATGATTCCACTTTCGGAATTGAGAATTGATGAGAACAAGAGGTTAATTGAAGAACTAGAGAAAATTGTTGACCGAAAGACTAAGAAGTTGCGACGTAAGATGGTCGAACTAGTGCTAGTCCAATGGAAACATGTGAATGGGCCAAATCTCACCTGGGAGACGGAGCGTGACATGATGAGTCACTATCCGCATTTGTTTGTTGATGTGTGATTCCAGGAACGGAATCATCCTAAGTGGAGAGAATTGTAACGCACGTGTTTCTGGGTTAGGCATTAATGACGATATAATAGTCTAGGTTAACCTTTGTAACTCATTTTGAAATAATAAGAATGTATTAATTGAGTATTATGTGTTTTATGCTTGATTGTGTGGCTTAATTGAAATAAGAATAAAAATATGTGTAATAATAAAATATTAGATAAGCCCAATATCAATGAAGGAAGTTGTAGTGGTCGAGGCAAAGTTTTTGAGAATATAAAGAATGCCGAAATCCGAGTTATAACGAATAAGTTATGACCTGTCGAAGTTTCGTGACAGAACTGGTATGACACTGTGAGACATAAATAGTCAATTTACGATAGAGAAATAATTAGCCTTAGTGATGTAAACGAAAGTCATAGAGTTCGTTAAACCGAGAGCGTGCATACAAAAACGTCCAAATCTGACTTCGTATGAGGAAGTTATGAATTTCCGAAGTTTCGACTTAGCGATATGCAGCCCAACGTTTGAATATGAGATTGAGTGATATTTGGCTGAAACAATCTAAACGAGAATCGAAGATCTCGTTGATAGTAATGCAACAGTAAAAGGACAGACAAAAATGGACGTCAGGTAAAAAAGTGATGAATTTCTAACGGAGTTTTTCTGTCCCGGCCTACTAAAAAACTAATATAATAAAAATAAAATCAAAATTAGCCAACGAAGTGTAAATGAAAGTTGTAGAGGATAGTCTCACCTACGCGTGGATATAAAGACCATCAAAAACAGAGCTCGTATGCGAAAGTTATGAATTTTTGAAGTTTGGAAATGCGGAGTACGCCCAGCGTAAGGGAGTACACCCAACATACTTGTGTTCTTGGCCACGGATGAGCCACGTCACAGCCTCGAAAGCCTCCGGTCTTATCCACCCAGTACGCCCAGCCTACGAGGCATATGCCCAACGTACATGTCGCTAGAGGAGTATGCCCAACGTACTCATGGGTTACGCTCAACATAATCAGGGGTTCAGCACCCTATAAATAGAACATGAAGGCAACCGATTTTGATTGCCAAATTTCTTCTCTCTCTCTCTCTCTCTCTCTCTCCCATATTACCTCGTTTTACGTCAAAGCTATAGCCCCGAAGCCCCAATATCATCCCGACACCCGAAGCGAGTCTCGAAGCCCCGAAGATCCCGAGAAACAAAGTTCTCGAGGAGAAACTCTGCCCCAAGAAACCCGGTTTTCAAGGAAGCATCCCGATTTCATCGAAAAAATACTACTTTTAGAGCTGAAGTGTTATCCGAGCACAGTCTTATCAAGTGAGTGCATAGTCCCTTTCACATACATGATTTTAATGCAAGTATTGATGAATGTATTAGATATATCATATGAGTAAGTGTGTAGTTGCTTTCTGACAATACACATATATGAATTATACTCTATGAAATACGTGTTATGTGACTATATACTATTTGTTATGTTGTATGAGTAGTCAATGAAGATGTTATACATGTTTTAAGTTGTATATAAACAAGTATATTTTATCTACTAATATGTTGGGTAGAACATGAGTAGATAGTTGGTGTGTGATGAAATAAAAATGATGAGAGGCCTCTATGTTGTTGTTGATATACTCATCTAGCGGAGTATGAATGACGACCACAGACTCTTTCTTGACAGTCCAGTGGAACGCTGGCAGGTTCATAACCTATAGGTGTTGTGAACAATGTGTTCACCGATATACTCTATCCCCCTCATGGTTGCCTTTAGGACATCTATTGTTGAGGAAAACCCTTTGCAATAATGTCCGACTCGATGAAAATCCGTGATTAGGACCTTGGTAATAGTTGTTGTCATAGGGACGTAAAAGTGAGGATAACGGGAATGGGTAATCGGGTTGAAAACCCTATATGCTCACCAGGCTCCGAAGCCTGATCCACGCATTTTCTTTGTATTACAGGTAGTGCCGTGAGAGCATAAATTGGGGAACTTGTGAAGATGTTTTTGTTTATAGACCAGTAGTTGTATATAACTGTGTAAGTTCTATGTTTTAGTGTTTATGCTTTTGTGTCTGTATCGGAACATGACATCCCAAGATTTGATATATAATGAAAATATATTTCTTTAAGACATGCTTTGATAAATCTTATTTTATCATGTAATGTTTGGGGACAAATTCCGCAACTCTTTTTAATCAATGGATTTACTCTGATATTATTTTAAAAGCATAAATGAAACCAGTCTTTTCTGGCCGTGATTTTGGGGATGTCACATAATACCTCGATAGTGGGGGATCCTGTTGAGTTGTTGGTAGAGGATCAACAACAGCCGGTGGATCAGTAGCATGTGGTGGATCAATGGTAGGTGGTGGATCATCAATTTCAATGCTAAACGGATCAATAGTATGATGCTCCCGTCGAATTGCATCATGTGAATGAATTAGATTGTTATAGAATGCAATGTGCTCCCAAAAAGTTACATTGCGGGAGTGACACAATTTTTGATTCAACGGATTATAACACTGATAACCTTTGTGACCAATACCGTATCCTCAAAATACAAAAAGATATGATTTTGAAGACAACTTATCTCTTTCTACATGAGGCTTCAAGACAAAACAAGTACACCCAAACAGTCGTAATGAAGAATAATTTGGATGTTTCCCAACCAACACTCATAAGGAGACTTCCCCGATGTGTGAGCAGTAGGAATGTGATTAATAATGTAAGTGGAGGTAAGAACAACTTCTCCCCAAATCATATTATGAACTTGAGTAGAGAGTAGCAAGGATCTTGCAGTTTCTAGGAGATGTTGATGTTTTCTTTCTGCAACACCATTCTGTTTAGGGGTGTATGTACATGATGACTAATGCACAGTACCATCAGATGCCGATAACGTTTTAAAATTATTAGAGGTAAATTCCCCTCCCAAATCACACCGAAAACATTTGATAACAGCAAAGTGTTGAGTCTTGACAAGGGTTATGAAGTCACTATATGGTGAAATAGTCACACTTGGGTTTTATACAATAAACCCACGAGTAACGAGTGTAATCATCAATAAGTGAAACATAAGTGTTAGATCCTGATTTAGAGGTGACATGGTCCAGACCCCACACATCAGTATGCACAACATCAAAAGGGAGCAACAGAGCGAGTGACACTTTTATTAAAAGATAAAGCAAAATATTTTCCTAGTTTACAACCATAGCAATCAGAAATATCAACAGCTTTCAAAGAACCTAACATAACAGTGGAAACCAAAAACTATAAACATGATGCTGACACATGTACCAAATGAGAATGACAAAGATAAAAATCAAACGATGAAGGACGTAAAAGAAAAGACGACAAATCCACACTAGAGGCAATAACATCAACAACATGTAGCTGCTCCAAAAGATATATATCCCCAAGTCTATGATGTATCCTAATCACCCTCCAAGATTAAATGTCCTGTACACAGCAAAACGAATCAAAATAGAAGACCCAACAACAAGACTTACACATCTAACTGACCAAAGCAAGATTCAAATCAAGCGTGAGAATATAATAAACATCTATTAAAGATATATAAGGAGTAAAAAGAGAACCAACACCCTCTACTGACATAGGTGTAGCACTAGCATGCACAAAAAATACAGGTGAATAAGGTGATATCGAAGCAAAAGATGACAAATACGGTAAAATGTGATGAGATGCACCAAAATCCAATATCCACAAGGATGAAGTAATACCTAAAGTGTTGGATGAAGACAGACCTAAATGAGACATTGAAGCTAACATGGTAGTTGGATTGGAAAAAATAATTTTGATTATTTGCGATAATAATCAAAAGGTATGTAACCGTAATATTTATGTGAATTTCGATTTCATAACCTCTCTCTAGTGTTTCTTGATATTCATTTTTATATTATTGCTATCAATAGAGAAAACTTAGATCTAAACAAGGTTGCATATGAACATATGGGATAAGTGTTTTTCTGCTCATATGTAATTTTATATCCTAGAAAATCTATCAGAAGGAACATAAGGAAGGGAGATAGTGCCCATCTGGAGATGATAACATGTGCAATGACAAACAATCTCAATGTGTTTTGTGTGCTCATTAAACACTAAATTCTTGGTTATCATTATCACACTCTTGTTATCACTATACAAAAGAGTAGGCTGAGAGATGTGAACACCCATATCTGCAAGAAGCCATCTCAACCAAACAATCTCACTAGTGGCGATAGCCATGGCTCGATACTCAAATTTTGTAGAAGATTGAGAGACAAGATCATCTTTCTTACTCATCTATGATATCAATGAATCTCCAAGAAAAACAAAATACCAAGTAGTTCACTTACGATCATAGATATCACCATTCCAATTAGCATTAGTATAGGCTTGTAGCTCAAGAGAGGATGTAGATGGAAACACAAGGGTGAGGAACTTAGTACCACAGAGATATCTAAACGTACAAAGAACAGCTCCCCAATGAACAATAGAAGGAGCATTGACAAATTGCTTATCCACATGAATTACATGAGTATTATCCAGTCTAGTGACAATGAGGTAAACTAAACTCCCTATAATTGTACAATAAATGCTTGGATCTGATAGGGGAATACCATCAGTTGCAGAATACTTTGTATTACTCTCTATAGGCGTATCAATTGTCCAATTATTAGTGAGTCGTGCTCATTCAAACAAATCTGAAATAAACTTTGTTTGAGATAAAATATAACCCTTTGGAGATTTAGCAACTTCAATCTCCAAGAAATAACGCAGCAAGCCTAAGTCTTTCATAGCAAAACAGTGAGCCAAATCATGCTTTAAAAATTCTATACCATCATGATCATCACTAGTAATAATCATGTTATCTACATATAAGGAAAGAATAATCCACCCTACACTCATACACCGAACAAAGAGAGCCAAATCATGATTATTTGGTCGAAAACCAAGCGAAGTAATCACCGTAGAAAACCTCTCAAACCAGGCATGAAGGGCTTCTTTCAGACCATATAAAACCTTTGAAAGTTGAAAAGCTTCACCTGGTTGGTGAATAATACTTGGGGGAGGAAACATGTATACTTCTTCATGAAGATCACCATTCAAGAATGCATTCTTGACATCCAACTAATAGATCTTCCATTGCCAAATGGTAGAAACTACAATCAAAGTGCAAACAATCGTCATTTTTGCAACAGGAGCAAAACTCTCCTCATAACCCATACTTAACTTTTTGCGCATACCCTTTTACAACAAGTCTAGCTTTATGACACTCAACGGGTCCATCAGAATATATTTTGATTTTATTTACCGAACAATAACCAATCATGTGCTTTCCGAGTGGAATCAAAACTAAATATCATGCATGAGTCTGATAAAGAGCTTCATGTGCCTCAACCATAGATGTCTACAAAAAAGGATTAGAGACGACCTCTTTATAGCATGCTAGCTTAGAGAGACGATGTACATTAGAAATAAAGGAGGCAAACACTTGTGTGTAAGAGGAATAGCAAAATTCAAGAAGCTTTTTGGACTTTTTATTACGATAATACCTCGATGGTGGGGGATCCCGATGATTTGCAGGTAGAGGATCAGCAACATGTGTCGGATCAGTAGCAGGTGGTAGATTAGTGGCAGGTGGTGGATAATCAATTTTGTGACATCCCCAAAATCACGGCCAGAAAAGACCGATTTTTTGTTTATGCTTTATAAAAATCAGAGTACTTCATTTTATAAAAAGGTTGCGGAATTTGTTCCCAGAAGAACACGATAAATACGTTATTAAAACATTTTCGAAGAAACATATTTTTATTCATCTTAAAACGTTTGGGATGTCATCGTTAATACAGAAACATAAGCATAAACAGAACTTACATTTATTTACACTAGTGATCTACATCTCTTTAAATCTCTCAGTGTAAAGTGACTTCATATCAACACCTGTGATATACATAAACTGAGTGGGTCAGGTTGGGAAACCTGGTGAGTACATAGGGTTTTCAACCCACAATAATATAATTGTTATGTTTAATCATCAAACAATTAACCCCATTACCCATCCCCGTTATCTTCTTTACTCTTAAGGATTTAACCTAAGAGTCGTCTATCCTGCATTTGTTTATTCCGAAGTCCCTTACTTCCAGGGTTATAGGACTGGCACTAAATCCATAGCTGCTAATGTTCGTTCATAAAGCACTAATTCCATAGCTGTTGTAGTCTATTCATCGGGTACTAAATCCATAGCTACCAGTCTTTATCTAATAGGTACTAAGTCCATAGCTACCAATGTTCAACAGGTACTAAATCCATAGCTACCAACGTCTAACAGGTACTAAGTCCATAGCTACCGGTGTTTGTCCCATAGGCACTAAGTCTATAGCTGCCAATGTATACTCACATCATCTTCTATCTCTCATCATTTATCTACCCATCATCATACCCAACATATTCGTATATATAAAATACGTATACAGTTTAAATCCTTTAAAACATGTATAAAACGTTCATCCCGCATAGACAGCAAGTATTTAGATAATATGCACACATAGCACGTAGTTTATATAAAATACTTCATATCTATGTGTAAGATGAAAGGGACTATGCACTCACAACACGTAAATTATATAATAAATACTTCATATCTGTGTGTAAGATGAAAGGGACCATGCACTCACTTGATTAGGTGGTGATTCCGAACTCAGACAGCACTTCGTTATCTCAAAACAATTTTCCTCGACAAAACCTAGTATCAATACCACTAGGGTTTAGTTTTTAACGTTAACCACGACTAATTAATAGTCTAGCTATTATTACTATTATATAAGCGTTAAATAACACTCAATATAACTCATAATAATAGCCCAAATAATTATTTTAAGGTCCTAATAATGTTACTATAATTAAATAAAATCTATATTAAATATAGTATAGGCGTAGCTCACTTACAGCGAGTTTTTATTAAAAACCGGGCTTCGCTGGAGCAGCGTTTCCAAGCCGAAAGCTTTTCTTCTCGGAGCCGTCGGGCGCTCCAGGGCTTTCTACTCGTGCTAGGGAGGTTCCGTAGACTTGGGAGGGGTTTAGGGAGGCTAGAGAGAAGTTAGAGAGAGAAAGAGAGGCTTATGGTGTGAAGAAAATATGAGGAGTTCACCCTTGTATTTATAGGAGTTTTATAGTAAAGTAGCCTCTAAGCTTCGTCCGTAACTTTTGCATACGAGCTCCGTTTTTGTTTGTCTTTTTACCGTTGAGATCCTATTAATGAGATCTTCAACTTTCGTTTAGACCTCGTTAGCTAATTCTCATTCTATCTCGGATTTACAAAACTGTATCGAATTCGCCGCGCTCGAAAAGTAGGGACTAAGCTTCGTCCATAACTTTCGCATACGAGTTCCGTTTTTGTCTGTCTTTTTACCGTTGAGTTCCTATTAATGAGATCTTCAACTCTCATTTAGACCTCGTTGGCTAATTCTCATTCTATCTCGGATTTACAAAACTGTATCAAATTCGCCGCGCTCGAAAAGTAGCGACAAAGCTTCGTCTATATCTATCTCATACTATCTCCGTTTTCGACGTTCTTTATATCCATGCGTAGGTTAAAATAATATCTACAACTTTCATTTTGGCTCCGTCGGCTAATTCTCGACCGATCATAAATTTAACAGTAGGAGGCGTTTAGACTGTTAAATGACCGCAAAGAATTCGTAACTCTTTCATACGAACTCCGTTTTCGTCCATCTTTTTACTGTTGAGTTCCTATTATTGAGATCTTTAACTCTCATTTAGGTCGCGTAAGCCAAAAACCGCTCGAACTAAAATTCGAGTTTCGGGATGTACACTACTAAGCTGAAACTTTGAAAAATCATAACTTCCTCATACGAAGTCAGATTTGGGCGTTCTTTTTATGGATTTTCTCATTTTAACATCCTCTACGACTTTGGTTTAGATAACTAAGGTTAAAAAGTCTTCTATCATAAATTCACTTTTTACGCTTCCCGGTGCCGTGCCGGTTTTGCCGTAAAACTTCGACGGGCCATAACTTCTTCATTATAACTCAGATTTCGGCGTTCTTTATATATACGGAAACCTTGTGACATATACTATAACTTGGTTAAAATTATTTATTCTAAATAATCTTTTGCCGAAAAGTCGTTTTCGACCCATATTGCCTCTAAATTGACTTGCCCGGATCTACGGGCATTACAATTTTCAATGCTAAATGGATCAATATTACAAAGCTCCCCTGGAGTTGCATCATATGAATGAACAGGATTGCAATAAAATGGGACGTGCTCCAAAAAATTGACATTGCGAGAGACCTACAATTTTTGATTCAACAGATTATAACACCGATAACCTTTGTGACCAATACTGTATCCCAAAAATACAAGAAGTGCTGATTTTGAAGACAACTTATCCCTTTCTACATTAGGCTTCAAGACAAAACAGGTACACCCAAATACTCGTAATGAAAAATAATATGGATGTTGCCTAAACAACATTCATAAGGAGACTTACTCGATGTGTGAGCAATAGCAATGTGATTAATAGCATAAGTGGGAGTAGGAACAACTTATCCCCAAAATATATTAGGATTTGAGTAGAGAGTAGAAAGGATCTTGTAGTTTCTAGGAGATGTTGATGTTTTCTTTATGTATCAACATTCTGATGAGGGGTGTCTGTACATGATGAGTTAGATCCCGATTTAGAGGTAACCTGGGATGTGCCCCATACATCAGAATGCACAACATCAAAGGGAGCAACAGAAAGAGTGACACTTTTATTAAACGATAAAGCATGAAATTTTCCCAATTTACAACCATAACAATCAGATATATCAATAGTTTTGAAAGAACCTAACACAACAGTGGAAACCAAAAACTATAAACGTGATGCTGACACATATGCGAAATGAGAATGCCAAAGATAAAAATCAGACGAGGAAGGGCTGAAAAGAAAGGACGACAAATCCACACTAGTAGCAATAACATCAGCAACATGTGGCTACTCCAAAACATAAAGCTCCGCAAGTTTACAACCTATCCGAATCACCCTCCGAGACTGAATTGTTGTACACAGCAAAACGAATCAAAATAGAAGAACTAACAACAAGACTTGCATAATTGATTGACCGAAACAAGATTCAAATTAAGTGTGGGAATATGATAAACATTTGTTAAAGATATATATAGAGTAACAATAGAACCAACACCCTCTACTGACATAGCCATAGCACTAGCATACATAACAGAGACAAATGAACAAGGTGATATCAATGCAAAAGATGAAATATATGGTGAAATGTGATGAGATGCACCAAAATCCAATTTCGACAAGAATGAAGGAATACCTGAACTGTTGGATGAAGACAGACCTGAATGAGACATTGAAGCTGACATGGCAGTTGGATTGGAAACAATAAACTGTCAGGACTACTCAATAATATGTGGATCCAAGGCTGATAGTGGTGTAAATTATGTCTCATTCTCAACTAAAGGAGAAACAAAAACATATTGTAGTGGCCTAAAAGGTGGAAACAGGGGAAGAAACTGTCTAAAATACATGTTAATCTATAAAGGTTGAGACTGTACAGGTGATCTGGTTTGTTATTGCTTCTGTAAGAGCCAACTGATCACACAAATCTAACATAGTTGCATAGAATTCCTGAACACTGAGATTATTCTGTTGGAGGGCTCGAATGTCAACTCTAACTGGTACTGCTTTCCAAAATGATACGGAGTATATAGCCTATCCAAGTGATCCCAAACCTCCTTTAATGTGTCATAGTTCGCCAATTGAGTACTAATAGATTGGATAACAAAATTATTAATCCAAGTAATAATCTTAGAGTTATCAGTCCTACAAGAATCCAGTACAACTACATAATTCACAGCCTTGTGATTTGTTGGTTTATTCTTATCACCTTTAACAATCCCCAACATACCCTTGCCTTGCAAGAAATTCTTCAAAACATAACTCCAATTGGCATAGTTCTTACCATCGAGTTGGGTACTAATACATAGAGAATCGTCTTTTGGGTCCATATTTAAAATAACAGTAAAACAAAAATAACAAAAACTAACAACAAATACGAATAGAAGCGACACAAATCTTGATCTCGAAATCAACAAAATCGAACAAATCATACCAAGTAGAATACCGTGCAACGTCGTACCTGCTGTAACTCACCCCCGAAAATACAAATAATAAAACGAGCTCTGATACCATGAAAACTAACAAATAAAAGACATAGAACAACTACAACTCATCTTTTGGGGCCATATTTCCAATAACAATCAAACGAAATAGCAAAAACCAACAAAAAATACGAATAGCAACAACAACAATCTAGATCTCAAAATTAACAAAATTGAACAAATCATACCAAGTAGAATACCGTGCAACGTTGTGCCTGCTACAACTCGCCCCCGAAAATACAAATAATCAACCGAGTTTTGATACCGGAAAAATTAACAAGTAAAAGACATAGAACAACTATGATTTTGTATTATTATCAAATGAGAAGTACAATTACAAGAGAAGAGACAAACATAATTTATAAACTAGCTAATTAGAGTTTACTAGCTAGTAGACTAATATACATCCCAATACAAAATAAGGTCAAAGTCTTGTTAGGCTAAAAGAAAATAATAATAATAATAATAATAATAATAATAATAATAATAAATCATAATATATTAATAAATCATGTAAATAATAATAATAACAATAATAATTAACTAAAATAGTGTTCTATAGACACGACCTTAAAAAATAATAATCGTTAATTCGTTATATATAAGAATAATTGTTTTTGTTATTTCTATCGACATAATCTAAAAAATAATTGTTTTTGTTATTTCTATCGACATAATCTAATTAATATAAATAATTTAGTTACCATCGATAGTCCTTGTTTAATCTGCTAGAAACTTGCTACTAACCAAGGGTTTTAAAGACTAAATAATCCGTTAATTGTCTTTAGAATATATCTACTATTAGATTTATGTGATCCGTCCCTATTCCGTCGACTTACAAATATGTTGTTTATCCGAATATATTATCCGTGTGATATTTAGTTTAGCTGTAGTGTTTGGTCCATAAAATAAAGAAACAAAATGGGTAAATTATCCCCACCCGTGTATCAATCTAATGCTACAAGTATTAGAGCATATTGTTGTTAAAGTTTCGCGTTATGGGTGACGATAACGATGTTATAGCACTTGTAACACCCCCTCTCCCTTCTTCTCCCCCTTCTCGTTAGAGAGGCGTTATGACATCTAACGTTGTGATGAAGATGGGATGAAATACGTACTTCGATTGGATGTTGCCTTCATCAACAAATAAAATCATTTTCCTTCATCTCTCTCTTTCTCTCCCCTCTTAACATGTTAGAACATATAGACACCATCTTCACTTTTAGTTATTATTATGTTTGACATGTGATATGATAAATTTGGATGTTATAATATTGGACCCCTACCCAATGCTTCTTGATTACTTGAAATTTTATTATCACACCAATACCATATTATGTTTGGTATTCTTATCATTCCAAATCATCAAAATAATTTATTTTAAAGTTTTTACTTAACTAAATAATATTTAATTCTAATAATTTAACACATAAACTAAAAATTCAAATTCAAATAATTCAAAATTCACATAAATAAAAATAAAACTTACAACAAAAAATTTCAAACATAAAGTTACTATTGGTTATTAGCATCTTCGTTTTGATATAAATGCTCTCTTAAGTCTTGTAGAAGAAAGTGGCATGTTTCAGTAGATTGAATTTTAAGAACTATTATTATGTAATCATTCATAGTAGGAATTAATTGTTGCATCAGATTATAACTTCATCGGTTCTATCATTCGTGCAAATTGTATCTCATGTTTATGATCTAATATATACTTCCTCCGTCTCAAAATTATAACTTATCTTTTCTTTTTGGTTTGTCCCAAAATAATAGTTCAATTCTAAAAATAAATAAACATTTTTACTAAAATACTCCCTCATAATTACTTAACGAACTAAGGATTTAATGGTACATTAAATGCAAAGTAAGGACAAAACTGTCATCTTATTATATAAAGTTTGTAGTAATTAATGTTTTTCTTAATCTGTGTGTTTTTTGTCAGTGGATAATAATATTGAGACAGATGGAGTAATATAATACAAACATATATTTCTTCATCATGCCGCCATCTAGAATCGTGCAAGGTGTTTCATTAAATGTCATTTATGCTTCAGTACACAAAGCGCCCTCTTTATGTTCTTCCTAGCAAAAAAAAATTTATTTTTTTATTTTTATTTTTTTTATCACTCGGTAACAAGTATGTTTTCATAAAAGTAGTATAATCAGGATATACCCCATTACAAATGTAGTAACCATGTTTGTATTCTCTTCTATTCAGTGAAATACATGTGCTTGTCCGGTCACACTATCCTTGAAAATTGGGAAACTCCTATGAACATTTATGTCATCATTGGACCTTGCAACCCAAAGAACGCATGCCAAATTTACAAGCATTAGATGCAATAATTTTCAGTATCAAACACAGTTGTAACATCCCAAAAATTATGGACCAAAAATTTTATTTTTAATTAAGTGAATTGCAAAACGTTAGTAACAAAATATCATTCGACCATATCATTTAATAAAACATGTCTCACGTTTGTAAACCAGAATGTAAATCATAATAATATCAGAGTACAAATCCCAGAATGTCTCATAGTGCGGAAAAACAAGAGCGTGTGTGTGATATGCCGCTATCGCGCCAACTCCTTCCCCTTGGCTGAAGAGGTACCTGAAACAACAACTAAAACCCGTAAGCACAGAGCTTAGTGAGTTCCCCCACTGTACTACATACCATATAATCACATAGCATACATACTGCCAGACAATTCTAGGGTGCCCGACCTACCCGGTACGGTCATTCTGGGGTGCCGACCTACCCGTGTCAAGCTATTCTGGGGTGCTGACTACCCATGTCAAGCCGTTCTGGGGTGCTGACTACCCTTCGGTCCTAACAACCGAACCTCGGGGACTATTTCACCCCCTACTACTACTATCAGCCATAACATATCATAAACATATTACCAGACATATCTGGGGTGCCTGAGCTACCCTTCGGTCCTAACAACCGAACTTGGGGATTGGTCCCCTCCTACTACCTCTATCACATATAAAATAACAAGCTAGTAGGCAAACATATCATCACATACTGTCAGACGAACCTGGAGTGTCTGACTACCCTTCGGTCCTAACAACCGAACTATAGTACTATCACATACAACATATCATGCTAGCATATAACATATCAAGTAGTAGCAAACCTAGATGATATCACAAAGACAATCATCTATCATACGTCTCCTACTGGTGGGCCGACATTGTGGCCTTAGACCCATCGCTACTGGAAGGTAACTCACCTCGAAAGTAGTTGCTGAAGTCTGCATGCTAAGCGCTTGACTGCTGAACCGGAACTCCCCAACTACAATTTCCATAAACAATAAGTCAAATATTGATAACTAACCCCCCCCCCCCTCGGTCAAAGTCAACATCCTGGTAGAAGTCAACTTCCTGGTTGACCGAACTCGCCGAGTTGGCTCGCTAACTCTCCGAGTCCCTTCCATCTGTTTTAGTTTTATACTCGTTCTACTCGTCGAGCTTAGAGAAGACTCGACGCGTTCTTCTTCGATACACAAATACTAAGTCCAAGTTCATCCGACTCGGCGAGTTGAAGAACAACTCGTCGAGTCTAAGGCAATCTTCATCTGACTCGCCGAGTTGCTCATCCAACTCGCCGAGTCCACGGCTATCTTCATAGGACTCGCCGAGTCCATCGTTCTACTCGCCGAGTTCATTCAGTCCTTTTTCCACACAGACCTGATTTCAGCCATGCAGTGGCTCCAAACCACAGATCTAGGCTTCTAGGGCATGCTTATCACGTAAAGTTGCAAACTTTACGTGCATGCATAGCTTTAGGGGTTTCAAATGTCCAAACTAAGCTCTTAATGGGGTTCTAAGCTCAAGAGGGACCTTAGTCACCAATATGACTAAAACTTAACACTTCTAGAAGGTAATGAGAGTCCAGATCTGAAGTATAACCCAACCATAAGGTTTCATTCAAGGATTTGGGGTTTTAGGGTTTAAAAGCAACAATTTAGGGACAAACAAGATCTAATAGATCAATAATCAAGATGGAAACTTTAGTACCAGAATGGATGACCACAAATGAATGTGTTCTGGATCTAAGTCCCCTTCCTTGACCTCTTCAACCTCTCCCTTCTTCCACTTGCTCCAAAGTGCACCAAAAGTCCCTTCACAAGGCAACAATCACTCAAACTTACCAATGGAGGCTAGGGTTTCGATAAGGAATGCTCTGAGGGTGATGGAGGCTGAGATGGGGCTATAAGGTCGTTTAAATAGGGTGCAAACCCTAAGGATTAGGGTCTCCTCCTGATTGGCCTACTCGTCGAGTCCAGGCGTGGACTCGCCGAGTAGATCACTTAAAGCCCGCATCCACTCGACATCTACTCGGCGAGTTAGGGCTACAACTCGCCGAGTAGCTCTTCCCAAAAAGAAACATTTAATCAAAATAAATACGTACCAGGAACGGGGCATTACAACGGTGCACCTATATCACCTCGGGTAAATCGGTGTCGCCATACATTTTTACATTTTTCTAATTCCTAATGCGTACAATCAAAAGTACCAATCATTTCTGATAGATTGTGTTTGTCTCTCAATATCACGTTTAATAAGTTTATGGAAGTATAGCCAAAAAACATCTATAACATATGTGCAAATATAATCCATACACTCTCATAAGTAGGGGCGGACCTAGGGGTGGTCCACGGTGGCACCGACAACCCCTAACTTTTTCCGCCGTAGTGGAAAATTTTTCAAACGGGATTTTTAATATTTCTACTACCGTACAACCCCTACTGTAAAATTCTGCGTCCACCCCTGATCATAAGGTTGTTGTTGATATTTTCAAATAATCATCCATTGCATCATAAGTAATAAGGTAACCTAGATATCTAATTGTATTCATACATTTAAGTATATATACAACTAAACCCCATATATTATACCTCTACTCTCTAATCTTTGCCAAAAAAAAACTCACATCGAACCTCTAAAGCGTTTACTAACGCATAAAAATACCTCTTTAGTTATACGGAAAATACGATCAAGTGTTTCCTTATTATAAATTTAATTTTTAGAAAAAAAAAAACATTACGTACCAAACGTTCATATGAAGTTTGACGATCTCTATTGACAACAACTCATGTGTGCTTAGCATATCTTGATTCCTGTTCAACAATGTTGGTAACAATATTAAAGAATGTTAAGACAAACTCTATCTATTTTTATAGTTATCCGAATCATATTTTTCAAAAATCTATCTATTTTTATAGTGTTAAAAAGGTTAAAAGATAGTGAAGATTATGTGTGAAATGTAAGTGATATATGAACATCAGAGTATACGTATAAATAAATTACAAGGTTTTTTTTTAATATGTCAGTTGCCTTTTGAAAATCAGCAAAATTCTATCATTGGTGGTGGCGGTGGCACTAGATGAGGTGGTGTGCATGACCATGGCCAAAATGCCACCAAAACCTCCGATATGGTCTCATGCAATGTATACCCGAGGCCTAATGTCTAAATTTACAAAATCTAAACACTTCAAATGCTTATGGAAATTCTAGCCATCTACGATCTAGGCATCAATCTTACATTTTCCGGAACCGTTCATTTATTATATATAATTTGGTAAATACAGTACTACATATATTTTTATTAAGGCTTTAAAACCTCTTACAAATTAGCGAGGGACAACGATTTGTGGATTCCTCTATCTTGGAAACCACACAGCTTGGAGCTCGTTTGAGCCACATAACATGCAGTTAGTTTAGTGGTTTGTTTATTGCTAAATGTTTAATTACTTAAGAGTCCCAAATGGGACCAAAAGCTGGAATCCCTTTACTTTTGCATGCATTCACCACATCCCTACTCCCTTCAGGATTACTAGTTACGATCACCACCTCCGCTCCCCAGTTCTTTGCCGCCGTGACACTCATCTCAGACACATTCGGCCGCCCCATCAGGGCGGTGTCGTGAACAATCACCTTCTCTTTTGGATGCCGACTCACCCACTCCTTTATTTCCTTGCCAAAGTTTTGTTCGATCCCTTTTGCTACCCATAACAAGCACACATCCGCTGGACCTTGTTGTAACAAGAACGAAAGAAACACGCAAATCCCAGAACCTGTTGCCACCACCAAGACACGGTTGTACATGTTAACTAGGTAAGGCAGACCAGCAAAATGGACTTGTCGGACCCATAAGTGGCTTGGAGGGTTTGAGACCAGGGATTTCGTGAAATCACCCACTGCACCAGCTAGCATCATGTGCTCTTCTTTCCCATCAGAAATGATTCCAAAAGCGTGCCATTCCGACATGGGGGAAGGACTAATCCGACCTAATATCCCCGGCTTTACTCCTCCGGTGAACTTAATGATCGACGCATGGCCTGATGGGGCTGAGACTTTGACGGCAACCCGCCTCACAGTCACCCATGGGATGATGATTAGTATGGTTATGATCAAGGTTAACCAGAATTCTTGTTCTTTAACCAATCTTGATCCTACATCTTTCCTGTAAGATCTGGTCTCAGGTTCATAAGTTTTTGTGAGCAAGATAAATGCCCAGAGGAGAATCAAGGAAGCCCAACCCGTGAACCTGTGAGTTCTTTCAAACACATTATGATGGAGGTGGCGGATGAGAGGGAACGCCGCCAGACAACACAGACAAAGCAGGGAAAGAATTGCTGAAGCCACCCCAATTATCGCGTTCGAAGTGTTGTCTCTGTCTTTCAGAGTAAGAACTAAAGAATAGGTAAGCCAAGCGACGGATGAAACCCCACAACTACTATGTATCCCACCTAAAGATTGAAGTAAAGAGGTGGTAGCCGTTTTGAGACGTAGAGGCACCCAAGAATGGCCGAAGAGGTTGACAGCAAGCCAGAAGACAATGCGTAAGAAGGCTTCACTTCGACATAGTGTTAGAGCCAAAAGGTTTCCGATTGAGAAAAGAGTGGCATGGTTTCTTGCGTATGGAAAACGACCCATAGCTGCAAGAACTAACCCTGTAATGTTCAGAGTCAAACAAACCATAAAGAGTCTCTTATAAACCGTAAACAAGCCTTGATCGAGCAAGATGACAGACAATCTCGACTCGTTCTGTTTTGTTGGCTTGGAAACAATCTTTTTGCTCGGAGCTTGGGGGAGTTCTGGAACTGGAAATGTTAAAGGCAACTTGTTGTTGTCTTCTAATTCGTAGCCTTCTTCTATGTTGATCAGTACGTTGTCATCATCTTCATCATCAGTCTCTAAGTCGCAGAAATGGCTACTGGCTCGACTGGTGGACCTGGAAATAATGTTGGAACCAGAAGTTGGTACGATTCTTTTTGAAGATCCCCATGGAAGCCAAACTCGTCGACTAGCTCGAGGTGCATCAATAGCGAATGGATCCTTATGGGGTTGGATCTCAAAGGAAACACCACGACAGCTTGAAAACCTTTGATCCATGGTTTCTTTTTGCATTACTAGCTATCTCTTTTGTTGGCAATTCTTTGAAATGAAAGGAGGAAGAGAACTGTTTGTGGTCTGTCTGCATTGTGCAAAATATTTCTATATTTATAGATGGGGATATCGGTTGAAATGTACAACATCGAATCGTCAATGAATCGCTTTTTCGTATGTAATTCATCGAAAAGGTGTAAAGTCTACGGTTTTGTTTCACTAGCGGACTTCGTCAATGCAAATACACATAAGTATATTCCGCTCTAAGCCTCTTAACCCGTATAAAATATATTCAAGTAACCTGATATGTATCTTTATGAAGATTCGATTATCATAAAAACAAGCTTTTGAAGGCAAACGCTCTAATAATAAAATTTTGAATTATAAAAGCACGCGAACTTCCATGCATACGTATAGGTCAATATAGCTAATATCTTTCACTTTTTATAAATGATTTTTACTGTTTTTATACAATATTGAACTTTCGATTTAATACATGTCCCGAACTAATTATATCTAGCTACAATAGCTCCTTAAAAAAAAAGAACTTCTTCCGACTAATATTGTTCATCGTATCTAGACATTAGACAGAATTAATGTGTCTGTAAACTCTTGTTAATTTTATGAGATTTTATAATTAAGAAATTTTCTAAACTATTTACTTTTAGACGAGACAATAAAGGGTAAAAACTATGGTAATTAATCTATGAAGGTGACTTCAAATAATTTCTAAAAATGTTATATTTTCATTTGACCCAATATAAATAGTAGTAGAGTTGACATTATCGATGGGTTATGTACACACTCATCTATGATACACTTGGGACGCTTTCTACATGTTAATATTCTTTTGACTTTGTCCAATCATTACTAGAAAACAAGGTGTTTTGCTACAAAAAGCGGAAATTTTGGTACAATTTTGGTACCTAATTACCTATGGATTTTGATGCCTACGGAATAACAACGAAAATGAATCTGTAGCTATTCTGTAAGTAATTATCTAATGAATAGCTACGTATTAACGACGGAAGAACATCCGTAGATATTTTGTAAGTAATAATTACAGAATAGCTACACATTACCAACGGAAAAGATTAGCTACGGTATACCAATGGATTTATTATTATTATTATTATCATTATTATCATCATCATCATCATCATCATCATCATCATCATCATCATCATTATTATTATTATTATTATTATTCCTAATATTATAAGTTTTCATTAATATTCGTTTTAAAACTTTTTTTGAATCATTTTTTTTACATATTTAAAACACGAAAAATTAAAAATCATACTAATAATAATATCTTTAAACATAACGATAATACATAATAACGGTAACGAATATATTTAACACACAAACGATAAAACGAAAAAAAACCACGCTTAACATATCAATAAAATGAAATAATCTACGTTTAATGTATAAATAATGAAAAATGATTATAATTAGAGGAAATATGTAAACTTGTATATGTATGTATGTATTTATGTATGTATGTGCATGTATGTATGTATTTATGTATGTAAGTTTGTGTATGTGTATATTTATGTGTGTGTATATATGTATGTATGTGTATATATATGTATGTATTTGAATGTGTGTAAGTATATATATATATATATATATATATATATATATATATATATATATATGTGTGTGTGTGTGTATGTGTCTATATGTATGATTATCAAAAATCACAAGTATTAATAGAAATTACAATGTTAAATCATGAAACTAGTAATGGATCCCTAAGGTGTACATGTCATTATGAATGATATTAATAGCTATAAATTTGTGAGAGTATACAGGGCCGGTCCATTGATTTTCAATGTCCGGTGCGAGATTCTAAATTAATGTCTTTATTTATTAAAAAATAGCAAAAATGAAATAAAATTTATGCTCAAACCAAAAACAAGGTTATACACATAAAAGCATACATGAAATTCATCTAAAATGATGCCTCCTTGCATTTTTTGAAGCAAAAACATTTATTATTTTATCATAATCAAGATTTCGTGAGAATTGACTTTCAATACTCAAAATTGCTAAGCCATTTATTACAAGGATTCCGTGCATATAAAGAACGCTGAAATCCGAGTTATAACGAAGTAGTTATGACTTGTCGAAGTTTCGTGACAAAACCGACACGACACAGCGCGACGTAAATAGTGAATTTACAATAGAGCGATATTTGGCCATAGAGATCTAAACGAAATTCATAGAATACGTTAAACTGTGAGCGTGCATAAAAAGAACGTCCAAATCTGAATTCGTATGAGGAAGTTATGATTTTCTGAAGTTTCGACTTAGCAGTATGCAACCCGAATACTCGATCTGAGATTAAACGGTTTTTAGCTGAAACAATCTAAACAAGAATAGAAGATCTCGTTAATAGTAGTGAAACGATAAAAGAAATGCGAAAACGGATGTCGGATGAAGAAGACATGAATTTATAACAGAGTTTTCCTATCCCGACCTACTAAAAATAATATATAAGTAATATATTTATAATATATTAAAAATAAAGTCAAAATTAGCCAACGGAGTCTAAACGAGAGTTTTAGATCATAATCTCACCTACGCGTCGATATAAACAACGTTGAAAACGGAGTTCGTATGCGAATGTTTTGAATTTCTGAAGTTCGGGGTGCGAAACCCCAAAACTATCAGCTACCACGACGTGGCAAGCAGTGTCACGACGTGGCAAGTCTTCTGACACCTCTTGGAGTCCTCCAGACGCAACTTGCGATGACACATGCAGTGACGACCAAGCCCACAACGTGGAAAAAGGTGTCATGACGCGGCAAGGGTATAATTTGCCCTATAAATAGATTTGAAGGGCCAGCCATTTAGGGTTGTTCCAACTCCTCTCTCTCACTCCCGATACCCTCTATAGTCATCCCGAAGTACCCTGAAGCCCCGGTTTCATCCCGAGACCCGAATCAAGTCCCAAAGCCCGAAGATCCCGAGAAGTGAGATTCTCGAGCCGAAGCTCTGCCCGCGAGAAGCCCGATTTTTGTGAAGATCTTCTAGATCTCCCGAAGAATACTACTTCTACAAGCCGTAGTGCTGTCCAATCATCTTCTGATGAAGTGAGTGTGTGATCACTTTCTTCTAACACATAAATATTAAGTATTTCCTATAAAATACGTGCTATGTGTATAATATAAAGTTGTTTATATGTGTGAGTGTATAGTCCCTTTCATAACATGATTTTAATACAAGTATTGTTCGAATGTATTAAGTATATGTTTTGTGTGAGTATATAGTTACTTTCTTCTAACGTATAAATATGAATTTTTGCTTGAAATACATGGTATGTGTTTATGAACTGTTGTTTATTTGAGATAAGTGTGGAATGGATGTTTTATATGGTTTTTAAATGAGTTAAACTGTATATGTATTTTATATCTACTAATATGTTGGGTAGAACATAGGTAGATAAGATAGTTGGTATGTGATAAAATGATGAGGTATGTAAGATGATTAAAGAATAATATTGATAGATGCACCAATTAGAGAATGTCATAATACTATCAGATGCACTTAAGAATAATATTGGTAGAAGCACCAAATGGAGAATATCATAATACTAGCAGATGTGCTTATGGGATAATCCTGGAAAATGCACTTATAGGAAAATGTCGGTAGATGTGCCTAAAAGAGAATGTCATAAACCTGGCAGTCGCACCTCATAGTGTATGACGTAATCCTGGCAGAGGCGCTTAAATGATGATGTTGGTAGATGCGCCTTATGTAGCAATAGATTTTGTGCCAATTCCTTAGGTTAATCCTTAGGAATGAATGGATGACGGGTAGTTGAATTCTTAGGGTAAAATCCTAAGAAATAAAGAAGATAATGGGGATGGGTAATTGGGTTGATTGTTTGATGGTTGAATATAATAATTATATTATTGTGGGTCGAAAACCGTATATGCTTACCAGGCTCCCAAGCCTGACCCACTCAATTTTCTTTGTATCACAGGTATCACTACGAAGACATATTTCACTGAGAGATTAAAAGAGATGTAAATCATTAGTGTAAATAAAAGTAAGTTTTGTTTATGCTTATGTGTCTGTATCGAAACATGACATCCCGAGATTTTGTTATATAATGAAAGTACATTTCTTTAAAGGAATGCTTTGATAAATTCTTATCATATTTTGTTTTGGGAACAAATTCCGCAACTGTTTTCTTTAAAATATTACTCTGATTTTAAAAACAAAGCATAAACAAATCGGTCTTTTCTGGCCGTGGAATTGGGGCTGTCACAGTTGATGTGAGAGCATTAGTTTAAGCGAACTAGTAATTTGTTGGAAATTTCTAGACTTAAACTTAGAATGCTAAGTAATGGTTTTGAGGAGTGTGTCTAAAATATCTTAGGTAGTACATCTAAATTGACAGAAGGGCTAGTTTATTTTAGGAATGATGCCTAAAATGCTTTTATGTGCTAAATGTTTTGTGTGATAGCTAAATTGATGTTATTATTTTTTCGGATCTATGGTTTGTTGCCGACCGGATCTAGAAACCTTATGTGTTTAGGATTCTAAGCGTACGACCACGATATTAGAACTAACATGTAAACGTTTCTGAGTGATAAGGATGACTTAATTATCTATCGTGATTGAGGATCTGAATTCACTATATTTGGTGTGTAGGTCAAAATGGTAAGAACCAGAAGTGGAATTGGAAATGCAAATGAAAACAGAAATCAACCACCAGTGATTGAGCGAATAAATGTTGTAGCTGCTGCACCCGAGCCAATAATGATGACTGGTGTACAAATGATGATTCAAACAATGTTGGATCGTCAGATGGAAGAAACGAGACGTCTGCTTAGGTAGAATTGTGAAGAACTTTCAATTCAATTAGAAGAGCCCGAAGTGAATGGAGGGCATTCAGAGGGAGGTAACTTCAG
This sequence comes from Lactuca saligna, assembly GCF_052625555.1. Lineage (NCBI taxonomy): Eukaryota > Viridiplantae > Streptophyta > Magnoliopsida > Asterales > Asteraceae > Lactuca > Lactuca saligna. Next base: position 23,761,082 of record NC_136423.1, on the reverse strand, counting down.
TGGGACTATTGGTCAAGCCAACCCACCATTAGTTAGACAAAACCATCAGGAGGGAGGAATTGATGGACTTGGATGCATGTACAAAGACTTTTTGACTTGCAAACCATCGACCTTTACTGGGAAGGAAGATCCGATTGGAGTCATGGATTGGATTTCAGAAATGGAATTAGCCTCTATAACATGTGGTTGCAAGGGCAAGTTACAAACCATATTTGCAGTGCGTCAGTTCATAGGTGGCGTTGTTCGCTGGTGGAACACTCTGGGGAAGACCCTAAGCCCTAACGAGCCACTGAAACTGTACTGGGCAGAGTTCTTGGTGCAATTCAAGCGCAAGTTCTGCTAGGCCCAAAACCTGCTAGAGTTGGAGAACAAATTTCTGATATTGAAGAAAGACAACATGTCAGTGGATGAATACACTAATGCCTTCACAGACAAGATGGAGTTTACTTTGTGCATCGTCCCAGAAGAGTTGACAACAGTCGACCGGTACGCAAAGGGACTCCCATGGGAGTATGTGGTGCCAGTGCGTCAGGCACCTACTCTAGAGGCATCTATTTGGGCTGCCAAAGTCTGTTGAGAATATGATCAAGGGGAGAACCGCCAGCAAGGTTGAAGTTGGCGAGAAGAGAAAGTTAAAGGAACTTCAGGTTCCAATGAGAAAAGAAAATTCTCAAATTCTAGAGGAGGAGGAAGAGATGAAGCAAGGTGGTGCGATAAGTGCAATAAGAAGCACTCGGGAAAATGTGGAGTGAAGGTGACATGTTTCAAGTGTGGAAAGCATGGGCACTATGCTGATGAATGTATATTCAACAAAAAGGTGTGTTACGAATGTAACGAAGAGGGGCACTTTAAGCAAGACTGCCCAAGAAAAAATCAAGCAGCAAGGCTAGAGGCACCGCCAAAGCCAAAGGCAAGAGCATTTCAAATGATCCTTGATGAAGCAAACGATAATGCAAGGAATCAAGAATAAGGATTTTATATCTAAAGATCAAGTTATAAAGTAGCGATGTGAATAGTAACATGGTGTGTTGAATGATTGTATAATTTTTCTTGTATGGTGACTTGGTCGATTGAGGGACAATACTTGGGACGAGTATGAGTAGGTGTGAAAGGTAGTAAATGCATATACTACCGGAAGTACAGGACTCCCACTTGGATCAGGGAAAGTCACAAGGTTACCAGGAAGCTAGTAACTGATTCCGTTTTGTTCAAGTGTATCATTACCCTTATTTCGGTAGTGACTAGTAAGATGGTTGTTATTCCGACCCTAGTGGTCATATCAAATTGAGTCCGACTACGAGGAGTTTGTTACGTGGTTCATGGAACCAAAATCGATGTAACATCTGACATAAGTCAAAAGATTGAAATCAATGCGATCGATAGCATCACACTCATTGTTAAGGAAGCTTGTAGGTAGAAATGCTACATGTAAAAATGTGATTATATCACGTTAGAATATGAAGGAAAGTATATGCCATTCTAGAATTTGACTCTAAGAGACTTGAGTCTAAGCGTTGCATCATACGATGAGAGGTCATTTGAACACGACCCATCGGTCTATTACAATAGATAAAGGAAAGTATTTATCCTAAAAAGAAGAAGGAGTTCACGATAAGGACTTATTTGGTAACTCAAAAGTTATGATTGAAAGTACACCATAGTACGATAATCAGATGCAAGATTAGGCATCATCTGTGGTCAAGAAATCCATAGAGTTAAATACTCTTTTGAGGAAACATAGAAGTTACGGTTATTACCTAGGATGAAGATATAACATCTGGAATCATTATGCAAGTCCTATTTCGTTGATGATTCCGGGACGTAATCATCCTAAGGGGGAGATAATTGTAACACCCGTAGATCCGGGCTTGTCAATTTACAGACGATAAGCGTCAAAAAATAACGTTTTGATGAAAGATTATTTAGAAGGATTAATCTTAACTAAGTTGTAGTATATGTTACAAGGATTCCGTGCATATAAAGAACGCTGAAATTCGAGTTATAACGAAGAAGTTATGATCTGTCGAAGTTTCGCGACAGAACCGACACGACACAACACGACGTAAATAGTGAATTCTTGATAGAGCGAGAGGCCTTAGAGATCTAAAAAAATTTATAGAATACGTTAAACCGTGAGCGTGCATAAAAGGAACGTCAAATCTGAATTCGTATGAGGAAGTTATGATTTTCTAAAGTTTCGACAGTATGCAACCCGAATAATCGATTTGAGATCAAGCGGTTTTTAGCTAAAACAATCTAAACAAGAATAGAAGATATCATTAATAGTAGTGAAACGATAAAAAGATAGGCGAAAACGGACGTCGGATGAAGAAGTTATGAATTTATAACGGAGTTTTCCTGTCCCGGCCTACTAAAAATAATATATAAGTAATATATTTATAATAAATTAAAAATAAAGTCAGAATTAGCCAACGGAGTCTAAACGAGAGTTGTAGATCATAATCTCACCTACGCGTCGATATAAAGAACGTTGAAAATGGAGTTCGTATGCGAAAGTTATGAATTTCTGAAGTTTGGGACGCGAAACCCCAAAACTGTCAGATACCACGACGTGGCAAGTCTTCTGACACCTCCTGAAGTCCCCCAAACGCAACTTGCGATGACGAATGCAGTGAAGACCAATCCCACGATGTGGAAAAAGGTGCCACAACGTGGAAAGGGCAAATTTTGCCCTATAAATAGATTTGAAGGGCCACCCGTTTAGGGTTGCTCCAACTCCTCTCTCTCACTCTCGATACCCTCTATAGAAGTACCCCCGAAGCCCCGGTTTCATCCCAAGACCCGAATCAAGTCCCGAAGCCCGAAGATCCCGAGAAGTGAAATTCCCGAGCTGAAGCTCTGCCTGCGAGAAGCCAGGTTTTTGTGAAGATCTTCCAGATCTCCCGAAGAATACTTCTTCTACAAGCCGTAGTGCTGTCCAATCATCTTCTGATCAAGTGAGTGTGTGGTCACTTTCTTCTAACACATAAATATTAAGTATTTCCTATAAAATACGTGCTATGTGTATAATATAAAGTTGTTTATATGTGTGAGTGTATAGTCCCTTTCATAACATGATTTTAATACAAGTATTGTTTGAATGTATTAAGTATATGTTTTGTGTGAGTGTATAGTTACTTTCTTCTAACGCATAAATATGATTTTTTGCTTGAAATACATGGTATGTGTTTATGAACTGTTGTTTATTTGAGATAAGTGTGGAATGGATGTTTTATATGGTTTTTAAATGAGTTAAACTGTATATGTATTTTATATCTACTAATATGTTGGGTAGAACATGGGTAGATGAGATAGTTGGTATGTGATAAAATGATGAGGTGTGTAAGATGATTAAAGAATAATATTGAGAGATGCACCAATTAGAGAATGTCATAATACTAGCAGATGCACTTAAGAATAATATTGGTAGATGCACCAAATGGAGAATATCATAATACTAGCAGATGTGCTTATGGGAAAATCCTGGAAGATGCGCTTATAGGAAAATATCGGCAGATGCGCCTAAAAGAGAATGTCATAAACCTGGCAGTCGCGCCTCATAGTGTATGACGTATGCACTTAAGAATAATATTGGTAGATGAACCAAATGGAGAATATCATAATACTAGCAGATGTGCTTATGGGATAATCCTGGAAGATGCGCTTATAGGAAAATGTCGGTAGATGCGCCTAAAAGAGAATGTCATAAACCTGGCAGTCGCGCCTCATAGTGTATGATGTAATCCTGGCAGAGGCGCTTAAAGGATGATGTTGGTAGATGCGCCTTATGTAGCAATAGATTTTGTGCCAATTCCTTAGGTCAATCCTTAGGAATGAATGGATGACGGGTAGTTGAATTCTTAGGGTAAAATCCTAAGAAATAAAGAAGATAATGGAGATGGGTAATTGGGTTGATTGTTTGATGGTTGAATATAATAATTATATTATTGTGGGTCGAAAACCTTATATGCTCACCAGGCTCCGAAGCCTGACCCACTCAGTTTTATTTGTATCACAGGTATCAATACGAAGACATATTTCACTGAGAGGTTAAAAGAGATGTAAATCATTAGTGTAAATAAATGTAAGTTCTGTTTATGCTTATGTGCCTGTATCGGAACATGACATCCCAAGATTTTGTTATATAATGAAAATACATTTCTTTAAAGGAATGCTTTGATAAATTCTTGTCATATTTTGTTTTGGGAACAAATTCCGCAACTGTTTTCTTTAAAAGATTACTCTGATTTTAAAAACAAAGCATAAACAAATCGGTCTTTTCTGGCCGTGAAATTGGGGTTGTCACACACTCTGATGTTATCTTTCCATCGTGTCAAGGTGCATCTCATAAGGGTTGAAATCTTCATAGGATTTATGGAGTTCTACTTTCATGTTAGCCAACATGATACAAGACACCATAGTGGCATCCTTGTCATGGCTATTGTACTCATCAACAATCTCCTCGGGAGTAGTAGACGACTCATCGATGACCTTAAGCTCCTTATCGAGCATATAGTCCTTGTCCTTAGAATGAATGACCATCCTTATGTTCCTAATCCAATCATTGAAATTAGTTCCATCAAAGATGACTCTCCCACAAAGGTTCGTGAGAGAGAAGGAGTCGGTAGGGTTTGAGCTAGAAGCAGAATTGTTAGAAGACATCTAAAAAAGAAAGAAAGACAAGTTTAGATTAGATATATAATCCTTAATAAGACACCTGAATGAAATATTAATGTTAGGATCCAACACAATATTTTATAACTTGGAAGAGCGATACCGTAATCCAAGCTACAAAATATTTGAAGGTAGGTAAATGACGATTTACCAATTTCCACCATGAAAAACGAAATAGATTATTAGGTTTTAATTGGATTGAAACTCTTAGATCTTTTGAGCTTCATTGAACACTTCAATGGTATGTTTAAATCTCGATTATGCCCTTCAAGTTTGTGACTGGGATATAGAGGATCACAAACAAGGTGTGAATTACCATGCAAATTAACTTGGTTCTCTTAATTTTATGACCTAATCGATGTGTCGGTTAACCACACACGCTCCACCGATCTATGATAAACCTTAAGCCACCCTTTTCCATCCTTGTTAAGTCCAAGTTAGTGTGCTGATTAACCGCACACACTCCACTAACGACTTTAGCAAGGTGCAAAGTGTAATTTCATGAGTTAGCATCAATTTCATATTTTCCTAAAGTAACTAAGATTGGGAATTTTTAAAAGGTTTAGTTACTTTATGTTTATCATTATACTTTTAATGAGAATTATAGTTTTTGTCCTACCCATTCGGCTAACGAGCCTCCACCAGTCAAGGATGCGGTGGGTGAGAGTGGACACCCACTAAGCTGTCATTTTATAGGCAACAACCTTATACCTCCCTTATAGATCGTCTTCGTGAATGAGGCCTATTAACGGTAAAACTGACTTGATCTTATACATATATATATATATATATATATATATATATATATATATATATATATATATATATATATATATAGTGAACTTATAATACTATAATAGTATAAGGGTTGAATTTTAAACTTTTAAAATTCTAGGGCTTAGATTTAAAGTTTTCTAAAGTGACTTTACAAATTCCAAAACTTGAGGGCAAGTTTTGAAACTATTCAAAACTTTTCATTTCTATAACTTATGAGTCTTAATGATTTTAAAGAAAGGACTTTTGGAATTCTATAACTTGAGGACAAGTTATGGAGTCCATTAATTGACATTTAGATCAAGAATTACACTAACAAACATTTGCAAATAATTCCTATGATCTACCAAAACTCATAAGCATGAACATTCATATCAACAATTTTCAAGAATCACATAAACATATATAAAACTTGAAACTTTGATAATAACCTTTGAAAACGGATTAGCATAATCATTACCTCATCAAAAACAGATTTTACAAGTCCAAAATAGTTTAGGGTAATGATTCTAGTCCATATCCAGCAACAAAACTCGAAATTCAGCACACATGGACTCCTACTCGTCGACTGCAAGAACCTACTCGATGAGTAGGATGAATTTTCACTTAGACACGTTGAGTCCTCCCATGGACTCGTCGAGTCCATTGATCAGTGAGCAGAATTTCAAAATTTTCCAGCAATTTGTATCAAGTATAATTAAAAACAAACCTACTGATGGGTTATTAGCATTCTAACACTCCTATGGTGTACATGCAACCCTATAAACCTTGTATCTATGTTTTCTCTATTATACATGCAAAATTTCATTTTCCAAGGTTTTTCATCCTAACTAATATATCATGGGGTATATGTATTATAAAACTTAGTAGAATGACATACCTTTTTGTAGCTTGGATTCCTTAAGACCTTATGAGCCTAGCACCCTAAATGTGATGCCTCAAATACTTCACACAACACCACAACTCTTGGAATAAATTGTGAGAAGAACACTTGAGCACAAAAATCGGCTAGCCCTCACCTTTTTGTCTTAGTGGCCGATTTTGCTTACTATGAGGTTCTTTATATAGTGTGTCACATGTAGGATTACACCATGCAAACCCTAATATGCATAACTTTCCATTTCCTCCATGATGCATGGGTTTTAAACTCCATGGAGCATCCATGGAGCACCCTATGGGTCGTATCCCAATCTAATGAGTCATGGATTATAAGCCCACTATATAAGAATGCATGATTTACCAAATCAATCGTCATATATTTAATTAATCTTTTTTGAACAAAAAATTAATTCCAAAGTAATTCTTGATCAATACTAACTAAATAATATGATTTCATATTGATATATTAGAGCTTATAATATATTAACAAATCACAAGTGTGCCTTTTCTCATTTTGTCTATCCAACTGTTACGATGCCATGCAACCCAAATGAACCATGCCAAATCGGGTCAAGTACATACCAAATATAGTTATAGACTTAGACACCTTATCCAACATGTATTAGGTGTATGTTTTTTTAGGGTGGTTCTTCCGATAAAAAAAAATCCTTGGGTTGCCTGGAAGAAAGTACTTAACTCAAGGGACAATGATGGATTAGGCGGCGGTAGTCTGAAAGCGTTCAACTATGCCTTACTAGCTAAGTGGTGGTGGCGGTTTAGAAATGATAATAGAGGAATATGGCATGATGTCATTATGTCATTAGATGGGACGAATGGTGGGATTGGCTACACCAGGGTTGTTGCTAGAAGATGATGGACTTGGGGTGTCATCAGCCATCTTCACCTGTACCTGATGCATAATCAGGTCGACCTTAACGGTTTATTTGTTTTTCAGGATAACAAATGGAAGTGGATTGAAGACAGTAAAGGATGTTTTACTGTGGTGTCGTGTAGGAAAACTATTGATAACCATCTTTTGATATGTTTTGAGGACAGTAGTCCTTGGAACAAAATCCTGCCTGGTAAAATTAAAATATTTGTATGGAGATCTATTCTTGAAAGACTGCCTACTCATGGTAACCTTGAGAAAATTGGGGTATCTATCGGCCACATGTATGTCCCCTTTGCAACATTTTGTTAGAGATAGAGTCCCTTCTCTTTCTGAATTGTTTAGTCGATCATGAGGTGCGTGCTGGCATCAACAATTGGTGGAATCAGGTTCCGGTGGATAGCAGCTCTCTCCATGACCACTTCGGTTGTGTGTCCAGTTCTGATACCTCTGGGTGCGTAAGCAAGGTTGTTTTGGTTGTGCTTTCTGCTTTTCCTTGGATTATCTGGAATTACAAATGTGATAAAATATTTAATGGCAAGGTTAAGAGTTGTTGTATCAAATACCGATCTATAAAAGGTTAATTCTTTAACTGGGTTGATTGTTGTCATAGCGCTTCACGAGAATGTATCAAACTCATGTAATTCTAGCTTCTTGCTAGCTTGTTTTCTATAAAATGCTTGCTGTTAAAAAAATGGTATGGGCTAAAGTTGATACACTAGCTAGTTCTACCAACTACAATATTTAATGCTAATCCAATTGAAAGTTGCAACTTAAATGTACGCTCACTAATTCTATGTTGGTCTTGGACTTGGAGTTTAAGATAACCTGGTTGCAATGTCTCCATATGACCCACAATAAGGCCATGAGAACACTGGTGACAGCCTTCTTGATTTTGTTGGGGGAGAAATGTCGTGTACTGGCCTAAAAATATCTTTGATGGATGCACTAGAATTTGAAATGTCCTTCCACCATTGATGCAATAGACCTCAATGATTTTGAAGCAATCAATGAATAAATTTGACTTGGATTCGTTGATCGAAACATATAGAGTGCAAAAGGGAGATTGGAAATCAACCCCAATGTAACCATATTGATCAATATAGTGGGAAGGCAACCAAGCCTTACATGCATGTCATGTTAGAATGTTCACTTTGTCGGGATCCAAGCAATTCTAGGTAGTGTTTATTTTGGTCCCATGTAACTTCATCAATGATGGACCTATGGCAAGATAGACCCGGAAAATTGCCACTAAGCCAAATTAGAATATTCACATTTCATTTTCATAGGTTTAATACAACAAGAAATTGGAGTTAGGTAGTTACAATATAATTAAAGGTTTATTATATGTCAAAATTTACACAAACGAAACTCTTCAAATGATTTTGGAAACCCTAATAAATTAACCATTAATACAAGACACTGATTTTACATTTTACCGATAAACCGATCATTTATTTTAATAGGTAAATACACCAATAATATATCTTTGGTTAGGCTTTAAAACCTCGTACAAATTAGCGAGGGAAAAGTTTAGTCGACTCCAGTGCCTTGGACAGTTGGACACCACATAGCAGTTGGTTATGTGGTTAATTTGTTTATTGCTAGACGTTTAATTATTTAAGAGTCCCAAATGGGACCAAAAGCAGGAATCCCTTTACTTTTGCATGCATTCACCACATCCCTACTCCCTTCAGGATTACTAGTTACGATCACCACCTCCGCTCCCCAATTCTTTGCCGCCGTGACACTCATCTCAGACACATTCGGTCGACCCATTAGGGAGGTGTCGTGAACAATCACCTTCTCTTTTGGATGCCGACTCACCCACTCCTTTATTTCCTTGCCAAAGTTTTGTTCGATCCCTTTTGCTACCCATAACAAGCACACATCCGCTGGACCTTGTTGTAACAAGAACGAAAGAAACACGCAAATCCCAGAACCTGTTGCCACCACCAAGACACGGTTGTACATGTTAACTAGGTAAGGCAGACCAGCAAAATGGACTTGTCGGACCCATAAGTGGCTTGGAGGGTTTGAGACCAGGGATTTCGTGAAATCACCCACTGCACCAGCTAGCATCATGTGCTCTTCTTTCCCATCAGAAATGATTCCAAAAGCGTGCCATTCCGACATGGGGGAAGGACTAATCCGACCTAATATCCCCGGCTTTACTCCTCCGGTGAACTTAATGATCGACGCATGGCCTGATGGGGCTGAGACTTTGACGGCAACCCGCCTCACAGTCACCCATGGGATGATGATTAGTATGGTTATGATCAAGGTTAACCAGAATTCTTGTTCTTTAACCAATCTTGATCCTACATCTTTCCTGTAAGATCTGGTCTCAGGTTCATAAGTTTTTGTGAGCAAGATAAATGCCCAGAGGAGAATCAAGGAAGCCCAACCCGTGAACCTGTGAGTTCTTTCAAACACATTATGATGGAGGTGGCGGATGAGAGGGAACGCCGCCAGACAACACAGACAAAGCAGGGAAAGAATTGCTGAAGCCACCCCAATTATCGCGTTCGAAGTGTTGTCTCTGTCTTTCAGAGTAAGAACTAAAGAATAGGTAAGCCAAGCGACGGATGAAACCCCACAACTACTATGTATCCCACCTAAAGATTGAAGTAAAGAGGTGGTAGCCGTTTTGAGACGTAGAGGCACCCAAGAATGGCCGAAGAGGTTGACAGCAAGCCAGAAGACAATGCGTAAGAAGGCTTCACTTCGACATAGTGTTAGAGCCAAAAGGTTTCCGATTGAGAAAAGAGTGGCATGGTTTCTTGCGTATGGAAAACGACCCATAGCTGCAAGAACTAACCCTGTAATGTTCAGAGTCAAACAAACCATAAAGAGTCTCTTATAAACCGTAAACAAGCCTTGATCGAGCAAGATGACAGACAATCTCGACTCGTTCTGTTTTGTTGGCTTGGAAACAATCTTTTTGCTCGGAGCTTGGGGGAGTTCTGGAACTGGAAATGTTAAAGGCAACTTGTTGTTGTCTTCTAATTCGTAGCCTTCTTCTATGTTGATCAGTACGTTGTCATCATCTTCATCATCAGTCTCTAAGTCGCAGAAATGGCTACTGGCTCGACTGGTGGACCTGGAAATAATGTTGGAACCAGAAGTTGGTACGATTCTTTTTGAAGATCCCCATGGAAGCCAAACTCGTCGACTAGCTCGAGGTGCATCAATAGCGAATGGATCCTTATGGGGTTGGATCTCAAAGGAAACACCACGACAGCTTGAAAACCTTTGATCCATGGTTTCTTTTTGCATTACTAGCTATCTCTTTTGTTGGCAATTCTTTGAAATGAAAGGAGGAAGAGAACTGTTTGTGGTCTGTCTGCATTGTGCAAAATATTTCCATATTTATAGATGGGGACCTGTGCAGTGATCGGTTGAAACGTACAACATCGAATCGTCAATGAATTGCATTTGCCTATGTAATTATCGAAAGGTGCAAAGTCTACGGTTTTGTATCACTAGCGGACTTCGTCAACACAAATGTACATAAGTATATTCCGTTCTAACCCGTATAAAATATATTCAAGTAGCCAAATATGTATCTTTATGGAGATTCGATGATCATAAAAACAAGCTTTTAAGGGTAAACGATCTAATAATAAATTTTGAACTACACGCGAACTACCATGCATACGTAGGTCAATATAGTTGATGTATTTTATTTTCATAAATGATTTTTACGGTTTTAATACAATATTTTCCTTTCGAATTAACACATGTCCCGGACTAACTATATCTAAGGGTATCCATAATTCATTGAACTCCATAAAGTTTAACGGATTGTCAAATCATCATTCTTAAATTCATACAACTTTATTATTATTTTCTCTACAATGCATTCAACTCTACAAAGTTCAATATAATGTTACAAAATATAATTTATAGTAAATATTTAAAGATTAAAACTTTCATTTTTCCCATTTTTTCCATTGAAGAGTTCAATAACTATTGAACTTCAAATCTATTGAATGTCAATATAGCATCTCACAATGGTTGAGTTTCATTGTCACCTCATTCAACTCCTCCATTGAACTCATCATTGTGGATATTCTAATAACCCCTAAAAAAATAAAAACCTATTGTTTATCATAACGAGACTTTCAGATAAAATGTTCGTGTGATCTATACAGAGAATTAATGAGATCTAATTTAAAGAGATTTTATAATTAAGAAATTTTCTAGACTATTTACTTTGAGACGAGATAATTAAGGGTAAAAACTATGGTAATTAATCATTGAAGGTGAGTTAAAAACGTAAAATAATTTTGAAAATGTTATATTTTTTATTTGACCCAATATAGATAGTAGTAGAGTTGACATTAATTGTCGATGGGGTTATGTACACACTCATCTATTATACAATTGGGACGTTTTGTACCGGTTAATATTCTTTTGACTTGTTCCAATATTCTCTTTGAAGGTTATTTGAAAAAAAACGGTATAGGTTAGAATAGAATGTTTAGTCATTAATTAGCAAAATCCTTAATATTATAGAAATATGTGATAGCCAATGTTTAGAAAAGACGGATTTTACTTTGATGGTTTAAATGATCGGATCGGAACAAAACCCGATCAAAACCCGTTGTTACTTCACAATACACAAAAATAATAATAATAATAATAAATAAATAAATAAATAAAATAAACCAAAAAACCTTCGGCTGTTGGTAAAATAGCCTTTGAGCGCCACTCTTTTATATAATTGATTAATAATTAATTAAAGAAAAGTAATTAATATTATTAGAATAATTTTTTTTTTAAAAAAGAAAGGGCAAAAAATAGGTATCATGCTCCTGAATCATGCGTATAATTTCCACTTTGGTGGTAAAATAGGAGTCTCATCGACTAATGCATTTTGATTTGGGTGGTAAGGTGTGAGTCCCGCATCGACTCCGACATGAAACAATGAAGGAAAGATCTCCACGATATATATGTTCTTCCACTTAGGAAATTACAATGTTGTGAAAATAATATAAATGTCCTACAAAGTTTCTATAGGGTTTGTCAATTTAGTCTCTAAAGTATTTTCATTGTTTTATGAGGGCATAAAGCCATAAACTAGTTTTTGTCGAGTCTATTAGGTTATTTTGGAAGAATTGAAGGGGTAAACCAGTTACCTATTGCCACATAAGCATTTATTAGGACCCCATTTTCCTGGACCCAGGTATGTGAGAAACCATCTTCCATTCGTTTTGCAAATACCTAGAAATTGGATCTTACATAAATCCACGACAACGTTTTCCTGGTTCTTTCCTCAATCTTGTTCCTCATCCTTCACAAACTACCAAAGTCCCTTATCACCGCAAACTCTTAGCATCGTGCTAGAGGAAGTAGGTGGTGATTTATGTGATTTGTCAAGTGATGGATGTAGCGGTGGTTGAACCTTTTGGTTTTAGACTGGAGAGGTATATCTTCAAGAGAGTCACGGGGTTTTCACTCAGGTATTTCCATACAAACTAAAGTAGCAATCGTCCTCGTCATCTAGGAAATTAGGGCTCCCTAATTTGACAACTCAGTCGCAGTTATAGTTTACAAAAAGGGCATCCAAACACAGCTATGAAGTTGATCTGCTAAGAGGAGGGAAGGATTTAGGTAGTTAAGAAAGGAGAATGGATTTGGAAATGGAAGAGGAGGAAAGGATTCAGGTAGTTCAAGAAGGAGAGGGCGATTTGGCGGTGAATAAGAGAGAAAAAATCAAAGAAGAGTTTTGCGTTACATACATTTAATTGGTTATATTCTTTTTGTTTGAGATCTCATATGGAGATTTAGTACCTAATTATGTTTTTGATGATCTTGACAGACGTGGATTTGCATGGTAACACAAGGGAGCGTTTGCGTAAGTGTGAGAGGAAGTAGAGCTGTAATGATGCAAAAAGGAGGTGATTTGACTCAAAGAAATCGAATACTCCACGAGTTCCAGATCCAGTTACAAGTTACTACAGGCCAGAGGGACAAACCTCCGTGAACAGATGTTGAAGCACAAAAATCGTGGATACCAAAGCAAACTCATTGAAATTCATCTCCAAAAAAGAGAATGGATTTGGAAATGGAAAGGATGGAAGGATTTAGGTACTTGTTAAACTGGTAGTCGCACTTGATTTCAACAAATAAAATATCAATGTTTGTTGCACTAAAATATAGCACAAGGAAGTAATTTCGAATCCTTAAGGACATAGCCTGGTAGTCAATGCCCTTTTGTATTAGGCACATTCTAGTCAAGAAACAGAAAATATAAAAGATGAGGGAGTTTAAATTAAACAAAAAACTAAATTTTGCAGTGAAAATTAAATTAAACGAAAATCAATAATAAAAACGATTTCAGCTCTGTTGCGACTTTCCTAATCATGCAAGTAGTCCATATTTGGTTATTCAGGATGCATTCTGTCTAAGCTGGTACTGAGAAAAACTAAAAAGCTCTTCTATAATCTCTTTTTCCATATTTAGTTAACCAAAGCAAGCTCTTTGGATTAACCCTAACTTTTTACTATTCAAATAAACAAACTTTTAATTAAATTAGAAAATTTATATTAGGTTTTGTGTAAAATTCTTAGCAATACCAAATACTTCTCACCAGCGCAGAAGCGTATAGATATGATTTTTAGAGTTTATATCAAAGTTAAATCCTAAACACGGAACAAATCTAATACTTGTTACTTTTTACCAGTTGACAAGAACAATTATGAATTCTATTAACTGATTAACTGGAATGATAAAACCCTAGATAGGTAATCAGACTAACACGAATTTAAAATCAAACATTCATTAAGTTCAAGACAAAAAAATCTAGATAGAAACACAAAACAAAAATCAAATCTGATAACTGATCACATGAAAAGTACTAGTCTATACAGAACTAAAAACTAAAGCTTAATCAGACATGGCTAAAAATGAAACTAAATTAATAAAAAGAAACATATGTTGATTAATCTAGATAAGCTAAATGTGAGATGATTCGTAGCTTCAGGTCTTCAAAACTCACTGAAAGGTATCATAAATAGCCTTCAGAAGGGTGTTTTGCCGTCTGGAATCATCTAACCCTCGGATATGATAATAAGGGTCATGTTTATATGCGATACGAAAACTTCAGGAGAAAGAAACCAGAAAATGCGATCGCAGGTTGACTATTTGCGATCGCATATTTTCCAATTTTTTCCAGATTAGCCCCTCCTTTTTTCCGAATTCGTCCAGTAAATGCGGTAAGCTCCATAATGAATAGAAAATCCAATCTTACCCCTATGATTCCACTATTGATGGATCACCCTCGTTATACCATACATCTTCTTTGTATTGATCAACTCTTTAAATTTAACTTTTTCTCTTCTTGATTTTGACATGGATTTAACTTTGAATTTCATATTTCTTCAAGTTTCTTAATGTACCATTTCATATATATATATATATATATATATATATATATATATATATATATATATATATATATATATATATATATTGATTGGGCGCAAATTTTACTTTCACTACTACAAAAATAGCCTTTTACGACACGCAAATGTGTGTCAAGGAAGACCCTGTCATAACGAAAGACGACACGCTTTTGTGTGTCGTCTATTTACGACACGTATTTACAACACATATTTACAACATGCATTGTGTGTCCAGAAAGACCCTGTCATTAAGGAAGATGACACGCATTTGCGTTTCGTAACCTTACGACGCGCATTTACGACTTGCAATGCGTATCATTAAAGCCCCTGTCAAGAAAGGCGATGTCATAAATGAAGATGACACACATTTTTGTGTATTGTAATTTTAAATGTTA
Source organism: Lactuca saligna (assembly GCF_052625555.1). Classification (NCBI taxonomy): domain Eukaryota; kingdom Viridiplantae; phylum Streptophyta; class Magnoliopsida; order Asterales; family Asteraceae; genus Lactuca; species Lactuca saligna. The sequence goes on along the minus strand of NC_136423.1, from coordinate 23,746,059 downwards.
AAAAAAATATTATTTATAGATTTACTAATTTTCAAATTAAATTTGTATTTAATGTCTTATAATAGAAAATAAAATATCATATACAAAAAATACAATCCATTGCATAAAATTTAAAGTCATACAAATAATCGTTCAATGGACCAGTAAGCAAGGATGTTCCCGAATCGACAATAGCAGCACAAGAACACGTACACGATATCTTCTGCGTACACGACACACATTTTATCATATTTGTGTTTCTAAAATGCGTGTTTATGAAAAAAAAATATAAAACGACGAGCGTACACGACACACATTTTATCATATGCGCCCTCCGTGTTTTTTTTGGACACTAATTTTAGGGCACGCACAAATACGTGTCCTCTATCCTTCAAATATTGTGAGAGCTGACATATTTTTTAGGTCGCATACTTTAGCGTATCATAAAACCATGCGTTTCATGGTTTGCCCATCATTAAAGGCCAGTTTTCTTGTAGTGTTTTAGGCCCACCATATCTTCAATAATGATCAAAAATGATAATAAATTGTGGGTATAACAAGAGTTCCCTACTAACCTGAAAAAGCACATAAATATATGGTGTAGTACTTCAAGGAAAGAAAAGGGTTATCCAATCTAGGTTCTTTTTAAGGCATTTAAGGATACTATTTCTAAAACATTGTTCGTTTTTCCCATCACAAACTTCCACTGTAAAAATTATTCAACTTATATATTGGGTCATATTTCGAAAACAATTAAAGCACTCTCAAAAGATAATTCTTAAAACTGATTGTAATGACACTTTTATTTTCAAGTACTATCACACTTCATCTTAACAGAGCTATCGAATGTAAATAATATGCTTATGTCATGTAAAACTTTCAAAAATTTTGATTTATTTAGATTTTTGGAATTTTTTTAATATGCAAAAAATAAAAATAAAAACTAAAATAACTAGAAATAAAATATTTTGGGGTTTTTTTATAAATACAAAAAAAAAAGGAAAATAAGTTTTGGATTTTTCGAATTTTTATCTGCAAATGCAGCGCAAGAAATAAAATGCAAGAAGAAAAATAAAATTTAAAATATTTAACCTAAAAAACCAGAAAAGTTTAAAAAACAAAATTAAAATGCAAATTTTTTACACTAACCCCCTCCTTGAGCTTAAAATGATGTATTGTCCTCAATGCTCAGAGAGGAATGAACAACTCGATAAAGCATATTAAAAGAAAAATGTGCAGCTAGGAAAGATTGTACCTGATAAGTTTGCAGAAATCTGATTTTGACGAACAGGTGGCGAAAAATCTGAATTTCAACAACTTTGTTGATCCTCTGATTTCTCCAAGCTTGCTTGGAACTGTGACTATCTCTTTATTGAAAGCATAAAAATAAGCTAAAACTACTCCTCGGGTTGCCTCCCGAAAAGCCGCCCATTTGTAAAGTCGTTGGCTCAACTTTGTCCAACTAGATTTGCTACCAACCCTAACTAGTGTGGTTGGGACTTCTCTGAAGCTCAGCTCATTTCATTCTCACTCCAGATCCCTTATAATATGGCAAGATGGGTGGACCTGGAACTTGTTCAACAAAGAAAGACTAAAAATTGTCTTCATATAAGTCTTTCAGATTTTTAAACTTCTTTCTCTTTTGGATCTTCTACTTTCTAGAATTCTTCTCCTTTTTCTCTTTAAATTTTCTTCTTTTCAGAAGTCTTCTAAACAGAAATCATCACTTTTTCATGAATCTTTTTTCTATAAATCTTCTTTTCATCCTCCCCAAGCTTATCTCTGATCAGCTCCATCTCAGCCCCTTCAGATAACTTCTTTTCAACAGTTAATTTTTCTTTGTTTTTCCCAAAGACATCCCTTTTTCAACTCTTCTGATTTTTCCTCATAAAAAATCATATTCTCCACCTCCCCAAGCTTAGTTTTTTCTGTCAGCTTCGTATCAACAACTAATTTCTATTTTCTTTCCTCAAGCTCTACTTTTGCCAAATCTTCTGATATGTCTGATAAATTGTTTTCAAAAAATATTTCTTGCATAGAGACATTAAAAAAATCACAATAGCCCTCAGATAAAGGACTAATGGTACCCAAATAATTAATAGAAATATTATCAAAAGGAAAATTATCATCATTAATTTTAAAATTAACTACTTTCTCATCAAATTCCATTGAAATCATGTCATTAAAAACATCTATATTTGTTTTTGCAGTTTTCATAAATGGTGTTCTCAAAATGATAGAATTTGTATCTGAAGTGTCCAAATTTCCCATGTTCAGAATATAAAAATAAGCGGGAAGGTTTAATAGAATAATACAAATCAAAGGTCTTCTAAATATCCAAAGCTCATAAGTCTCCTAAGCTCCTGACAATATCTACTAACCTGCAACAATTTATCAACAAGTGAGTTAGGATATGGGGATCCTAGTAAGTATGATCCTAAGGTTAGACATTATGAATGGTGTATGAATGAACATTGCAGTTCATACACCAATGTAAAAACCCGTACCATCTCAAATCAAAAAAATCAATATCGAAAGTCATTTGGGGGTAAAATATTATGTTAGTCAAAGTACATTGTCATATATGACAAATCCATAAACTTCAAAAGTGAATAAACAATATGAGATGGATGTATCACAAGTAAAAGCTTCTTAGTAATCAAAATCCAAAAAAGATTATATAGATCCAAATAATACACATATGATTTACAAAACACCTAGATATGATAATTCAATCAATAAAAAAGTGTACAAAATAATGATGGTCAGGTGTGAAGAACTCATGATGGAAAACCAACTTTTGCATTAAGATGCAACAAACAAATAATGATGGTCGGATGGGAAGAACACACGACAGATGAAATTGATGAGTCGCCCTTACACCCACAACAAACCAGACACAATCAAGAGACTATAGCAGACTCAACTACATAGTCAAAGTATATTGCAGCAAACGAAGTGGCCAAGGAATCAATGTGGCTGAAGAAATTCATCAACAATTTAGGTGATGTTCCAAGCATAGTTGAACCAATTGAGATCTTCTATGATAACGATGATGTAGTTGCTTTAGAAAAAGATCCTCGAGACTAAAAACGTACAAGACATATACTCATAAAGTTCCGCTATATAAAGAAATTAGTTGAAGATAGAGACATTATTGTGAGCCAAGTTCCATCAGAAAATAATTCAGTTGATCTACTCACCAAACCATTATCACAAATTAAGCATGATGCTCATACTAGATCTAATGGATTTATATTTTCTAGTGAATTGGTTTAATTAAACAATTTTTTGTTTTATTTTATAGAACATTTTAGATATTTTAATTTGGTGATTATTAATAATAAGTTGCTACGTTTGTTCATATTATATGTGTTAGTTCTTTTGCATGCTTAGAACCACTTCCATCATAATATTTAATTCAAACTCCCACAATCAGTTATACTCTTGGAAGATAGTAATGAATTATGGTTGGCATGGAGTATTGGTAGATAGTTCATTAATATGAACATATCAAAGGCTTCCAATCAATACTAATGAGTACTTGAAAATGGAGATTTTAAGTATTAGAATAACCATTCTTAAAGATTATATCATGGATCATGTCAAGAGTAAATTAAGATGACTATATTTCATATTATTCAAATGGAGATGCATGAGGTTTATTTATAAAATCTATTATATCTTGGTTTTTCCTTAATGTTGTTTGAAACTGGAAGTTATATAGGGTTTGACTAGATATTGCATGAGGTTTATTTATACAATATGTTGTATCTTTGTCAAAGTTTATTTTATCCTTCTGCCATAAATGGAGAAGTAGAGATATCTGGGGCCCTCGTTGATTTGGTGTTGACAATAAATTCTTGGTCAAGATGGGACTGAGTTGGTTCGATTCGATAGTTAGTCAAGAAAAGTCACCACAAGTCGGTACCGGGAAACATAATCTTGAACCGTGAGATTGAGAATTCATCCATGTCTTTAGTTTATAATATGATATCATGAAGATCAAAGAAATTTGAAGTCACTAGTCTTAGGTTTGTTTATAACAATGTTGTTCTAAGTACATTGATTGCATTGGACTGCCACTCACTGTTGTTTCTAGTAAGTATTGGACCGGTTAATTATTGATGCCTAACTGCAAGTGGGAGTCGTGGAGATTAGTGCCAATATACATAACAAACCAGTAATATTGCTATAAATAACAGTGTTTTGGGTTACACGAAAGAGCAAAATAAAGTAGAACTGAAAAGATATTTATATTAGGGACTTGTTTCGTTAATTAACTAAATAGAAAACAAATGAATTTGGAATAATCCATAAGGATTTGAAAGTCAAGATAATTAAAAATATATATGGAAATTATATTTAGGATTTCAAATCACCTCCATGTATAAAGAGGGGTCAAAATCCTGTTTTGAGTACATGAGATAATACCATTTTACCTCAAAAGTTTGGAACCCTAAGGAAAAAACCTAGAGTCGCCCGAGCCCGTTCCCCACACCATGGTCAATCATTTTACATGTCATGGTCCTTCATAGATTCATTTAATCAAGTCCTGTAGTTAATGTTGTTCGAGGAGCTTTCATATCTGTGAAGTTTTTGCGTTTCAGTAGGATCACAAGATAGGAACTCTATGTTGGTTCTCCATTTCGTGCAACTAACAAAGAAGACCAAGAAGAACACAAAGGTAAGATTACTTTTTTTCGGTCCTTTTAAAGTAGAATATACTTTTTTAGCTATATTTGTATGTTTCGAGTTTATAGATTAGGAGAAAGTTTGTCACTTCCGCTGTCCTATTTTGGTCTTTGACTAGGCTCAAAACTCATCACATAGATTGTAATTAATTTCTCACTCCTAGGTAGAAACCCACTTTGATTTCTTCTGCAATTTGTATGGGTTTGATTTTAGTTTGTGGTTCTTCCTAATTTTTTGTTTATTTCTTTGGTGGGTTATAGTTCACGAGGGTCGATTGTTAGGTTTTGATGTTCAGTTTTCAATTAGACTGTATTTATCACTCAAATTTTGTTTGGATGAGGTGTTTTTCTTTGAATTCTTTTAAATGTTGTTTAAGTCAATATGATTTGACTAGAGAGTGTACAATGTATAGAACCGGTAACAAAGATCTGTAGAGATATCAGATCCTAAAGTTATTTTAGTAAATTGAGTGTGTGAGTAAGAACTAAGAAGCGTGTTTTTTTTAGGTTTCCGGTTCATTTTGTTGTAATTTCCATTAAATATCATACATATCGTGTTTTTTGTACCATCAACATTCCTAATGCAAACCATTTGAATTTGGAAACATGGATTTCCATTCCATGTTTGAGTTGATCTTAATCTAAGTATGAGATGAGAGGCATTTGAATTTTTGATTATGAGTTTCTAGATGTAATCCCATTTAATTTCTTACAGTCTTTTTTGTTGAGTTTTACTTATATTACTTTAATTTAAAAGTCTAGAAAATTTGACTGAAACCAAGGAAGAGCAATTTGTTGTTCCATTCCATAATCAACATATCATAATTGATGATTTTTTATTTTTGGGGGTGAGTTACATATACATAATATATATACAGTGTAAAGAATTTTTTGTTGTAATAATGCTAAAGTTTACTTAATCATGTGCTTTACAAAGGCTAATCATGAAAACTTGGATTGATATATTCATCCTCTTTTAGGAATGGATTGATGGGATGTCAAGTCCACCAAGCAAATTACACCTTTGTTTGCAAATAAAATGTAATATAATGGAAAAATGGGGTATCCATCCTCGAGGAAATGGTTGTATTCAATCACCAATGCAATCCAATAAAACTAGTGTAAATAAACTAACTAACTACAATTAAACTAAAGGGGGGGGGGGTGTTGTGATTGCTTGAAAACTAAAAGACTTGAATAACTAAAAAGCTTGCAATTAAGCAAGATGGTGAGATGCTCAAATATTGGAGAGAATTGGTTAACCAAGGCAGTTCAACATAATGAACATTTGTGTGTTTATCATTAGGATTCAATATGAAGCTTATCATTCATCCCAAATTGGTTATAGGAATCATGAAGCATGATATGCCAAGATTCCTCATAGGTAGTATGGAGGTTAGGGAAGCCCACAACATACATTCTTAATCAAAATCAAGGATTCAATTGAAGCAATTGAACCCAAGAAGTTGATTAGCCTTAAGAATGAAGGAATCCCCAAATCCTAGAGGATGTCAATGCTTACACATCCATAAAGGAGCCATGATTCATAAGATAGAGATGACTTCTACCATCATAAAGCCCTTGTTCTAACTAAATTCAATGATTCAATTCAAAAAAAAAAACCCACAATTGCTCATTCAAGTACCAACCTCGTGATCAAAGTATTAAACAAGCATAAGAAATATGAACTATAATCATAAACAGAAGATAAATGACAATCAAGCATGAATCCTTCAAAAACCCACAAATATCCAAGGGTTTTTGCCAAAGTTAACCAAAATAGAGAAATTAGCCACTAATGGCAACAAGATGACAATCATAAAAGTATAATTGCATCAAGAAACTAACAATTACTTAGAAAGATGAGAAGAATGAGTATCAAGCTCCAAAATCGCCTCTAATGGTGGAAAATTGAAGTGTCTCTGAAAGATCCAACCCCCCAAGGTAAATGGTGAACAAAATGACCAAAATGCCCAAAAGTGTGTAGTTGTGCGGGTACCCACGCAAGTGTTGCACGACTAAGACTCCACCCTAGCAAGTGTTATTGGAATACTATTGGTCCATTCTTCTCCACTACCCAAGATTCCCTTGGTCCCCCTCTATGCCTCATATGATTCAAATTTGGCCAATCACCTTCAAGCTTTTAAATATGGATAGTCCATGCCCAAAATAAGAATCCATGACCCATCTTTAAAAGCCCATTCCATCCAAATCTTCAACTTTTTAAGCCCAAATTTCCTTTGATGGATTCGTAAAGCCCAATAATGCATCGAGAAGCCCACTAAGCCCAATTCCAGTCAAAACGCAACCACAATGAGCTCCAAAACCCTACAAAATATCTCATGCAAAATAGAAAGTACCCGACACGATCCATGATAAAGAAAATAAAGAATATACAATGCAATACTAATAAAAAAAACTAAAAAAAAAAATACTAAAATAAACTAATAAAAATAAAGAAATAAAATAAGTTATCAAATCACCCCAAGCTTAAACCTAACTTGTCCTCAAGTTAGAACAAGACTAAAATGAGCTCGAGATGAGCTAAACTAAAAAGGAAAAAGAAAGATACCATAGAACTTGGTCAACATCAGTCAACATGGTCAAAATCAGTCCATCATGGACCCTACGCATCTTCAAAATTTTCCCCGCTTTAGAGCCATAAACCACATTCTCAAACCACTTGACGAGCGAATAGATCACAGCTGGATGCAGTCGCGGTGTGCAACACAAAGGAAACAGAGGCTGCACCCAATGAGGGCACTTTAAGTCACCAATGCATATCATAATGCATGAAGGAAAGGTGCCTCTTCACACACGATGATTCCTACATTTGTCAGGCTAAAGTGTATAATAACAAAATAGGGTTTTGCAGCATGGCCTCTGGGCAAACATCCGGTTTTAGAGGCTTCTCCCTTGTACTGTCCTCTACAATCTACCATCTCATCGTCATAGTCTTTTCTCACCAAAATCAAAAATAAAATTAAATAAAATAAGAAAAATCTACTTAACCTAAATCTAAACCTAACAACTTAAATATTTAATCTTGAACTTATGTTATTTGGTCTTCAATCTCTTTGATGCTCGATCTTTTGTTTTTTAAGGAAAGTCTAGAACTTGGATTATTGTTCTTCCTTTTGTGTTGCTCTTTTTCTTCATTGTTTTTTTTTTCTTTTCTTGAATCTTCTTTTATCGTCTCTTATTGTTTTCACTTTTCCAATTTATTCATTTTTTTGTGTTTTCTTCTTGGAAGGTTTAAGGAATTTCACCATGTAACATAGGACTCCAATAGTGAAAATGGAGTAATCGATAGAGGCTAACATGAACACCTAATGATCATTGACAAAGTGTCCAGATCTACTAAAAAGGGTGGGGAATGACTCAAAAATGAGTGTTACCAAAAAAACTTGGTCCCAAAAGATGTGAACTGGGGTACCCTCTTCAAAGTTCATCAAGCACCTCAATGAAAGGTGTGATAAAAAAATCTATCTAACTATCCACTCTAGACTACTAAAAAACGATGACCTATCTTAAAAAGGTGGTAAGAATTTGATTAAGTAAGGCTCGGACGAGACTCGGGAGTACTAAGGGGTATTCCCCACAAAACCAATATGCGAGTCTTCAATGTCTTCAAAATACCTTACTGGGCTAATCTTTTCTCGCACACATTGGTTTTACCGACCACATCCCTCCACACCTAGACCCAATCAAGCTACCTGCATCTGACCCCCACACAAGTGGTCTCAAAGTGGTATGTAAGGCTCAAAGTGTGTCCCGTTTATCCAATACAAGGAATTCCATATCAAGACCCAGGACCAATCTATGAGTCAATACTTATGACTCAGCACTATGGTACACGTAGGGATGAGAAGACAAGAGTGAACAAAAATGCATGAACTTAAACTATGATGCATCTAAAAAGTATGAAAATTAGAAAAGAAGGAAACAAAAATATGCAAAATTTTTATTTTTTTTATGAATGGCCTAAATGAATTACTCTAAATGCGACTATATACAACCTAAATGCACTAAAAGTTAAAAGATAAGAATACCTCACCCCAAGCTTAAAATTAAGCATTGTCCTCAATGATTAGGATGAGAGTAAGGAAGGATCGTACCGGGATCAAGGTGGAGGAGGCCCGCAAGGACGGTAACCTACTTTGGGCTGAAAATGATGCTAAAGATCCTCCATGTAGCTGTTGGCGCGAGCTTTCTGCTCCTTGATGCACCGAATTGCTGATTCATTCTGGTTTCCCTGGAGGCGCAAGGCAACAAGATGATTATATATCTCAAAAGGAAACTTAGGTCCCAAATCGTTGTGTTGTTGATAGGACTGGTACTCATGTTGTGACTCAAAGTGTGCTCCCAAAGGCTGATCATAATAGGGTGGTGGCAGTTGTCAGATTAGGAGGTCATAATGGTCTTCGGCCTCAAATGGACTATCTGCATCGGTGTTGTCTATCTGCATTTCATCATCATTACCTGCATCATCATCATCACTATTTAACTCTCCATGTAAGCACTAACTTTCGGGGTCCCTGGTGGTAAAGGCTGATATGCTTGGATGAGGTAAGATGTAGGCGGATTCCTTGGCATGATTGAGCTAAGAGTAATGGTTATTGTCGCTGGTAGGTAGCAACAATTCCATCTGAGTGAGAGCTACGCATTCAAGGAGGTAGATAAGAGGGTCATCCATTGGCATATATTTAGACTCGGGAAATTGAAGTCCCATACCCAAACTAATTACGGTGATGAGACCGCCAATGAAAATATCTTCAGTGGACTTCATGCATATGCTGTCACATTTGTCCATGAAAAAAGGTGGTGAAACATGGGCAAGACCAACCACTGCTGGACATGCAATAGAGGAAATATAGCTCGATTATGTTTATTTATCCTGGTTCATGACGACCAGAAATGGAAGTTGAAAGAGTCTGGTGGGCGATTCTCCAACAAGGATGGATGATGTAAGGATCTTTTTGTCGACTCGAATTGAAGTTTAGAAGACTGGAGATCTGAGATCAAAACTCTACTTTGGGCAAGATCTTGAATTGGTTCCATTGATAACTCTAGATATTGGTGGTTTGGCTATCGTATGTGCCCATGATAGTGTTGAGGGTGGTGTATGTGAGTCAGTGCTGTCGACCCTGGAGTCTAAATGTGAGCACCCCCGTCGTGTCATCCCCTGCATAAGTGGAGAGGAACTCGAGTGTGGGTTGCTTGTAGGTGACACGAAAATTGCTAGATAATCACGCCAACCCCTGTTGAGGAACATTTGTTGCAAGCAATCGTTAAGGCCAAGGTTGATCATAGATTTGCGGTGGTAAATTTTGGTGGCTTGGAGTGAACATTTTTGGAGGTTGGACATGAATTGATTGATTTATGCACTAGTGAGGACAAGGTTACCATCACGATCGACATGCTCGGTTGATACTTTTTTGGATAATCTCGGTGATTGAGCTTCACGGGAAGAACCATAAGACGCGTGAATGGTTTTGTTCTTTCCCATTGTACCTGTTAATAGAACCTAGAAAAAAGACAAAAACTTGACCAAAATTATCCCTCACATTCGTCTCACACCAATCCAATCAATTCAAACAAAAATAAAAATATAAACCGAGCAAATACTCCAAACTTGCAATTTAGCACAATTCAAGGCAATGTAATCCAATAAATTCAAAGCAATTCAATTCTAATCAACCTAATGCATAGCATAAGTCTATCCAAATTAGAAATGGAATGCAATAAAATCAAAAGGAATGTACCAAATTCGAGTGTCGAAACCCGAAAAGAAAACCGCTAAAACTCCACCCCAAGCATGAATTGGACCCGCAAGGCTAAGTCTTTTGAATCTCCAGTGAGAAACAAAAATTTTGAAAATTTCTGTCAAAATAAGGGGCGGCGGTGGCAATCAGCGGCCGACGATGGAGCTAGGTTTCCGGCGAGTTGAGGCCAATGGGTGAGGCAAAACGGTGAGGCCAATGGGTCCCCTGTTTCTGCAGTTACAAGTCCTGATTTTGTCAACGGTGTTGTACCATGGAGCTGTAAGGGAAGATTCTATTAAAACTACTTTAGCACAGGACAACTATTAGTTTGCTAAATTAAGTGATGAATGGAATTGAACTTATTTACTGAAACTTATTATGTATGGTCCAGGAGATAATGTAACATAAATTGGTTTTCATTGAGACATAAGATGTCGTTGGAACTACTTTAGCACAGGACAACTATCAGTTTGATACAAATTTTGTTTTTTCAAGTTAGGGATGGCAACGGGGCGGGTTTGGGATGGGTTTTGGTAATCCCGACCCCATCCCCGAATATGAAAATCGATCCCATCACCAACCCGAATCCCAACAGGTACCCATTTACCAAACACTATCGGGTCTGCGGGTATCCCAACGGGGTAATGGGGATCCCCATTTAAGATTTAAATTAAGAATAATTTTTATGCAATGAGAATACAAAACCATTAGACTTAGTGATGCAAGCATAAATTCATATCGAAAATAATTTTGATAATTTACAAAACCATTAAGAGCAGACATATTTATTTTGATACATAAGTGGTTACTAGTGGCAAAAAAACAATAAAGACACTAGCATTCATAAACCATAATATCATTATTACTCTAAGTACTATAAATAAAAAACATATCAAAACACTAGCACTACAAATAAACATGAAGCTATCTCGAGAAATTATCTTTAACATATATATATATATATATATATATATATATATATATATATATATATATATATAATCATATGAACGGTTTCAGGTAATGAGTTTCGGTTTTGGTTTTGGTTTATGGTAATCGGGCTGGGTATTTTGTTTACCGTCCGCGTAACCAAACCCGCGAAAATTTTCTAAAAGCATACCAAACCCAATCTCGGCCCCGATTAACCAACCCAAATCCGACCCTAATATGTCGTTTTTCGGTTTTTACCATCGGGTTCGGTTTCTTTTGCCATCCCTATTTCAAGTATGAGTTAGATGTCTCAAATAGACAAAATTGGATAACTATGTAGACCAAAATCAAGGTCATTGGTTATTTTGTAAAATTGTAAGAAAGTAAGTGCTAGTTTGTGATTTAGTAGAGTTATGTAATGACACAGGAACTTGATCAATGAAGTAGGATGCTATAATAAACAAATAAATGAAACTATGTTGCTAATTCTTGCGTTTAAACTTTTAATATTGTTTTTTTTCTTTGTTTAAAATTTGTTAAGAGTTTTTTTAATAGATTGTAGCCTCGGAATCCATACGAGACACTGGAGCAGTTGCAAGTTCTCAGGCTGCTGAAATTGGGCTTGATATTCTAGCACAAGCAATCCAGGTGTCACCTAGTTATTAAAGTTATATTTGTAAACATGTATATAAATACAAGGGCATTTCAGTCATTATACCCCCATAAAAGTTTTTAAAAAAGATAGGTAACCATTTGTTGCGCTTAATTTATGGATTGATAACATTAAAAAATTCATATCTCATAGTATTTTCAAATATACATTTCTCCTTTTGTCTTACAATTGTTATATTGAATGTTCAAGATGATTTAGATAACATAACTCGTTCTCTAATACTAGCAAGGGAACCTATAATCCCAGGAATTGACAAGCCCCATAAGGTAATAAAAAAGATAATTTATTTTATTGTATTTTAAATCAAATTATCAAATCATATATAAACTACCCAAACAATATTCAAAATTTATTTTATCGCCTCAATTTTGCAGACGAGCATTGTGTTTACATTAGAAGAAAGCCCTAGGGTCTTGTTCAATGCTTTAGCTGTGTTTGCTCTAAGGGAGATCAACTTATCAAAAGTAAGTTATTTTTTTCACCCTTTTATTTAATATTTTTGTGATTGAATGAAAGTCTAAATGAAAGTAATTGACAACCCTTTTTCTGTAAATGATGTTGTGATTGTGGGAGAGGTGTTGTGTTTTTCTCTGTTGCTAGGTAACCTTCTCAACAACAGCATTCTACTTACTACAAGAAAAAGACCCTTTTACGACGCGCAAACAACGACACTCGGAGATATATGTTACGCAAAAGAGAGTAACGTTAAATAAGTGTCATCTCTTCAAAAAATTTAAGGATTTAGGTCGCGCATTATTGCGTGCCCTTAAATTAGTGTCTAATGTAAAAAAATAAAAAACACGGAGGGCACTTTAGCTAAAAGGTGCGTCGTCTATGAATGTCGTTTTATATTTTTTTAAGAAACGCGCTTCTCACTTCTCCTTAGAAGGAAAATGAAATCCCCAAATTTTTTAAACCCCCGCCTTCTTCTCCCTCGTCTCCACCCTCACCCACATCCATTGCCTCCAATCCTCGTTGCCTCTTCTAGTCTCAAACCCGATCCTCGCGTTAAATGGTTCAGTGACTGCAACTCCTTTCGATTGTAGCGCTGATCGACAACTACGACTCATCAACCGTCAATCGAAGCTACCTGTTGAACAACCCCAAATCAAAACCTCAACCTTCTCGTCTCTCCTTCCCCCAAAATTTTGAACATCCGCCTTCCTTTTTCTCTGTACTCTCTACACCCGCCATATCGATTTCATTCTCTCCCTTCCTTCTCTCTACAAACCCCTTCCTCTACGATCGACTTTCACTCCTTCTCTATGCAAGCCCTAATCAGACATAACGCATTTGCAATGGTAATATCTTCTTTCACAAAATAGACGATTGACCGAAGAACTAGGGCTTTTGATAAATCATGCGTTACCAACAACGATAGCTACCCATCATAATTTGTGTTTTCTCTCGGACTCCACCATTCCAACATCGCACCACAATAACGATTCCAGCCACGAATCAACAGTTTTGAGTTTTTTGGCTTCAATTTTGAAGGTACGTAGACATGATTTTAAAGTTCTGAACTTTTTTCTTTCCTATGCTACCACTTCCCCCCTTTCCTTTTTATTTCACTCTCCTTGTAATTTCCACTAAATTGAGATAGAGAGTCGGTCTATCGATTAATCAACCATGGTGGATGATTTGGTGTAACTATCACCTGTTATATTTTTTGAATTTTTTTGTTCGAACAATGCATGCCAACTGTTCGTTGAATTGCTCAAACGAAACTTCCATCACAAAAAATGAACCGATGGTCTACTTTTTTGTCCAGATTGCCCAAAGAGTGAAATATTAGCTGTCGGGATGGCACCTTATGCTCATCTGGCGGTTTATAAAGTATGTTTTGGTCTAGATTTGCCAGAGAGTGACATCTTAACCGGGCTTGATGCTGCAGTAGTTGATGGAGCTGATGTGATATCAATTTCTATTGGAGAAGAAAACATGCCTTTTTTTCAAGACAGCATTGCAATAGCTCATTTGCAGCTATCCAAAAAGGAATATTTGTGAGTTGTGCAACAGGGAACTCAGGTCCGTTCTATGGCACTGCAACAAATATAGCTCCATGGGTTCTAACAATTGGTGCTAGCACAACTGACAGAAAAATCAAAGCCACAAAAAAACTAGGAAATAATAAGGAATTTGATGGTGAATCTTTATTTCAGCCAAAAGGCTCCCCTTCTTCTACACTTTTACCACTCGTGTATGCTGGTTCTAATGAGTAGTTAGTATGATTTGAATTGAACCTCCTTCTTCCAATCGACTGGGCGTGTGATCAAAAAGTTTCGAGGTCACGACAGTGAGGTGTGTAATTTCCCTAACAAACCAATTTATCAATCACATAACACATATTTATAATTTCACAATCATAACACCATTTTTGTGCAGGTGAATGCAGTAAAGTTCAATAAATATTCATCTGTTGTTGTATCAGCAGGGTATGATCGTTCCTTACGTGCCTGGGACTGTAGATCTCACAGCACTGAGCCAATTCGGGTTTAGGTTTCTTTCCCTTTCCCTTTCCCTTTTCTACATCTACGTTTGTACTAAGTTTTTTTTATATATATATTTATATTATCAAAAGCTGATGATAGTTTTAATTGATTCACAGATCATTGACACCTTTCTAGACAGCGTTATGTCTATCTGTTTAACAAAAACTGAGATTATTGCTGGTAGTGTTGACGGAACTGTACGGACATTTGAAATCCGGAATGATGGAACTGTATCTCTCTATCAAATGATGGTAACTGTGTATTAGCTTGGAGCACAAGAGCATTGAATATTGATGTGACCACCATGCAGTTTGAAAGGAGTAGAAAGAGGGGCATAACAGTCTTTTCAGATTATGCTTGGAGTAGTGGAGATCAAGTTGATGTTTGGGTACAAGATAGGTAACCATTTAACTCAACTCATTACATTTTCAATCGTTAATACTTATTAATCATCACAAACTCTATTTTTTTTACTGTTTTTTGTAGCTGGCATGAAGCAATTGTTATGGACACAAATAAGATTGATTTGACTTCTTTAACTGTCCAGTTTCCTGGTAGGTATTGTTATCTGACTTTTCCTTCAAAATTTATAAATTGTGTTGAGTTTTTACCTTTTTTCCCTTTCCAGCTCAATCAAAGGCATCAATTGTTAGGTCATGGCATGTGAGGCCAACTCTTGTCTGGAAGGATGACAAGTAGATTGAGTGGTCTAGTTTGAAAGGACTCCATTCTTCTGAGGTTAGCTACTATCTCTTTTCCCCATTTATTTGGTTTCTTAATTTTTTTATATAAAATATGTATATATATTCCTAAAGGCTAAATCCAATCCTCTCCAATCTACTAGAAAACCACCAATTCCAACGATTGTCAGAACTTTAGCTCAAAAGGACAAATAAAAACCCTCTCTTAGTGATAAAAATGTCAAGGATTCTTCTGTTAGTGCTGATGAAAACATGCCAGGTCAGCAGCAAAAGGATATGGGGTTTGGTTCTTCTTTTCCCCATTTATTTGGTTTCAATTTATGTTCACAAGTTTAATAAATTCTCTAGATTTAAAAAGAAGTATTGCTATTTAGTGTGCCCTTTAACTGACCTATTACTATTGTAGATTGAGGAAGTAAGTCATTTAGTGATTCAAAATATGGAAAACATGTCTAAATTGCTTTACTACTTTTTTTCAAGTTTCTTTTCTTCATATCATGTCATCTCTTCTATTTATTTTAGTCTTTTACCACTTTATATTCCTGTCATATTCAGTCTTTTAACATCCAATTATCATCTTTGAGTATTGGGTTTTCTTTCTTTTTTGCTGCTGTGTTACCCTGCGTTAGGCTTTATAAAATGAATTTCTTTGCTGAAAATTATGTATAATTTTTGTTAGAGCTTCTTTGGGTAGTTGGAGAAGGACATCTTATCTTTAGGTACTACATAAAATGGTGTTTTTATCTCTGATGATTCCCCTAACTTTTTGTTGTTTGATGATTTTATGGACCCAAATAGAGAAGAAAAAAGGTACATTTTTTTTATTTTTCCACATTTACCCTCCATGATCAATGAAACTAACATCATCCAATATCTATACATATACTTCATTATCTGGAAATAGTAAGACCACATCAATTACTGGATCAAATGGTGTGTACTGCTTTCAGAGTTGCAGCTGACACTCTTAACCAGACTAGCTTATGAGAATAAAAATCGACCAATTATACTTCACCGTTGTTTCTGCATTGAAGCCTTTGCAAGGTATGTGTAATGTCTTATTTACAATTTTTTGACACAAGGGTAAAGTAGTCATTTTTTTAATCTGACTTATTGCATTGGCAACAAACAAGCTACCGGGTGATATGGAAATAATCCAAGATGTAAAACGGCTTTGTGTTGTATTCGAACACGTGGAGAAGCTGCTAACACTTGGCAGTGGCAGTGGGAAAAATAAATTGGAAGCAAGCATACCAGATCAGCATCAAGATCTGAGGAAGGCATCATGATATTAACTTCAGTTGCTTTAGTAGTTGTTATAGAAGTTTTGCCTTTTCTATTCAAAATTATAATTTAAAAACACCACCTGATCCCACTTTTCTAGCTTGTATTACTGTTGTTGGCTTCCAAATGAGGCCTTAATTGTCATAAACATTCTACTGTTAGATTTGGCCCTAATTTCTTTAATAGTCAACGATAGTGGGGTAGCATATTGAACTATTTGCTTAAGAAAGACATTATATCTTGTCCAATTTATATTTGAATTCAAGTTATGCATAATGTCAATATTGTTGGATTAATAAATACATTATACCTAAAGAATAAAGATTGTATGATGAAAGAAAGATTGTAAATTATCAACTATTGGTTTATCATTTGCTGAGTTAACCAACATTTTTTTTTTCTGTAGTTTTATCTTGTTTCTGATATAGCCGTGAAAGAACTCATTGCAGTTGCCACCAACAGAGAAGGTAAGCTATAATATGCCAAAGTTGAATTACTTTTTAAGAAATAGCAACCTACTTTTAGTTATTTGTTTATTATATCAAGATACAACATCATATTCAAAAAGTGTTGTAGAGCTAACAAATGGTTCTTCAGGTATGCAATACTCTAGGCATAATTATAATATAAAACTATAAAAAAATTTAATTTTTTGATATATATTTTTTATTTTGTTTTGCAGAGGATACTAAAGAGCAAATCTTGCAAAGGATATTTTTTGTTTTGTTTTGCAGAGGATACCCCTCACATTTTCCCAAATTACCCCTTCCTTTACAATGTTTTTTTGTTTCTGTGTATTTTGTGCATCAGGTAAACTTGGTGGAAGAAAGGAATATGAAGCCACTTGATTCAAATCTTGCAGCATTAGTCTTAAAGAATTATGAAAGGCAAGATGCAACTTTACTTAGTTGGAATTTGATGTAGAGAGTAGATTAGATGCAAATTTAGATATTGTAAAAAATAGAATTGTATGACATTAAATTTTATGCAATGGATTGTATTTTTTGTATATGATATTTTATTTCTATTATGAGACATTAAATGCAAATTTAATTTAAAATTTAATAAATATATAAATATTTTTTTTAGAACATTTAAAATTATGATACGCAAAAATGTGTGTCATCTTCATTTATGACATGGCCTTTCTTGACAAGGGCTTCCTTGATACGCATTGCGTGTCATAAACACGCGCATCGTAAGGTTACGACACGCAAATGCGTGTCGTCTACCTTTATGACAGGGCCTTCCTTGATACGCAATGCGTGTCATAACTGCGCGTCGTAAATGCGCGTCGTCTCTCTTTATGACATGGCCTTCCTTGACACGCATTTGCGCGTCGTCTGAGCGTTTTACGACGCGCAATGAGCGTCGTAAAAGGCCTTTTTTCTAGTAGTGACTTAAGCAGGTGAGTAATCAAGATTAAGGTAGACTTGTAATCATGTTTGGCATTCCTTTCCAGTACACATAGTACACATTAAGCAGGTGGTACGCACACAAGGCGTTGGTAGAAACAAATAACATGAAATGTTTCCAATAAGAAACAGAGTTGTGTGATTATTTGTTACTTTTATAGGAATGTATAACTCATGTTAGCAATATATTATTTTTGTTTAACATTTGAATGATTCTTTGTATGACATTATAATTTGTGCAACTTATTTTTTTTTTTTGAGTATTAAATTTTATTTTATATTATGCAATGGATTATATTTTTTGTATATGGTATTTTATTTCTATTATAAAAATTAATAAATATATAATTTTTTTTAAACATTTAAATTTACGATACGCAAAAATGTGTGTCATCTTCAATTATGACATGCCCTTTCTTGACATGGGCTTTCTTGATACGCATTGCGTGTCATTAACACGCGCGTCGTAAGGTTACGACACGCGAATGCGTGTCGTCTTCCTTTATGACAGGGCCTTCCTTGATACGTATTACGTGTCGTAAACGCGCGTCGTAATTGCGCATCGTAAATGGGCGTCGTAAATGCGCGTCTTCTATAGACGACGCGCAAAAGCGCGTCATCTCTCTTTATGACAGGGCCTTCCTTGACGCGCATTTGCGTGTCATCTGAACCTTTTACGACGCGCAATGAGCGTCGTAAAAGGCTGTTTTTCTAGTAGTGATACATCTATAAAGGAGCCATGATTCATAAGATAGAGATGATTTCTACCATCATAAAGCCCTTGTTCTAACTACATTCAATGATTCAATGCTAAAACAAAGAAATAAACCAACAATTGCTCATTCAAGTACCAAGCTCATGATCAAAGTATTAAACAAGCATAAGAAATATGAACTATAATCATAAACAGAAGATAAATGACAATCAAGCATGAATCCTTCAAAAACCCACAAATATCCAAGGGTTTTAGCCAAAGTTAACCAAAATAGAGAAATTAACCACTAATGGCAACAAGATAACAATCATAAAAGTATAATTGCATCAAGAAACTACCAATTACTTAGAAGGATGAGAAGAATGAGTATCAAGCTCCAAAATCGCCTCTAATGGTCTCTAATGGTGGAAAATTGAAGTGTCTCTGAAAGATCCAACCCCCAAGGTAAATGGTGAACAAAATGACCAAAATGCCCAAAAGTGTGTAGTTGTGCGGGTACCTGTGCAAGTGTTGCGCGACTAAGACTCCACCCTAGCAAGTGTTGTTGGAATACTATTGGTCCATTCTTCTCCACTACACCACTTCACTACCTAAGATTCCCTTGGTCCCCCTCTATGCCTCATATGATTCAAATTTGGCCAATCACCTTCAAGCTTTAAAATATGGATAGTCCATGCCCAAAATAAGAATCCATGACCCATCTTCAAAAGCCCATTCCATCCAAATCTTCAACTTTTTAAGCCTTAATTTCCTTTGAAGGATTCGTAAAGCCTAATAATGTATCGAGAAGCCCACTAAGCCCAACTCCAGTCAAAACTCAACCACAATGAGCTCCAAAACCCCGCAAAACATCTCATGCAAAATAGAAAGTATCCGACACGATCCATGATAAAGAAAATAAAGAATATACTAATAAAAAAACTTAAAAAATAATAAAATAAACTAATAAAAATAAGGAAATAAAATAAACTATCATGGACTGAAGCCTTAAACTCCATTTCATTACTTTTACTTTGTCTAAAAAGTATCTGGTAGCTTCTGTATCGGACAACAGATATGAACCACCAAAGATTCTAATGGAAGTCATGGACCTCACTATCATCATCGCTGAACCCTAATGAGGTTAATAGATTCAGTTGTTTCTTCTTTTACTTTCTTTCACCTATTTTTTGTTAAACATGAACTCAAATTTTTGTTTCAAGTCATTTTCATTAAACGAGGCTAGACAATTTCAAGGTGGGTGTTCTTGTGCTTTAAACATTTGAACCTTAATAAGGTTATCAGATTCAATTGTTTCTTCTTCTACTTCCTTTCACGTGTTCTTTGTTAGACATGACCTCAAATTAGGATCAAATAAAGCAACAATTCCATTCCCGATTATAAAAAACTAAAATAGAATGTTGAATTCCACTTTGTAGATGATCTTGTGGTTGAATTTCCAGATCATACCAATGGTCTTCAAGTTGCTACCAATGATCATGTATGTCTCAAACCTATTACAAGAAGATATGTTTTAAGCTTATTATTTTAAATGGTTACTGCAACAACAATATAATAGTGATTTTTGGACTGCTTAGGATGAGGAATCTAATGGCATATACATGTTTATCACGAGGATTTGGAAGCTTATAAACTTGATGTGGATTCTAATAGCGGCATTTGGACATATATGAGGGCTTATCCCATTTCTATGGTAACTTTGTTGATCTTAGCTTCGATATGGATCTACATATTCAAGTTAAGTTGTAAAGGTAATGATCATATTAACTATGTTGTTGACTCAGAACCTTCAACATCTGAAGTGGAAGTATGCTCTTCTACATGATGGTATGACGATTTTATCTTCTTAATTCGGAAACAACTAGCCATGGAACAACATGTGCAATGCAGTTAATAAAGAGACTAGACCCTTTCAAGATGCAGGAAAAGATGAAAGAACAAACAAATTTACATCTTTTTCATCTGTTATTGGTGGAAACTGCATAAATATAGTATATAAACAGAGTAACATAAATATTGTACTTTATGTATTTTTCTGTATTGAGCAATATACTTTGAAAAACCACGAAATTATAACATTATACTTCCATTTTTTTTTTTAATATTTTGGATATTAAACTTTGAAAATTCAACACAATTATTGTAATGAAGATACTTTGTATTGGAAGGCATTAATACACAAATATAGCAGTGAACTTTCATTTCTTTGGAACTGGTACCAAATATAACATTGTGCTTTGGATTTAGTTAAAAGCTAGATTTTCATGTCAGGGTCTCCCTATACCCCATCAATAATGATAATACAGGCCTAATCGAAGATTTTACAACAAACATTTATCAACAAATCTTATTTCAAAGAAAACCAATAACAACTATTAAAAACAAATAAAAGAGAAAATTATAATAAATAAACCAGCTCGTGGTTTAACATCGGATCACCTCTTAGTTATTATTAAATGTTATAGTACTGAAATGTAGCATGTCTTTTTATATTTTTATAGAGTTGTAAGAGAAATCACTAAGAAAAATATTTGAAAAGTTGTGGGATGTTTAAAGAAAGATGTATCTAATAAATGATTTAGATGGAATTCTTTGAATACAAATTTATTTTATTTTATCTATTTGTTCATTTAATTATATCCATTTT
Organism: Lactuca saligna; assembly: GCF_052625555.1. Taxonomy (NCBI): domain Eukaryota; kingdom Viridiplantae; phylum Streptophyta; class Magnoliopsida; order Asterales; family Asteraceae; genus Lactuca; species Lactuca saligna. The sequence goes on along the minus strand of NC_136423.1, from coordinate 23,724,764 downwards.
TATTAAATTTTCAATTAACCAGTTCAATATGTAAGAAAAAAAATAACATGATCTAACAAATAAGTCATAAATATATCCTATAAAAATCAGTTTTTTTTTTGTTGCAAAATAAGTTTTATCTCGACAAAATGATATATTATTTATTTAAGTAATATTTTTAAAATTTATCAGCAATATAGACATGCGAGAATTTATTGAATCAAAATATACTACTTACAAACAACAACAAAATAATTAATTATAATATTAGACAAACTTATGTTAATTACTTACTTGACTAAATTACATGTTATTTAATAATCAATCTCACACTATAAATCTGAAACAATTAAACACAAATTATATTAATTTATAATTCAGTTAATATGATACAAAATAAATAATTTATTTTAAATCAAATTAAGTTTGTTAGTAATAATTATAATATACTATTTCAAATCATTAGACTGATCGGTTTAGGTCTCTCAACTGTGTTGAAATGCCTATGTAGCTTCCTTTACCGCCGTTAAAGAGAAATGAACACCACCCATATAACGCATCGTGATTATTTGTTGCCACTCTGACGCCCCATGCGATGATTTTGAATATTTTTATACCATTGAACGGTCAAAACTAAATAAAAAATTTTATATTTTTCTAACTAATACAACATAATCGCATTCATTTTTTACACATAACTCATTATTTTTCCCATCTTTTTAAATACTATTTGTTAGAATAGAAGAATTATTCAAAAATGAAAAGAAAAGTCATTGTTGTATATTCTCCGGTCCACAATTGAAGAAAATGTATTATTCCGTTTGGAATTTTCTTTTTTTTGTATTGTAAATCGGCAAGAAATTGTTTTGTGAGTTTATTCAGAGTCTAGAAGAACGTTTTCAAAAGACGAGAACAATTGAGGGTGTGAAAAATAAAAAGCAAAACCAAAAACAAAAAATCGTGATAAAATCATCCGCAAATAAAATATGATACACACGAGGTATTTTCTGAAATTAAGGGGCATTTTAGGGATAATATCCCAGATTAAATCTCTGATACATGTCAAACTCATTCCATATTCTCTATCTATCTATCTCTCTCTCTCTATATCTCTCTCTCTCTCTCTCTCTCTCTCTCTATATATATATATATATATATATATATATATATATATATATATATATATATATATATATATATATATATATATATAGAGAGAGAGAGAGAGAGAAAGTGTGTGTTAGGTTCATATATAAACACTATATATTGAATGATTGTATAATCCATTTTTGACCAATCATTTAGTAAATGTATGATAGTATTTAACATATAAATTAATAAATTTATTTTCAGCTATAATCTTATAATTATTCTAACTCATTTCATTTAACTTCGCTCCTATAATTTTGGTAATTAGTTTAAATTGAATTCTTTAATATACGTATCAAGAAAGTTGGTGACTAAAACTCAGATATAGTGTCGAATTGAATGCTCATTCTTTGTAGGGATGAACAAAAGGACCGAACCGGTCGGAATCGGCCCGAACCGGACCGGAACCGGGAACCGGCTTCGGCCAAAATCAAGAATCGAACCGGCCCGGCGGTTCTACCGGTTCCTACCGGTTCTTATCGTGTCTTCAAATGTTGTAACCGATCTTCGAAAAATAGCATCATACGATTCCGGTTTTTGCCGGTTTCACCGGTTCCGGTTATATCGTTTCCAATGATTACCGATTCCCGGTTCCAGAAATCCACAAAAATAACGTTCCGGTCCCGAACCGACAGGTTCCATCGAGTTCTGGTTCCGGTGACGGTTTCGGTTCCGGATGGTTCTCCGGTCCATATGATCATCCCTACAAAGAATCTATTACTTTGTTGCATATTCTTTAAGATTATGTTACACACTGTAACATATTTTTATGTGTAAAAATAATATTTTCTTATTCTTCAAGAATTTTCAATTAGTCTATAGTTTTGGTGAATCTATATAAAAAGAATATAGTATATACTTCAAAATATGTTATAAAGTATTAATGGATCATTCTTAAAGAATAAATTTTTTTCACATATCTTACTAGTTTTATGACAGTAGTTCAAAAATATTTATTAGTCAATGCATTATTAAAGAATGAATGTGATTCTTAAAGAATAAAATAAGTTTCTAGTAAATTCTTAATTTTTAAAGAATCAAATCACCCGATTCTTTAATTTTGTACTTTCTGAACATTGTATAAAAACATTTTGTTAATATTCTGTAAAACTAATAGTAAACTTGCCTAATTTTTTATAGAAAGAAGTATGTTACGTAACTAACTAATTCTTAAAAAATGAAATCTATTTCGTTTTATGTGATTATAGTATAAAAAAAATATTGCAAAATTTTCAATACGTGATTTTCTGTGATTTCGTTTTAAAAATAATAATCTGGATTTTATTAATATATTTGAATTGGTTTCCTAAAATATAGTTACTTTTCTTTTATCTCATTTAATACAATGTCATAATTACTCTTTGATATCCTTAGAATTTGGTCACACATTCACACAATATGTCATAATGTAGTTATATAGTAATTGTTATCCTACATTAATACAATGCACCTTAAAATCATAGTCATTAATTTTTTTTTAATCCGATAATCATAATTTGGTCACACATTCACACAATATTTGGAGTTCACATTTAATCCTAACCCGATATATATATATATATATATATATATATATATATATATATATATATATATATATATATATATATATATATATATATATATATATATATATGTGACATCCCCAATTTCACGGCCGGAAAAGAGCGATTTGTTTATGCTTTGTTTTATAAATCAGAGTGATCGTTTAAAGAAAACGGTTGCGGAATTTGTTCCCAAAATAAAATATGATAACCATTTATCAAAACATTTCTCGAAAAGAATGTATTTTCATTATATAATAAAACCTCGGGATGTCATGTTCGTTACAGACCAAAAGCATAAACAATATAAAATAGATCTTACAATAGTTAATTATAACTACTGATCTATAATCCCAAAATCTCTCGTCAAGTCCACCAACTTATACCCTTGTGCCATTACTTGTAATGAAAAGAAAACTGAGAGGGTCAAGCTTGGGAGCCTGGTGAGCATATAGGGTTTTTAACCCACAATATTATAATTATTATATTCAACCATCAAACAATCAACTCAATTACCCATCCCTATTATCTTCCCTAGGATTTTACCCTGGGAATTCAACTACCCGTCATTCTTTCATTCCTAAGGATTGACCTAAGGGATTAACACAAACTTCCATTGCTACATAAGGCGCATCTGCCAACATTATCCTTTAAGCGCGTCTGCCAGGATTACGACATTCACTATTAGGCACATCTGCCAATATTATCCTTAAGCGCATCTGCAAGTAGTATGACATTCTCTATTTGGTGCATCTACCAATATTATTCCTAAGCGCAACTGCTAGCATTATGGCATGCTCTTTTAGGTTCATCTACCAATACTATACTTAAGTGCGTCTACTAGTATTATGTCATTCTCTCTTTGGTGCATCTACCAATACTATGCTTGAGCGCATCTACTAGCATTATGGCATTCTCTAATTGGTGCATCTGTCAACATCATTCTTAATCATCTTTCATACCTCATCATTTTATCACATACCAACTATCTCATCTACCCATGTTCTACCCAACATATTTGTAGATATAAATACATATACAGTTTAACCCATTTAAAAACTATATAAAACATCCATTCCACACTCATCTCAAATAAACAACAATATATATATATATATATATATATATATATATATATATAACCATAGCACGTGTTTTATAACAAATACTTCATATTTATGTGTTAAAAGAAAGTAACAACACACTCACACATATAAACGACAATATACCAAATACACTCAAACCATACTTGTATTATTATTGTGTTTATGAAAGGTAGTATACACTCACTTGATCAGAAGATGATCGGACAGCACTACGACTTGCAGAAGTAGTAATCCTCAGCAGATCTGGAAGATCTCTACGAAAATCGAACTTCTCGCAGGCAGAGCTTCGGCTCAGAAACCGCACTTCTCGGGATCTTCGGGATCTCGGGACTCGCTTCGGGACTCGGGAATATTACCGGGGCTTCGGGGTATGATTGGCACGCAAATCGAGGCAAAACTTAGAGAGAGGGAAGAGTTTGAACAAGAAAAAATGGCTGAATTTGAGTTCTATTTATAGGCTACTGGGTCTGGGATTACGCGGGGCGTAATCTCAAATTACGTAGGGCGTACTCAGTACGCGGGGCGTACTCGGGTTACACGGGGCGTACTCAACGTCATTGCATGCGTATGTGTTCGAGTGACGTCATTGCATGCATAGCTGAGGCGGTTCACGGGTACGCTGGGCGTACCCCAAATTACGCGGGGCGTACGCTATTAAGCAAACTTCAAACTTGCGTAACTTTTTCATACGAGCTCCGTTTTCGACGTTATTTATATCCACGCGAAGGTGAGACTACGCTCTACAACTTTCGTTTAGACTCCATCGGCTAATTTTGAGTTTATTTTTATTATTTATTTTTGATAGGCCGGGATAGAAACTTTCGTTATAAATTCATAACTTCTTTGTTTGACGTCCGTTCTCGCCTAACTTTTTATCGCTTTGATACTAACAACGAGATCTTCGATTCTCGTTTAGATCACTAAGGCTAAATATCGCTTTAACGTAAACTTCACTTTTTACGTTATTCAGCGTTGCCGGTTCTGTCACGAAACTTCGACAGGTCATAACTTCCTCGTTATAACTCGGATTTCGGCGTTCTTTATATGTACGGAAACCTTGTAACATATACTACAACTTGGTTAATATTAATCCTTCTAGATAATCTTCCATCAAAAAGTCATTTTTTTTACGCCTAACGTCTCTAAATTGATTAGCCCTAAACTACGGGCATTACAATATATATATATATATATATATATATATATATATATATATATATATATATATATATATATATATATATAGAGAGAGAGAGAGAGAGAGAGAAGGAGATGAATCGAGTATGTTGTCCCTTCCTGGATAAATTTGTGATTGTGTTCATAGATGATATACGCATCTATTCAAGAAGCAAGGAAGAACATAGCCAACACCTCCGCCAAGTTTTGGAAACATTAAGGGCAGAGAAGCTATACGCAATATTTTCAAAGTGCGAATTTTGGATTCGGGAAGTAGATTTCCTAGGTCGCGTAGTCAGCAAGGAAAGGATACACGTGGATCCTTCCAAGATCAAGGCAATCGAGAACTGGACGACTCCAAAGACTCCAACGGAAATCCGACAATTCTAGGGACTCGTCGGGGATTACCGAAGGTCCATACAAAACTTCTCGAAGATTGCTAAGCCTCTTACCACCCTAACTCAGAAGAGTGTGACCTACGACTGGGGAGAAAAACAAGACATCGCATTTCAAACACTAAAGTGATCCCTATGCAGTGCGCCCATTTTAACCTTACCAAAAGGAATAGAAGACTTTGTGGTCTATTGTGATGCGTCAAACCAAGGACTTGGATGTGTTCTGATGCAGCGAGGGAAGGTCATTGCCTACGCCTCAAGACAACTGAAGACGCACGAAGTAAACTACACAACACACGATCTCGATCTAGGAGCAGTCGTTTTCGCTCTAAAGATCTAGAGGCACTATCTCTACGGCACGAAATGTACAATCTTCACCGATCATAAAAGCCTCCAGCATATCCTCAACCAGAAGGAACTCAACATGAGACAAAGATGGTGGGTAGAACTACTAAACGATTACGAATGCGAAATTTGTTATCATCTCGGAAAGGCTAACGTGGTGGCTGATGCACTCAGCCGAAAGGAATACTCGAGCTGCCGAGTGAAATCTCTAACTATGACAATCCATTCACACCTGTCCACACAAATCAAGGAAGCTTAAATAGAAGCCTTGAATTCCGAAAATGTGGTAGGGGAAGCCTTATGGGGAATGTATAAGAATCTTGAAGTCAAGGATGACGGAACTCAACATGAGACAAAGATGGTGGGTAGAAATACTAAACGATTACGAATGCGAAATTCGTTATCATCTCGGAAAGGCTAACGTGGTGGCTGATGCACTCAGCCGAAAGGAATACTCGAGCCGCCGAGTGAAATCTCTAACTATGACAATCCATTCACACCTGTCCACACAAATCAAGGAAGCTTAAATAGAAGCCTTGAATTCTGAAAATGTGGCAGGGGAAGCCTTATGGGGAATGGATAAGAATCTTGAAGTCAAGGATGACGGAGTTCGTTACTTCATGAATCGGATCTGGACGCCGAAGTTTGGTGGATTCAGAGAAGTCGTCAGGAACGAAGCCCATAAGACACGATACTCCATACATCCCAGTTCCGATAAGATTTATTTGGACCTAAAGAAACTATATTGGTGGCTGGACATGAAAGTCGAAATTGCTACCTACGTGAGAAAATGTCTAACATGCGCCAAAGTCAAGGTGGAATACCAAAAGCCCTTGAGATTGTTGCAACAACCGGAAATACCCGAATGGGAGTGGGAGCGGATAACCATGGACTTCATAACCAAGTTACCCAAGACGGCAAGCAGACTTGACACCATCTGGGTGATCGTTGATAGGTTAACTAAATCAGCGCACTTCCTACCAATCAAAGAAATGGATAAACTGGAGAAGCTAACTAGAACATACATCAGGGAGATTGTACGACTGCATGGTGTGCCAATATCCATTATCTCGGACTGAGATAGTAGATTCACCACGAGGTTCTGGCAGTCGCTACAAAGATCTCTAGGAATGAGGTTAGATATGAGTACCGCTTATCACCCGCAGGCCGACGGCCAGAGTGAGAGAACCATACAAACCTTAGAAGATATGTTGAGAGCTTGCGTAATCGATTTTGGCAAAGCATGGGACACCCATTTACCATTGTTCGAGTTTTCATACAACAATAGCTACCACACCAGCATCAAGGTTGCCCCGTTCGAAGCCCTCTACGGTCGTAAGTGCAGATCACCTCTGTGCTGGGCAGAAGTGGGTGACACACAGCTAGCAAGAGGACAAGCAACGGAGAACACTCTCACTAGGCCAAAAATTTTAAGAGAAACTAAGGAGAAGATTGTTTAGATCCGGGAGCGACTGAAGGCTTCAAGAGACAGACAAAAGAGTTATGCGGATAAAAGAGGGAAACCCTTGGAATTCCAGGTTGGAGACAGTGTCCTACTAAAAGTTTCGCCCTGGAAGGGATTAATATGTTTCGGAAAGCGTGAGAAGCTAAACCCAAGGTACATCGGACCATTCGAGATCCTTGCCAGGATCGGTCTGGTGGCTTACAAAATTCGATTACCACAGGAACTCAACAATGTACACCTTACCTTTCACGTATCAAACCTAAAGAAGTTCTTGTCTGATAGGACCCTCATCATCCCTGTGGACGAAATTGCAATAAATGAGAATCTCCAATTCGTAGAAGAACCAGTAGAGATGTAACACCCCGTTCTTTAAATGTTTAATTATAAGTCCCTGAGATTTAAGAGGAAGGGTAATTCTGGTCCTTTTGCGAGAATTGAGTTCATCCAAAAAGGTGTCGGGCTAGTGTATGTGTTAGAAGCATTTGGGCTTCCGTCACCCCCGTATGAATGTAAAGTTATTTGGGAGCGGGTTTAGATTAGAGGAGTTGGGGTGTCTTGAAGTTGATCATTGTTGTAGTTCTTTGTGGAGTAAGTAGGGGAAAAGGTCCCATGCATGCATGGCATGCATGCATGCAATTAATTGTGAAGTTTGGCTGGGTACGCCCAACGTAAGTTGGACGTACGCTCAGCGTAATAGGGTGAAAGATGCGGGTTGGGCGGATGAGTACGCCCAGTGTACTCTCAGAAACCCCAAACCCTATTTTAGGGTCAGCCACTATATAAGGAACATGTTGGTTCACCCCCTTAGCCTCCTTATGCTCATCTTCAACCTTAGAAAGCCCTAGAAGACCCGTATTCCTCCTTTGTTGGGTGTATTTGACCTTGGGAAAACTCTTTTTGGCAAAAGAAAGGCTTGAAGGAGAAAAGAGGAGTTGTCAAAGAAGAAGAAGAACGTGTGGGGCTTGTAGATCTGAAGAGATACCACCCTTTGGAGCTTGTTTGAGGTATAAAGTTTCTTGCTTAACCTTCATATTGCATAGATCTATGTATCTTGAAGCTTTGTCACCATTCTTGTCCCAAAAGTCCTCACCTTGTTTCATAGATCGATTTGGTCAAGATTATCTGTCATTTCATACCTTTGGAGAGGTCTTGAGTGATAAAAATAAGGTCCCAAGGGCTGTGGTTGTTCCATGTATGAGATATATAAGTCTTAATAGATTAAGACCTTGGATTAAGAGCTTAAGGACGTCCCAAGTGATAAATTCTGTGACTTTATGAATTCTAATCATATTTGACCTATGGATCTGAAGTTTAGGCTTAAGAGCTTAAGCCATTAAGAGGTTTGAAAGACTTAATAGATCTCGCAGTTACGCCCTGCGTAACCTTCGAGTACGCCCCACGTAGCGGGCCAATGCCCGGTTTTCTTTTGGTGATCATTGCAGTACGCCCAGCGTACCAAGGAGGGTACGCCCAGCGTACTCCTCCTGTGGACTTTAATTTTGGGCCTTTTGAGTTTGGGCCATTTGTGGGTTGTTGGTGTTTGGGCCAAGTCTGGAAATTATGAATAGAGTATTTTGGGCCCAATTAATATTATGGATATTGGATCTAGGCCCATTTGGTGAGGTGGGCCCAATTTGGTAAATTGGGCCAATGTTGGACTTTGTATGGGATTTGGACTTTGGTCTTGGCCCGATAAGTGTAAGTATGATTGACCTTATGTTTATTTTGTGATGATGGTTAGTTCGGGATTTGCAGTGAGTTGGTGATTCAAGAGTCTGCTTCTTCAGTTCAGAGTATCGGCATTCGTGAGGTGAGTTATCCTCACTATATCGACAGGGTCTAAGGCACCAAGGCCGGCCCTTTATTGGATTGAGATTCGGATATGGTTGTTATGTTATTTCTTGATATGTCTGCATCTTGGTAGCTAGGATGGTATATGCTAGAGACCTGGATAAGGTCGATTTCCCGATATGTAGAGTGATGTTATTCTAGTAACCGGTTAGGTCGGTATCCTGGTTAGGGTAATGATATGTTATGTGATCTGCTTGATCGGTTTGTGGACTATGACTGTTATATGATTGTATGTTATGTGCATATGATTGTTTGGATTGGAGTTGGGTTGAGGCGGGTCCTGCTTTGTGCTGTAGGCCAAGATACCCAGGGCGGACCGGTTGTTCCGAAGGCCCAGCGAGCGGTCCGGATAGGCTGTAGGCCCCACGAGGGCGGACCAGACGTGCCGAGGCTCGGAGAGTGGACCAGGACGACTGAAGGCCCGATGCGGGCGGACCAGTCATATTATAGACTCGGAGAGTGGACCAGGTGGGTTGAAGGCCCGGTGCAGGCGGACCAACCACACTGCAGACTCGAAGGATATGACTAGACACAGAGGGTGGACTGAAGGCCGATACGGCGGACCAGTTACACAGTAGACCCGATATGCATGGCTGTTCTATGTTATGTTATGTTATGTATGCTATTTATGTTATGGGCGGAAGGCAATATGTTATGGGCTAGAAGGCAATATGTTTTGGACTGGAAGGTCGTAGCCTGGAAGGGCGTATATTTGGTTGGTATTTTGGGGGTATCTCACTAAGCTTTCGGGCTTACAGTTGTGGTTTAAATGTTTTTCAGGTTCTTCAGGAGACCGTGGCAAGGCGAAGGCGTGATCGTACCGCTCCTCGTATTTATGTTTATGACATGATTCTGGGAATACTCTGATAATAAATGTATTGAAAACCTTTTTGTAATAACATTATTAAAATGGATTGTCTTTGAAAAGTTTAAATTGTGTTGAAATTTTTGGTCGTTACAAGAGATCACAGATCGGGTAATTAAAAGAACTAAACAAAGCCGCATACCTATTGTGAAGGTCCACTGGAACGCCAAGCGAGGACCTGAATACACCTGGGAACGCGAGGATCAGATGAAACAAAAGTACCCACAACTTTTTCCTAACCCGTAAACTCTGTCTTAGATTAAATTTTGGGACGAAATTCCCTCTAACGAGGGGATGTTGTGACAACCCTATATTTTTCAAATCAATGTAACATTTAAGAGTCAAATACAACGAACTATTTGGAATCAACGAAATTAGCTTCAAAAATAAAGTGTTCAAAAATCTAAATTGGGATGCATCAAATATTAGATATCGTGCCAAGGTTTCAAAAAACATAAAGAACATTCAAATCCGAGTTACAACGAAAAAGTTATGATCACTCGAAAATCCACGACACACCCGGTAAAACATTGTTTAACGTAAAAAGTGAAATTCCAATAAAATGCATTTTAGCCTTAGGTATCTAAACGAAAGTCGTATATTACGTTAAACCCTGAATATGCATAAAAAGAACGCCCAAATTGGACTTCGTATGAAGAAGTTACGAATTTTCTAAGTTTCGTAACAACGATACACAGCTAAAAACTCGAATTAAAGATCGAACAATTTTTAGCCAATGCAACCTAAACGAGAGTTGAAGGTCTTCATAATAGAAATACAATGGTAAAAAGACAGACGAAAACGGACGTCGGATAAAGAAGTTATGGATTTTTAACGGACTTTAGCAATCCTGGCCTACTAAAAATATACTATTAAAAATAAATTCAAAACTAGCCGACGGAGTCTAAATAAAAGTTGTAGAGCATAGTCTCACCTACACGTGGATATAAAGAACGCGAAAAACGGAGCTCGTACGAGAAAGTTACGGAATTTAGAAGTTGGAAATACAAATTACGCACAACGTAATTTAGCGTACACCCATCGTACTCAGATGTAGTGTCGCATCCCATCGGCTAACAGGCTAGCTAGGCTCGAGTCATAAGCGATGACGAATCCAGAGTACACCCAGCGTACCCCTAGAGTACACTTAGCGTACGGGATGTTTCAGCACTATAAATAGAGTGCATGAGCCCCAGGTTTTAGCACACATTTCTCAACTCTCCTCTCACTCTTACACTCTCTTAAGCTCTAGAGACTATCCCTACACCCTCGATTCCATACCCAAGCCCCGGAAGGTTTTATGCTCCCGAGATCCCCGAAGAATCCGAAGACGCAGCTTTCCACAGTTGAGGTTCTTCTCGATACTAGTCTCAATCTCTTCAAACCAAACAAGTGAGTTCATACCCCTACTTTTCACGTATTTTTCATGTTCTAGGGGGGGTGGAATACAAGTGCAATATGAGAAAACATATCATTTTATATAGATTTAAATACAACATCTATATTATTAAAATGCTTCGATATCAACATTTTACTTTGCATGAGAAGTTAGTATTTCATCGAGTTATTATCACCAAATGGAACACATTTACGGAAAAACTATAATGGGTATAGTTTGCGGGTTATTCATTACATTCTTACGTAAACATTGTGAAAAATGAAATACTTTCATCCGCAATGAAATATAGACTTTCTTTTTCGTAAATCTATTTATACTAAGTGTTATGAGATATTCAACTTCAACGTACTCTCAAGTATGCATTTCAAGTCCTGTATTATAAACCATAATCTCTTGGAGGGAGAGCGTGATACTTGTATATAGATATATATGAGATTGACAATCCTCCACCTAAACTGTTAGCTACAATTAGACCGGTAAGTCTCGGGTAACAAATGTCATAACACTACAACGCCTGAAGAACGTTGTTACAGTCAGTCTGTATCAATAGCATGGTTATATAACTCACACGGAAGTATAAAAATAAGTTTGATTTACGAGACTCGTGAATGCATTCAGTATTTACATTATTTTGAGCATAAATTCATCTTCATCATTTGAGCACGAAAGATACTAACGCCCTCCAACTTTTGGGACTTTTTCAAACTACATGTAGAAAATATTGGATTTTCTAGAAACCACATTCACCTATTTTCTTCTAAAAGACATACATTTTTCAGTACAAAAACACTTATGAACTCACCAACTTTATTGTTGACACTTTTTCGAAACTGCTTGTATTTCTCAGGGAATCAGTAATACACGTAACTACCAGCTTTTGGAGAAGGAACGTTAAGGCGTCTATTATTAAAACATTTTAAATCATCATATTTGTAATATTATTTTGAAACATGTATTACTTAACAATGTAAGTTTTTGTTATATATATATATATATATATATATATATATATATATATATATATATATGATGGTTGTGTTACTTTCTTTACGATATTCAACTATTGTGGTACTACGTGAAGTCACCCACCCCCGAATGTTTCTGTCATTCTGGTTTGGGGGTGTGACATGTATGGAAAAGAAAAACGATGAAATGTGCAATTGTCTTCAAAAAAATTACGAACCGTATGATTCACAAATTCTATGCCACCATCACTTTGAAAAACTTTTATCTTTCGTGAGCATTGTGTTTGAACAAAATTAATAAATTAAGGTAACACCGAATAGAAACCTGTCTTAGTTGTAAGTGGATAGAGCCACGTAAACCTGGAGTAATCGTTTGTAAAAGCAACATAATATTTATAACCCTCATTAGAGGAAATAGAAGTTGGACCCCATATATCCCAATGAATTAAGTCTAAAGGATGAGATGAACGTTTATAATTAAGATTAAAAGATAATCGTTGTCCTTTAGCAAGTTGACAAGGTGTGAAAACAATAGGTTTTGGTAACAAAGAAGTAGTAGACAAAAATCCTAATTTATTCATAGTAGAAATAACATCAAAGGACACATGACCTAGACGAGCATACAATAACTCATAAGAGGCTCTTTTTGAAGCTCTGGTGATGGCAACAAAAGCGTGGGGTTCATCCTTGAGCACATAAAGGCCATTTTCACAGCTTCCTTTAGCGAGAACTCTTTTGGTTTTCTGATCCTGAATATTGAAAAAATGTTGAGAAAATATAACATCAACCAGATGATCAGTTGTTAACTTGCTCACATAAAGTAATTTCTTGGTAAGATTTGGAATGACAAGAATATTGTGTAAAGGAATATGATATGAAATAGTCGATAAACCCATATGCGTGATTGGAAGTTTCTTACCATTTCCAAAAACAACGTTATTGTTACGTGGATATGATGTCGAATGATTGAGTGAGTCACATGTTGGAGTCATGTGATATGTCACTCCCGAATTAACATGCCAATCGGGAGTGTTGTTAGTAACATGACATTGTGCATGGAAGGCCTTTGCTAAGTTTTCATCCGAAGAGGGACCTTAAGTAGCATAGGTATGAAGTTGCGGACAAGAAGACGCATAATGACCATTATTTATGCACAATTGGCAATGAGGTGGTCTTCAACCTTGACCTCGTCCCCCGCCATGAGAGTTTGATCCTCGATAATTGAAGGAACGACCCCTACCCTGAGCAGAATTAGTGTGAGTATTCTGAGCCTGAAAAGCAGGAGGAGGAGGAGGAGGAGGGGTACCATAAAGAGATTGCAAGAACAACTCGTGACTTTCTGCTTATATAGCCAAATCACAAAACAAAGGTTCAAGTTTGGTAGCCCTTATTGAAGTGGAGAAAGTTTCATAAGAAGGACCCAAACCACAAAGAAACCAATGAAACCTATCAATTTCAACAATCGGGTGACCAATTGCGGAGATTTGGTCACATATTGCCTTGAATCGACGACAATAATAAGAAATAGAAGATGTACCTTTCATGAGTTTTGGAAGGGAATAACGCAGAGAATGAACGCGTTCAACAGATGCGTTACTGTAAGAAGCTTCAAGAGCGAGCCAAATGTTGCAAGCCATGGTGAGACCAAGAACTTCAGCTGCAGCTTCTTCAGTAAAAGAAGATTGCAAGAGAATAATAGCTCACTGATCAGCTTCAACCCATACTTGATAGTCTGGATTGGGAAGAGATTTTTCTTCAACAGTAACGGTTGTCGATGGAGCAGGAGAAGAACCATCGAGATGCCCTAATAGCTTCTGATAAGTAAAGATGGGAAGAAGATGATTCCGCCATAAAAGGTAGTTGTTGGAGGAAAGCTTGATTGTCATTAGGTGCAATAGAGTATTCATGGAGAAAGGATTATCTTGAGAAGAATAAGAAGAAGAGGACTTAGTTATGGTGAGATCCCAGGAAGAAGAAAGAGACGAATAGGTTTAGAAGAGGGAAATTGGATGAATGGTTGATACCATATAAAAAGTAATAAAATCAACCCCATCAATTAAAGAGGAGAGAATCGATTTATATTATGGATTTACAACAAATACCCCTACAAATAAGGAGATAAAGAAATACAATAAATAAGATAAATATATAATAATATTATCCACTAATAAGAATAAATCTAGTAATATTATTTAATAACGTTTAGTTCTAAAAAAATCTCTAAAATGAACTCGTATTTTCTAAGAATTAACTCGTATTTTTCATCTCTATTTATTAGAAGAAATCTTCAATTCTTCGGTATAATTCGAATATTATAATTTCTTACGTATCCAGAGAGTTAGAGTTGATTTTGATATCTGAATATTGTTTTTGAATTAAGATAAATGTATTCTCCTTAATTCTATCGACTTCCTTATTGGGAATTAATAAAAATATCAATTATACCCTTATAATTACTATTTCTATTTTTTTATTATTATTAAAAGGAAATGTTTGTATGTATTATTGTAATTACTATACACCATCCAATCTTAGCCATATAAAAATCTAATATGATGGTCTAAAATTTGTCATAAACTCATATATATCATTTATGTTTAATCATATATATGGGAAAAGTGAATATACCCTTAAGAGTATATAAGCTTAGGTACCAAAACTCACCGTACTACATCGTTTTGTATCATATATTTCACATTTATTTTCATCTTACATAATTTTCATTTTCAACTGTAATATATATAGCCTAATTGATGTTCGTCAAAAAGATGTGATGTAAGAGAAAGATAATAATGAAAATTTGAAAATCTTAAAAATAAATCAAGTTAAGGATTGAAGTTGAAGAACATTATAATAGATATATCAAACAAAACGACGTATTATAGTGCGTTTGGGTACCTAAGCTTATATATCCCAAAGGGTATATTCACTTTTCCATATATATATATATATATATATATATATATATATATATATATATATATATATATATATATATATATATATATATATATATATATATATATATATATATATATATATATATATATATTAGAAATAAAAAAACGGCCGAATAGATAAACAAAATACGTTGGAAAATTATGAAGATTTATTTTTAAATGAGAAAGAAATGGTATTAAAAATGTCAAAATATAAAGTTTTTTTTACATAATTAATTAACTTAAAATATAAAAACGTTATTGTAACAAATATTAGAATATAGACATCATATGTCCAAAACGATATAATTCATGGAAATACCTAAGCTCATTTAGAAGGACTAAGTCATCCATATTTTTAAATATATTTATAACCGTACGACTCAAACATCTTGAAATAAGAATCATCTCAAGCTGCATGTAATTGTAAACTTTAAAACTAATTTATAAAAAAATAGTATTTGAGCTCATGTTTTGCTGTGTGAACTTTATATATGTTTTTGTTGCCTATCAGTACACTACATAAAGAAAAATCATATTTTATATATCTATACTATATTATATGAATAATTTACAAATATTGAATGCATAAATATCTTAAAATTAAGATCATGAGGTGAAAAAATACGAGTTCATTTTAGAGATTTTTTTGGATGTGGGTAGGGGTGGGGGTGGGGGGGGGGGGTGGGGGGGTGGGGGGAGAGAGAGAGAGGAGGGATATGTGGGATTGCCAACTGTATGTCACACGGATCGCCAATTTTATATCACACACACAGAATACTCGTCGATGTTCATTGCAATCTAATGGTTCCAGATACAATTCACGCGGGTTGACTCCTTCGACTCCTAATTACTCTAGAGTCTCTTCCTTTCCCTCCTCTTTAAAATCATGTTACCTCCCAAACCAATTTTTTTTCAGCCACCACCATCCGTCATCCTGTCTAACCCTAAACAACCATTGATCACCTCCAGCAAACCACCTTCTGCACCTTTCCTACATCGCACCATCAGAAAACACCAAACACCACCACTTAACTCTATGTATTGCTACTTCTACAGATTTGGAAGTAACCTTAACGACCACACACCAATTCTCTCTAAATGCACTTCCTCTCTACTTTCTGTTTTCCTTAAACAACACATCTTGGGTTTATGGTTGCATCACTACCACCATCACCTTCTGATTTTATGTATCCCACAATCTACTCTCCTCGTAAAACCTGATCTATGTAAAACATCTTTCTTTCTATACATTTTGTGTACTGATGGTCTTGGAGCAAAACGTGAGCTAATGTTTTTGATGTATGGCCAAGGAATCTACTTTATAATTACATGTAATTAATTAGAAGAGAGAGAAATGAAAATTATCTATATCTAAGGCAACTTAGTAAACTTAATAAATAAAAATCAAATCAAATCTCATATTTTATTCAAAACATTTAAATTATATCATTTTTTAAGAATACGACTTCATTCGATAAATAAGAATACAACTTCGTTCAATAGTATTTTTAGTTTTTCATTCTTAAAGAGTTTGATTTTTTGAGAAATAACATTCTTAAAGAATGCATCTCATAAATTAGAACAAAACATATCGTTTTTAAGAAAAATATATTGCAGTGTAATCAATAATATATACTATAAAAATAATAACCATTATTATAACATAAAGCAACCATTTTATAATATAAAAGAAGAATATATATATATATATATATATATATATATATATATATATATATATATATATATATAATTTTAAAAGAACATACACAACATTCTATATTATATTCTTTAAGAATATGATATTATTTTTGAAGAATATACAAAAAATTATAACATATACTACATTCTTCAAGAATCTGTTATCATTCTTAAAGAATTTGTCTTTCCTTTTGGATGGTTTTGGTTTTCATATGCTATATCTTTTTAGCTCAATATGTTTGAACTTAGATACACAAATCATTTCATTAAAACAATCAAATGGATACAAGAGATAAACTCATTTTCTATCTTGGATTTTAACTCGATATATATAGCTGCCTATAAAAATCATAACACAATATTATGCAATTCATATAAAAATAATAACACTAGAACACATAAAAACTATAAAAATAAAAATAAAAAGTTTTTTACATTCTTTAACAGTCTAACTTATTTGTAGAGGCCACCAATATCAACATCTAGGTCAACATGATTTAGATCAATACAAAACTACATGTCATCTGAATTATTAACAGTAACAAGTCCGGTGCTAAGCCCTTCTATGTGAACAATTAAGAACCAAAAATATTTAAACATAAAAAAAAGGATAATCCATTTCAAAAATATAACTTTAGTTTGAATTATCAACATCTTATTGTTATATATATATATATATATATATATATATATATATATATATATATATATATATATATATATATATATATATATATATATATATAGGTTAAGGTTCATTTGAGGCCATTCTAATTTTGTGAGACCGTGAAACCAAATCTAAAAATAATTTTAAAATGCAAAATAAATGGAAAAATCCAAAAATTCTTTTTTTAAATATTATTTTCGGAACTTGAATTAACTAAAAAAAATAAAAATAAAAAAATCCGTTTTTCTTTTGAAAAATACGTGAAATATTCTAAATATAATATTACACTGACATATTCTAAAAAATAATTTTAAAATGCAAAATAAATGGAAAAATCTAAAAATTCTTTTTTTAAGTATTATTTTCGAAACTTGAATTCACTAAAAAAAATAAAAAAAGTCCTATTTTTTTTTTGAAAAATACGTGAAATATTCTAAATAGAATATTACACTGTACATATTCTAAAAATAATTTTAAAATTCAAAATAAATGGAAAAATCAAAAAATTCTTTTTTTAAATATTATTTTGGGAACTTGAATTAACTAAAAAAATAAAAAATAAATAAAAAAATGCATCTCACGGTTTCACAAAATTAGGCCGTCTCACATGAACCTAACCCTATATATATATATATATATATATATATATATATATATATATATATATATATATATATATATATAGAGAGAGAGAGAGAGAGAGAGAGAGAGAGAGAAAGAAAGAGTTAGGTTCATATATAAACCCTAATTATTGTGTGAATATGTGTGAACCAATGAGAATTTAGAAAAACAATAAATGATTAATTAAATAAGTAAAAGGTAATTTTGGAAGTTTAAATATAATTATTTACTAACCAAAAAATGAAGTCGTATATTTTCCTTAAATCATGGTTTTGGTTACAAACATGCAAGAATACTAATTACTTTTTTGTTATTTATTAACAAATGTTTTTGATTGTATAGACCGTGCTAAATTATTCTTCAAACCATTTGCAGTTAATTTTTTTTTTCTAGAATGTTAATATTATTCTTAAAGAATATTAGTTGTGGTTACTGTTAATGGAAATTGATCCAAAAAAGTTGAAACATAAAGAATTTTAGGCCTTGTATTCTTCAAGAATTATTGAATTCTCAAAGAATTCTTCAATTATAACAAATTGATCATGTTACAGACTTTTTTATTCAAACTATTATTTTCGATAATATATGTTGTATTATACCATATTCGTAAAGAATACACAAACAATAATAAACAAAATTGAAATACAATAACGAAGGTAGCACTCATTCTAAAAGAATATACTCCAATTGATGGTATTAAAAAAATTAATCATGCTAACTGATGAAGTTATTCTTAAAAAATTTAAATATGCAGAATATATTATATCGTATTTTTAAAGAACGCACGGATAATATTAAACTTCTCTTTTTATAAAAATTAAATGTGGTTGCAATCGGTTACATAAATTTATTCAATACATTCCTTATTGAGAATTAATCAAAATATAAAGTATGTTTTTATAATAATTATTTTTAATTTCTTATTAAAAAGAAATGTTTATGTGTGTTGTGTTCCATTGTAATTATGGTATAGCATATAATCTTAGCCATATACACATCTAAATCTAATGGTCCAAACCTTGTCATACACTCACACAATATATATATTCACATTTAATCCTAACCCTATATATATATATATATATATATATATATATATATATATATATATATATATATATATATATATATATATATATATATATGATAAACTTTACTTTTTTATAAACCGGTTAAAAAATATACAACTTGAGAAAGTCACAATTCATAAACATCTTGATGAATATGGAGCAGCACCATATAATTGTTGCCTTTATGAGAACTAAATACCATTCAAAGGAGCAGTGGCGGATTTAGGGGGGTTTCGGGGTGGCACCGGCAACCCCTAAATTTTCCGGCCGCAGTGGAAAAATTTTTAATTTTTTTTATTTTGTCTACTATCGTGCAACCTCTAATCTTCCCGTGCAACCGCTACTATGAAATCCTGCGTCCGCCCCTGCAAAGGAGGGACCTTGAGAGGTTGACAACTGAATTGGATCCAAATTAAGATTAAAGATTAAACTTGCTTAGGAATCTCTAACTTGATCCTTTGTCCCAAAAAGGACATTTGAAGCCTAAATCATAATAATATCATATTTGCCTCCTAATATGTTCGATTTTTATTTTCCTAAACATTCAACATACGATTATCAGTTCCTAATCATAACTGAAATTACTAAATTGGACAAAAACATGATAAATAGGGATGAGCAAAAGGACCGAACCGGCCGGAACCGACCCGAACCGGCCCGGAACCGGGAACCGGATTCGGCCAAAATCAAGAACCGAACCGGCCCGGCGGTTCTACCGGTTCCTGGTTCCTACCGGTTCTTGTCGTTTCTTTAAATGTTGGAACCGATCCTTGAAAAATAGCATCATACGGTTCCGGTTTTTGCCGGTTCTACCGGTTCCGGTTATATCGGTTCCGGTTCCTACCGGTTCCCAGTTCCAAAAATCTACAAAAATAACGTCCCGGTCCCGGCCCAGCCGGTTCCATCGGGTTCCGGTTCCGGTGCCGGTTACGGTTCCGGTACCGGTTCCGACCGGTTCCCCGGTCCATATGCTCATCCCTAATGATAAAAGCACAAATTCTATAGCAAATCAATCAAAAAAAAGCCCACAAGGTACAAATGCCAAATCTCTATCGCCATATTTATTAATATGAGCAACATACAAGGTATTAATCATTAGTTAGAAACTAGAATAGTAGTCTTATGCATCCAATAGGTATTTTACATTATAAAGGATGACAATTAAGCTATAACTTAATAAGTCCATACAAAATTTTCAAGACCATTGCATAAAAATTATGTAAGGTTTAATAAATAAATAAATAAAAGAGAATTCGATTAAAGGTATGATAGAAGATCGAAGAGAAATTACCGGTGCAAATCGTCGAAAGAGTATTCTTTACAAATCTGGCAGTGATGACTTAATTTCTTATGAAGACGTCTCTCAGATGGTGTCAATCCCATTTTTAATAACAACGACGATGTGAGGAAATAGGACTATTTGTTTGTGGTAGTCAATAGTGGTCGAAGAGAGACAAATGTGTCATAGGGTTGAGGATTAATCTCCAGATAACCATAAAGGAAAGCTCTATTGAACAAATGGTCAAGAAACAAAGAAGAATATCGGCATCAACAGATTTACAAAAGGAGGAAGTGACGGAGGATGGAAGGATGGCGACGTTTGAGGTGATGGTGTGGAGTAATCGATAAGAGAGATGAGAGATGAATTTGGTGTGCACATCAAAAAGTAAATAAGAGTTTGGGTTTTTTTAGGTTTCTTTCCATAATTACAAGTTTCTAATTTTAGTAATTAGTTCATTAGTTATTGAATTTATTATAAACCTTTCTATATTGATTGACTGGGAATCAATCACACCTTCACACAATAGAAAGGGTGTATATATTAACCTATCTCTCTCTCTCTCTCTCTCTCTATATATATATATATATATATATATATATATATATATATATATATATATATATATATATATATATATATATATTCTACAAGGACTGTGGATAAACACGGAAGTTTAGAAAACACTTGAGCAAAGTTATAATTTATAAAGTTGACAGTGCAGGAGTGAGTGGTATTTAAAAAGTAAAATGATGGAAAATATCATTTTTCAAAGTAAAAAGGTTGCAACTGACAGGAAAAAAATGTCAATTTACAATGTTAAAGGTGGAGGGTAAAAGTGATGTTTTAAAAAATAAAGGGACCGAAAATATCATTTTACAATATAGAGGGGTTGCAAGTGACAGGTCATTCCAATATGAGGAATTAAATTTGTAACTTATGCTTTGATGTAGTTGTATATTATACATTGAGAAAACTGTAATAAAGTCCTTACATATTGGTCTCAAAATCGATTTCATCATTATATATATATATATATATATATATATATATATATATATATATATATATATATATATATATATATATTAAATTAAGTTACAAATACCAGTAATCATAATCAATTTAACCCCTTGATCCGGTCAACAGATTATCCAATTTTTGAAAATTATATTTTTGGCCCAGATTTTACATTTTGTTACAAATATGGTCCAAAATTTACCATTTTTCCCAAATTTTAGAAATTTATTATGAATTCATCCTAACTTTAGTTTTTTTTTTTTTTACAATTTGTTTTTCAAAAATTTATTTTTAGTATGTTTTTCCTTTATAAAATCTTATTTTCACATAAAAATCTTATATTTTCTATATAAAAACCCTTTTTAAAAAGTTTTTGTATATGAAATATCTACTTATAAAAATATGTATTTATTAAGTACATAAATATATATATAAATACGTTTTTATAAAAAAAATGTATAAAAACACATATTTTTATTATAAATGTATACAAACACCTATATATATATATATATATATATATATATATATATATATATGCACACAAATAGATGTGTATCTATATTTTTTTTTATAAAATTGTGTTTGTTTACATTTCTTTTATAAAAACATGTTTGAATAATTTTTTTGTATAATACGTGTTTGTATACATTTTATAAAATCATGTTTGTATACATTTTATAAAAATGTGTATGAGTAATTTTTAATATAATACGCATTTGTATACATTTTATAAAGTCGTGTTTTTTACATTTTATAAAAGCATGTTTGAATAATTTTTTATATAATACTTGTTTGTATAAATTTTATAAAATCATAGTTGTATACAATTTATAAAAATATGTTTTAATAATTTTTTTATATAGTACGTGTTTGTATACATTTTATAAAATCATGTATGTATACATTTTACAAAAACGTGTTTGAATAGTTTTTTATTTAATATGTGTTTGTATACATTTTATAAAATTGTGTTTGTATACATTTCATAAAAACATGTTTGAATGATTTTTTATATAATAGGTGTTTGTATACATTTTATAAAATTGTATTTGTATACGTTTTATAAAATGTATACAAATATGTATTATATAAAAAATTATTCAAACATGTTTTTATAAAAAAAATATATAAACAAACACGATTTTATAAAAGAAAAATATAGATACATACCTATTTGTGTGCATATATATATATATATATATATATATATATATATATATATATATATATATATATATATATATATGTTAAATACATTTTTGTATACATTTTTTTTATAAAAACGGATTTGTATATATTTATATATACTTAATAAATACCTATTTTTATAACTAAATATTTCATATACAAAAAAGTTTTTATATAGAAATATTAGATTTTTATGTGAAAATACGCTTTTTTTTTTGTTTAAATATGATTTAGAAAGAAAAAACATATTAGAAATAATTTTTTGAGAAAAAAAAAGTTGTAAAAAAAAAATTTAAGTTAAGATGAATTCATAATAAAATTCTAGAAATTGGCAAAAAGGGTAAATTTTGGATCAAATTTGTAATCAAATTTAAAATCTAGGCCAAAAATGTAAATTTTGGACCAAATTTATAATAAATTTTGAAATCTGGGCAAAAAATGTAATTTTTGAAAGTTGATTGACCTGTTGACCGGGTTAAAAAGTTAAATTGAATACGAATACTGGTATTTGGGACTTAATTGGGTAAAAAAATATATAAAAAATAAATCGATTATGAGATCAATATATAAAGATTTTATTGTAGTTTTCTCTATATTAAAAATGATACTATTACTCACACAAATTAGTTTTTGTTTATATTTATAATATAAGAATCTAACAAGATCGATAAAAAAAAGTTAATATTGAATATGATATTTAATTTTTTTTTTAACATAAATCGAATATTTATTATTTTTATGCATAATGTTTTTAATGACTAATTATATTTTATAATTGCACGCTATATTAAGAAAATTAATATTAAAGAAAAGATGTATTTCTATTTAAATATTGACCACATGCGTTTTGATTTGATTTTCCAATGTATGGTTGAATTAAAGTATAAAAGATTTAATACTAAACAAAATCGTTTTGGTGTTTATTTTAGCATGATTTGAATTGCATAGTTGAGTTTTGATAGATAGATCTCAAGTACAGTAACGCGATTATGAGATTCATATTTTAAGTGTATTATTGTCAATAGAAAGTTAATCTAAAGTGGAAATTGTCAAGCATGCATGATCAAATGAAACAGACAAATAATAAATCGATGTTTATTATAAAGCTTGGAGGAGAAAAAGATGGAGAAAGCTTCTATGAAAGACTTGGTCAACAAAAAGGCTATGGACTAGTTGAAATGAACGAAAGATCGAGGATTGTCTTCTTTATAAATCTACCATAATAAATAACAATAATTATCCCACATGTTTTATTGTATTTCATTTTAATATTTGTCATTTTCTAAAATTTTTTGAATTATTTAACATTCGTTTGTTATTTTTATAGATTTTTTTTTCTTTTTTATTCAAATTCCACATATTAAATGGTATCTCATATTACTTAATTTTATTAATATATTAATAACAAAATTGCAAAAATATCTTTGGTATGCATTTTTTTGGGGTTTTAATCCAAACCATAACTTTTTTCCTTTTTTCCTTTTTTTTTTTTTTTTTTTTTGATATATTTTTTATGCTTTTTCTATTTAATTTAAATGAAAAATAAAATATTTACCTAATTTGGGGCCCACATCTCTCTCTCTCTCTCTCTCTCTCTCTCTCTCTCCTGTGTAAACCTACCGTCGATCCAAACCTCGTTCATATGCCTCTATCTCTATATCTCTTTCTTTGGCAGAGTTTGTACCTTTAAGTAATCTGTTGCTATTCTTATTAGTATAATTGTTCAATTTTGTAACATCCCGAAATATCAAGAGTAGAGTTGAAGGGCTAAAAGAGTAATTTGGGAAAGAGCGACTCGGCGAGTCCATGTGTGGACTCGGCGAGTAGAGTCGCGACTTGGTCGCGTGTTGAGTGGCCGACTCGGCGAGTCAGTGTATTGGACTCGGCGAGTAGGCGCTGAGTGGAGAAAACCCTAATTCTCGGGGTTGAGCCTTATATAATGATCATTATGTCTTCCTCCCAGCCTCTTTATCACCCTTGAGCCCCAGAAAACCCTAAATCGCGGAGAAGCACCATTGTTGAGTGGATTGGAGCTTGGAGAAGTAATGGTTGAAGGAATTTTGGGAAGATTGAAGGCTTGGAGCTAGGGGCTTTGCTTGGATTCGAATTGCATTGCAGTTGGGGCATCACTTAGAGGTAATATCTCGTTTTTGACCTGTTGTTATGTTGTTTCTTCATTTTGGGGTTTGTGAGAAATTGTTTATGGATGAAATGGGAAGTCTAGAGGTTAGATCTGAGGTTGCTACCTCAGATCTGGAAGGGAGAAGGTCTAGAGTGCATGAAAGTCCCTGTTTGTGAATGGTTGATGGAGCCATCTTGTCCCAGATCCGAGCCCAATGTGCAAACGGCTTAGATCTCTTTGGATTCACGTAAAGTTTGCCACTTTACGTGATGGATGGGTTGTAGGAGGCTAGATCTATGTTTTGGATCAATTGCATGGCCTGGAGTGCTTCTGAATGGATTCAGAACGGTGGTACTCGGCGAGTCACATGGGTCGACTCGACGAGTTGCTTGAAGATGGCCTGGAACTCGACGAGTTGGAAGAACAACTCGGCGAGTAGGTTGAAGATAGCCTTGGACTCGACGAGTCCATTTGGAATCGGCGAGCCTTGTCGAAGAGTCCCGAATATTCTCTGGTTGGGTCGAGAATCGGTGAGTCGTGTGCGAGTGGACTCAGAGTTGTTGGACTCGGCGAGTCTCGGGGTGACTCGGCGAGTTAGGTCGCAGATTGAGTGAAGTTCTGAGTATGGGAACTCGACGAGTCACAGGGTTGACTCGGCGAGTAGGGTCAGTCAGGGGTTGACTTAGACTGAGGACTTTGATTTCGACCAAGGGTTGGCCGTTGACTTTTAGGGTTTGATCAGCGATGTGGCCTTTGGGCCAAGAGAAAGGTAAAATAGTCTTTTACCCACAAGAGGGTGTTATGAGAGGATTTATTCTAGTCTCGAGAGTTATATTCATGAGAGCATTTGCCTTACGTGTTAGGCGGTGGCGAGTTCGAGATTCAAGTGTGGGGATATCTGCTTTCTGCTTGCTAGGTGAGTCTTCTCACTATACTTTACCTTGAGTAGGTAACCAGAGTTATGTGATCAGAGTATTTGTATGCTATTTGTATGTGATGTGTTGTACTGCATTATTTCTATGTGATTTATGCTGTGCATGTTTATAGAGTTGGAACCGGAAGGTTCCCAGAGTTAGAACCTGAGGGTTCACGGAGTTTTGGTGCACGGACCCATAGAGTTATAGCCTCGAGTGGCTAATATGTGTTATGTGTGGTATTTTGGGGAACTCACTAAGCTTCGTGCTTACAGTGTTTTGTGTGATGTTTTTTTTTTCAGGTTTCTTTCAGTATCACGGGACGGCACCGGCTTGATTGTACACACCAGAGAAAGAGTCATATTTTGGAGGATCCTGGTTTTCTATGCAAGTGAAAATGGAGTCATGTTTTGTAAATCGACTATGAATGAGATTTTAAATAAGTGCTTCTAAGAATAAAATGATTATTTTAAATGAAAAATTTGTCTTCAAATTTACGGTGTTACAAATTTTATCTTTAAATTGTTTTCTGAAGAGGGATCAGAAGTCAAAAAAGGGGGAGAATGTGGGGATTTGGGGGCAGATTCTATTGGGGGAAGACAAAAGAATAAGAGGACCAGACAAACGCACAATGATTGTATTCGCTTGGATTTTGAGTCAAGATAAGCATTTGAAGAACTATGTTGACCTTTACTCCTCTATCGGTTAGGATTCTTTTATCTGCCATTCACAATTTCTTAATTTGTATGTGTTCTGCAACCCTAATTAGATTCTTCTATATCCTAATCTTCATTTAGAATTATTCCCAATTCTCGGTTTTAGTTTGGTACTCCGACTGTTACATAGTTAATATTAGATTGATGGTCCTGTATCATTGGAACGTTGTTTCCTTGATCAACTTCATGGTTCAACCTTCAAAGTATCTAGGTATGAACCTTCATCATATGAGTTTCAAAATTCTAATCGATTCAATAATCATATTCTTGTTTTAATCATGTAAATCGAGGTGGGATTTGAAGTCAGGTAGTAAATTCTTTTTAATTTCAGTTATCATGCTTAGATTTGAATTAGAAGTTGAGTTCCATGTTAGATTTTAAGTTTAAGATCTTGGTTTTGATTTGAGGTTAGAATTAGGTTTCAACAATGGTGGTGGATGTCATGATTGGTTGTTGTTGGCGGAGGTGAACTGTGGTGTTTGTTGGAGGTGAACAATGGTCCTGTTCAGAGGCGAACAGTTGCCGGAGATGGTTGAAAAGAGGTTATTGGAGGCGGTGAACGATGGAGGGGAAGGGGATTATGGATATGGTGGAACCATATATAGAGGTGGCAGACGGTGGTAGTGGCTGACTAAGGTTGTGGTGGATAATGGTGGAGGCAGACGGTGGTCAAAGGGTGGTGGTTGTGGAAGATATTCTTAAGTTCATGAATATGTTCTTGAGATTATGAAGATGTGTTCTTGAGATTATGAAGGTGTTCTTGGGTGTTGGGAGAGAGAGAGAAAGAGAAAGAGAGAGAGAGAGAGAGAGAGAGGTGGGTCATCTATTATTTTTTTTATTGTTAAAATAAATAAATAAATATTAAATTTTAAGAAAAATGAAAGAAAAATGAAAAATAAACACCCCAAGGGTATTATAGTCATTTCAATTTTCGGAAGGACTATTTTCACATACAAACCACTCCAAAAGGACCATGAATCCAAAAAACTCGGAGTTTTGACTAATACCCTAAAATTTTGCATACCATAAGGACCATTTTTGCAATTTTGCCTATATTAATTAATATACATAATAACTTTCTACATGTGAATTCATATTTCTATTAATATATACCCTAATAAATAATAATGATTTTATCACATGTCCTCTTCTACTTCATTTTAACATTTGTCATTTTTTTAGATTTTTTTTGAATTATTTAATATTGATTTATCATTTTTATAGTTTTTTTATTCAAATTCCACCTATTAAATGTCACCTCATATTACTTAATTTTATTAATTAATATACATAATAACTTTCTATCTGTGAATTCATCTTTCTATTAATATATTAATTAATGTGTATATATAGTACATTCTATTTGTGAATTCATATTAATTAATTCTATTAATATAGATTAATTAAGACCAAATTACATAAATGGTCCATATGGTTTACCAAATGTCACAAACTCAATCATTATTTATTTTTTTATGAACATGGTTCATGTGTTTCAAAAAACTTGCGAAAAAAAGTTTTTTTTGCTCACACCATTACTTTTAGTCATTTTAATAAACCTGTATAATACACAGATCTCACACCTAGTGACATAATATGCAAGCAGAGAAGAAACAAGATTGTTCTAAATCATTACGGTAGTTAAAAATGGCATTACTTTGTTTTAATTTCCTGAAATAAAAATATGTTATTTAAGTTAAAAATTAGAAATAAATTTTTACTGTGGGCAAGCATTGGATAAGTACGCCCTGCAATAGATACCATGAATCTTGAATCCTATATGAATCTTTGGACTCGCAAAATGGTAGCATCACCCCTTCATAGCCTTTGGATTGTGTTGAACTATCCATCATGTTGTATTTTATTTAGCCCATGTGACTATGTCCAGGCCATATGATGAGTATATATGTATATATGTTCTCTTTATGTACCATTTTTGGGATTTAATAATATTGATAGCAACTATTATGGTGTTAGATTCTTTCTTAAACTTCTTCAAAAAATCTTCTTTTCGTATTTACCATTCTCATCGTTTCTCTCTGTAACTTCAATCAGGTAACCCTGGCTCATTCTCTAAAATATCTTCTTTTAATCTTGGTCATTCTCTTATGCTCTCTTCAACTGCAATTTGTCGACACTAGCCCTTCTGTATAGTTATATTCGAATTTCTCATGGTTAAAACTCCACCACAATTAAACAAAGCTTTTGGCATAACAAATATCTAGACCTACATTACCCTCCTTCTTGATCTCGAGAATTCTCCCCAATGACATGGTTGGTTTTACGTTGCTCCACCGGACCATAAAAAAAAAACTGGTCTTTGTTCGTTGCTGCCCCAATGGCCCAATCTACAGAACTTCTCGGCCCAAAAGTGGAGTATGCCCACTAATATGCTCCTTAGTTTCGTGTCATCATGCACACTTTTTTAGCTTGCCTACAAGCCCACTACATAACAACCTTCGCAACAGCCTAATGTTCAGCCACAATAACCTCAACAGGGCTGGTCCTAGTCCAACTTGATTGACCAGCTCACACCAATGCCACAAATGTTTAGCTTGTTCTCATTAAATGACCTTGGGATTTATTATGGACATTAGAGCCACATACCATGTCCATGAAAACTAAGGTATATAAAAATTCATCTATATATAATAATCATGATTTTTTTTCACATCCCTATAAGTATGACTTAAGTATGAATGGACACATCGAATCCCCTCTTAAGTATCTACAACACCGAACACTTCAGCTTAACAAAATCCTCATCTCCCAACTTTATCGATAATATTATTTTTTTTGGACAATTCACTTGTCATAATAAACGTAATACTAAATTTTATGAGTTTTTTTTTTTTGGAACGACAAATCTAATCTACTTCTACACTGCTCATAATTCCCCACTTATGTCCCTCACGGGACTTGAACCCTCGACCTCAAAGAGAGAGGGCAACACCAAACTAGTATGGAGCTAAATTGATTAGTTGGAGCAAACCACAAAAAATGCTAGCTAAATTATAAATTAGCTTATGGACCCCTTTGAAGTGATTAGATCATATCTCTCGACTCGTAACTTTAATATACGAAGTTAAATATTTTCTAGAAACTAGAAAATTTTCCAAAAACTCATGTTTTAGGGCTTTTTTTCTAGTTCGGCATATATCGTGTCTAAAATCGGGTTTGAAGTCAGACCAATAAAGACAGAGTTAAAAATGGAAAGGATTATGAAGATTATGAGGACTTTGAAGACATAAAGGCATATGTTGCAAGCAAATTCGTAGCTTGAAGACTGGGCAAAGTTTGATTAAGGATAATTTCAGAATTAATGAAGATTTCAGAGATCTTTACTAATATATGCTAATCACACCGCGAATATATTGTAGCGCTGCAATTTGGGTCTGTTCTAAAAAGCTATAAATAAAGGTGATTTTCATCCAACATAGGTGATATTCATCATCACAGAAGAAAACATCCAGAGAAGGCTGTTTTGAGAGTTTAGAAAGTTATATTAGCCGATAGGATGATATAGATGCAGAAATTTGAAGATTAAGAGAATAAATCATTAGGCTATCAATATGTTTAATTTTCTGTCTATAATTAGTGAGCCTTTTGTTTTCTTATATGTTCTTATTGAGATTTGAGATTCTACCAATTTTGATTATTTGTTATTTATGAAACCCTAGTTTGTTTGTTTATGTAGCATCACGAAAATTTCATAAAATTTAAACTTTTCAAAACAACCCTTTTTATAAAGAA
This sequence comes from Lactuca saligna, assembly GCF_052625555.1. Taxonomy (NCBI): domain Eukaryota; kingdom Viridiplantae; phylum Streptophyta; class Magnoliopsida; order Asterales; family Asteraceae; genus Lactuca; species Lactuca saligna. The sequence goes on along the minus strand of NC_136423.1, from coordinate 23,694,529 downwards.
GTATTTACAAAACCATTGTTTCCAAAACATTACTTTACAAATCAGAACTTCAACATGGTTTTCAAAACATTCACATTATCAGAGTTTCCCAGAATTCATAAGTCCAAAATGCGGGGATGTGTACGGTCACGCATTCACCTTGACACGATCCACTGAAGTACCTGAAACCATAAACCAAAACTCTAAGCACGAAGCTTATTGAGTTCCCCCAAAATGCCAATCACACAAACGATCACATATATAAAATAACAACATGCAATGGGTCTACAGCTGAAAGATTGGATTACCCCCGAGCCCACAGTATGAGTCTGGCTTGCCTATCGCCCCCACAACTCACAGTTGGCTTGCTCCTGAGCCCACAACATAAGTCTACCTTGCCCTCGGGGCCCACAACTTATGGTTGGCTTGCTCCCTGTACTAATCAGTCATCGAACTGAATTATCAATGTTAAGCCCTCAGTATAAGTATGGCATACCAATCGGGCCCTTAGATCGTATCTGGAATGCTATGGAGCCCTCAGTATGAGTCTGGCATTCCCTACCCGACCCTCAGCACATATTTGGATTGCTCCAATACCCTCAAGACCTTAGTACGAGTCTAGCATAACAACCGAGTCCTCAGCTTGTATTTGGAATGTTATTGAGCCCTCAGTATGAGTCTGGCATGCCCTACCTGGCCCTCAGCTCATATTTGGAATGTGACAACCCTATATTTTATGAAAGCAGTGTAACACTCAAAAGTCAAATACAACGAAAACTATTTGGAATCAACGAAATTAACCTCAAAAATAAAGTGTTCAAATATCTAAATTGGGATGCATCAAATATTAGATAGCGCGCCAAGGTTTCCAAAAACATAAAGAACATTCAAAACCGGGTTATATTGAAGAAGTTATAACCGCTCGAATATTTACGATACACCGTTAAAACATTATTTAAACGTAAAAAGTGAAATTACAATAAAATACATTTTAGCCTTAAGTATCTAAACAAAAGTTGTAGAGTTCGTTAAGCTGTAAACATACATAAAAAGATCGCCCAAATTGGACCTCATATGAAGAAGTTGCGAATTTTCTAAGTTTCGTAACAGTAGTAGAGGGCTAAAAACTCGAATTGAAGATCGAACGTTATTTAGCTATCGCAACTTAAACGAAAGTTGAAGGCCTCTACAATAGGAGTAAAATGATAAAAAGACAAACGAAAACCGATGTCGGATAAAGAAACTATGGATTTTTAACGAACTTTAGCAGTCCCGGCCTATTAAAAACATATCATTAAAAATAAATTCAAAACTAGCCGACGGAGTCTAAATGAAAGTTGTAGAGCATAATCTCACCTACGCGTGGATATAAAGAACACGAAAAACGGAGCCCGTACGCGAAAGTTATGGAATTTAGAAGATGGAAGCCAGGATTACGCCCAACGTAATGTAGGGGTACTCCCAGCGTACTTAGGAGCAGGGTCGAGTCCCATCGATTGCAGCTCTACGCCTAGCTAGACTCGAGTCATAAGCCATGATGCAAAGTTACGCCCAGCGTAACCGAAAAATGCCCAGCGTAACGCGTACGCCCAGCGTACTCCGGTGGTACGCCCAACGTACGCGACCTTCCAGCCCTATAAATAGAAGGCATAAGCTCCGGACATATTTTCAAGCACCAGAAGCTGTCCCGACGCCCTCGGTTTCTGTACCCGAGCCCCCGACGAAGGTTCAACGCTACCGAGATCCCCGAAGAGCTCGAAGACACAGCTTTCCGCGGTTGAAGATCTTCTCAACTCTTGCCCCACTCTCTTCAAGCCAAACAAGTGAGTTCATACCCCTACCTTTCAAGTCTTTTCATGTTTTTTTTTGGGGGGGGGGGGGGGAATACAAGTACAATACAAGTAAAAGTATCGTTTTATAAACATAAATGAAACATCTATCTTATTGATTATCGATACCAACATATTACTTTATGTATAAAGGGCTAGTATATAATCAAGTTATTTTCATCAAATGGAACATACTTTCTGAAAAACTATAATGGGTATAGTTAGCAAGTTATTCATACATTATTACGTATACATCTTGAAAAACGAAATACTTTCAAACAAAATGAAGTAAAGTCTTTCTTATCGTAAATCTATTTATACTAAGCGAAGTGAGATATTCAAACTTCAACGTACTCTTATGTATGCATTTCAAGTCATGTATTATATACCATAATCTCTTGGAGGGAGAACGTGATACTTGTGTATAGATCTATACGGGATTGACAACCCCGCACCTAAACTGTTAGCTACAGTTAGACCGGCAGGTCTGGAGTGACAAATGTCATAACACTACAACACCTGAAGAATGTTGTTACAGGCAGTCAGTGTCAATAGTATGGTTATAAAACTCACATGAAAGTATAAAAACAAGTTTGATTTACGAGATTCATATATGCATTCAGTTTTCTATAGTATTTTGAGCACAAAGTTTATCTTTATCATTCAAGTACGAAAAACACTAACGCACTCCAACTTTGAGAACTTATCAAACTATTTAAAGAAAATATTGGATTTTCTGAAAACCTCGTTCATTGATTTGCTACCAAAAGTACATACTTTTCAATACAAAACACTTATGAACTCACCAACTTAATTGTTGACGCTTTTTCGAAACCATTTGTATTTCTCAGGGAATCAGTAATACAGGTAACCACCATCTTTTGAAGAAGGAACGCTAAGGACGTTTATTATTAAACATTTACATCATCATATTGTAATATTCTTTTGGAAACATGTATAACGCAACAATATACATTTTTATTATATATATGATGGTTGTGTTACTTTCTTTACAATATTCAATTGTTATGATGTTACGTGAAGTTATCCACCCCCGAATGTTTCCGCCATTCTGGTTTGGGGGTGTGTCATGGAATGCCTTAGGTTTTATTGGCTATGTCACGAAGCAGTACAACCTCAACCCAACACAATATACTAATAGATAACCAACATATGTAGATAATCACGCAGACAGAATCATAGGTAGTCCTACATATCTACCAGACTAGCATATCAATAACTAGCATACTCATGCAAATCTCTTCCATACTTGGCATATCAGCAATAATAGGTTATCAAACCAAAAGGGTCCGACCTTTGTTCCTTCGACCCGAAAGTACAGTGAGGAAAACTCACATCGTAATGTCGAATCATACTGAAAACCTCCGACAGCTGGCTCACGAAAATCCCAAACTAACACAGCAAAACAAACATCCAATTAACAATTAGATTATCATCCTTGACTAATGATCCATATTTAGGTTAAATATCTATTTTACCCTTTTACTAATTGGGCCAAGGCCCAAGTCCAGATCTTTGATTCAATAGGCCCAACTTACTTCAAGGCCCATGATTGGCCTAATTTTATAAGTTGCGCCTAAACCCCTTATTGGGCCTTATCCAAACGTCTAATCTTCATAAGAGTTTCCAAAACACAACCAACAATGAGAACCGGTGACGGAATGTATGTCATTCAAATATAAATCTTTGGATCCTCATCCTGGCTATACTAGGTTTAAGTATACAAAATGAGTGCAACTGTTAGGAAAATCAAAGTCTGAATCATAACAAAAGGAACCCCCAAAATCGCATCTTCTACGGAACACATCATGACCCGAAGAAACCAGTAAAGGGAACAAGAAAAAGATATTTAGACAACTTGATCGAACACCAATATTTGCTATTTCCACAAGAGTTTAGGGTGCATAGAGAGCTTATCATCATTATGCAACATGACATTGACATTGCGCACATGATTTTGCCGACAATGAGTGATCTTGTTATCTACATTTGTTATCTTTTTATTTTGCTTGGATTTTGAACTTATTTATTATCTTTGTGTGTTTTAAATTTAGTTTACATGAAAATTCTCTTAGATATTTAGATAGATTTTGCAAGGTGGCATGATGTTCTATGATTTGGACGCATTTTGGAAAATCAGAAAAAGCGCAGAGCTTATGGAAAAAATTTGGGGAAAATAAAGAAGAAGTTGGTATCACGTAGGTGTGGGGTTATTTTAGAAGGAGCAGAAGAAATAGTTTGCAAAACAAGGAAGATGAGTTTCTAATAAACATAAGTCGATCCTAAAATTATTTTTACAGAAAAAATTAAGAGCACCATACAAAAACATGCCATGATTATCTACTACGTGCTGCGAAAATGGTTGCAACAAACAAAGAAGACATTTGACATTAAATTGCACCACAACCAACTACATCTCGCTGTGATTCTTCACTAATGTTGGGATACGTGACTTTCAAGTACAAATCTATGGTTCCACATGACAATAACACTCCTCAAGTAGAAAAAGTACATAATGAAGAGCTAAAGATAAAAAGGGAAGCTTAAAGGAACGAGAATGAACAAGTGTTTAGCGTGAGCACAAGTTGAGTCCTTATTATTAACGTAATAAAGGCATATGGTACTAATTAAAAAGGAATATAAGCTCACTTCATTCCGTAATAATTAAATGAAGAAGATGCCACTTTTCACGTACAACTCTGTAATGCTTGAATCCTGGTAAGTTTCCTATTTTCCCTTATTGTTATTAATGTTGCAATTTTGGTCCTTGAGTTGTACGCGGGGTGTACCACATGGTATGCTTAGCGTACATACTGTAAAGCGAGTACGCGGGGCATACCACATGGTATGCTTAGTGAACTCATGTGAGGCAGGATCGGGACTATGGACACATACACTAGGCGTATGTGTATGTACGCGGGGCAAATGTGAGTCATTTAGAAACCTTAATTTCCGGGGTTTAACACTATATAAACATCATTATTAACCATGAAACCCTCATTTCTCATCCTCATTTGTCCCTATAGCCTCAAGCACGAAACCCTATATCTCTCTTTGATATTTTGAGCTCATTGTGTCCATTTTTGGTGTACTTTGGTCCATACTTTGAAGAAGAAGCTTGATGCAAGGTGTTTAATCAATGAAAGGCTTGTGGATCTTAGTTCTCTGCTCCATTTCTATCTTACGTGAGGTAAAAAAGCTATGATCTTGATCATTGAGAGCTTAGATCTATTCTATTTGATTTTTGGACCCTTTTGGCCCTAGAATGAGATCTAGTGGTTCGATACCACTCCAGGAGCTTTGAGTTGCCACTGTTGATGTTTCTGAGGTTCTAGATACACAAAGTTCTCACCTTTGAGGTTTGGATCTTTTGGGGCATACAAAGTCACCAAGTCAGTAACTTTATGGTTCTAGACATTTATTAGGGTTTAGATATGTGATTTGGACTCATGGTATTAATCATTAAGAGCTTAAGGTTGATTTTGGATTAATGGTTGAGTATTTTGGGCATACAAGTCTTTATGTGTGACATACAACCCAAGTTGCGTGTACGCTTAGCGTAAAACTGAGTATGCCCTACATACTCAGTCTGTTGGGCTTCACAGTTTTTGGGCCTCAATTGGGTCATTTAATTGGACCTTGTGCTTCCAGCCTTAGTGGGACATTTGAATCAAGCATTTGGCTAAGAGTTTGGACTAGGGAAAATTATTGGGCCTTAGGGTAAGGTCCATATAGAGTTTGGGGTCCAGTTTGGAAAATTAGACCAGAAGTGGGCCTTGGAAGATCATTTGGTTTTGGGACTTTTTGGTTTGTGAGTTTGGGCCTCAGTCTTGGTTCAAACTGGGTCAGGGTTAAAATAGTTATTTTACCCCACGTATGGATTATTGGATATAGATTGGAACCCAAGTGTTATTGGGTACTATTATGTATTGGTAGCTCGGGGATTCGTCAGGACAACAACTAGGGATTTTCAATGAGATTCAGCAGTATGAGGTGAATTTCCTCACCATGTATAGTGGGTCGAAGCCACCAATAATGACCCATGATCTAATATGTTAAAATACTCATTGTCTGTGTGACACTAGTATGTGTATGTGTTTGTATGCTTTCTGGGTGGGGCCCGATGATTATCTTGTATGCTATTATTTGTTATGTGATATGAATTGTATGTGGGCAGGGCCCATTATACTCATTAGGTGGGGCCCATTATGCCAGTTATGATGGGGCCCGTTATACTCTTTGGGCGAGGCCCATTGTATGTTTTATAATTGGTATGTGGTATCTTGGGGAACTCACTAAGCTTTATGCTTACAGTTTTCAGTTTATGTTTCAGGTACTTCTGGTTCCAAGGGGAAGAGCTCGGGATGACTGCATCGCCCACACCACATAGTTTTCGCTTTTGAGATATACTCTAATTGATATGATGTTTGATACACTTATTTTCATTTACATTGTATAGATAATGTTTCCGAATACTGTTATAGTACATTGAAAATGAAAATTTTAGATCGTATTTTAGGAACTTTACAAGTTGGTATCAGAGCCTTGGTTTGAGGGATTTGGGCACACTCTCGGGTGTGTCTGAAGTCAAACTAGGGATTTGGTAAAGTTTTTCATATATATATATATATATATATATATATATATATATATATATATATATATATATATATATATATATATAAGGGTTTTCTAAGGTAAGATGGAGAAGACAAGGTACCATGATATGTTGTGAGACGATATTCGGGATTTGTTATATTTTAGGTTGTATGACCTTATAGGACATGATAGCTAGAGCCTGAGAGCCAAAAGAAGAACACAATACAGATTCAGATTGAATTGGGTCAGGCTAAGAGGCCCAAGATTCACGATTCATGTTTAGGAGGTTGTAACACCGTGAATTTCAAACAAATTTTTTCAAATTTTTATAAAACATAATTCATTCAATATTCGGAAAACAACCATAATTAATTATCCAATTCAAGTAAATACAAAATCCCAAGATCTCAAAATCATAACTCCCATGCGTGTGTACTAATCAAGCCGGCGCCTTCCCGCGATCGTCACTAGTACCTGAAACAAAGAACATCGAACACTGTAAGCACAAAGCTTAGTGAGTTCCCCAAAATACCACATGTAACACATATTAGCCACTCGAGGCTATAACTCTGTGGTTCCGTGCACCCAAACTCTGTTAACCCTCAGGTTCTAACTCTGTAAACATGCACATCATAAATCACATAGAAATAATGCAGTACAACACATAACATACATAGCATACAAATATTCTATCACATAACTCTGGTTTCCTACTCAAGGTAAAGTATAGTGAGAAGACTCACCTCGCGTGTCTCGGTAAGTCGTGAATCCTGAAATCACTAGTGCTCGATCTCCTGAGCTATAGTCCTCCTAAATCACAATACATCTCTAATTAACACTTTCCCAACTAAGGTTGACTACTCTTTAACGAGTCAACTTAGGTCAATGCTGGTCAACGGTCAACGATCAACTTTGACCGGACTCGGTGAGTGCACTATAGCGACTCGGCGAGTCTGAGCGTATATACTGATTTCCCTGGAATCCTCCCTTGACACATCGAGTATTCACCTAACTCGACGAGTTCCACCTGGCATGAGTTGTGGGGCCACCACGACTCAACTCGCCGAGTCTCAAGAACAACTCGGCGAGTCCAGCTTGACTCAGTCCACCTGTCCACTCTGACCCCCCCTAACTCACTGAGTCAACCCTCCCCAACTCGGCAAGACCACTCGCTGTGTGGTCGGGCAATATTCATACTACTCGCCGAGCCTGTTCTTCGGACTCGGCGAGTCCGTGCCAGGCAATGACTCAAACTTGCTCATAAGGTCAGATCCAGTACATTAACCCATAGATCCAGTCCTTCCAAGCTTATTTAGCACGTAAAGTCACTATCTTGATGCACATATAATCTCTATATGACCATATATGAGGTTTTGTCTCAAATACTACAACTCAAGGTCATAAACTCCATTGCTATACATAAAGCTTGATGAGTGAGGCTCTCTGGACCTCTATGGATCCAGACCCAGAGCCTCAACACAAGAAGGGAACTATTTGGCATCAAATCAACCCAATAATGTCCATAAGAAACCCTAAATCCCATTATACTTCACAAAACAGAAGATAAGCCGAAATCATACCTCTAGATCGATGATCTAAGCTTCAAATCCACAGTATAGCAACCTCCCTTGCTTCCTCTACCCTAGAACCTCCTCCTTCTTTGCTAAATAACACACACAAGGTCAATAAATGCTTCCTTTCTCTCTCAAAACGTTCAAGCACTCAAGGGTTCTCTCTAAGGGTTGGGTGAGCACAAATGACGGCCATAAGGCCCTTTAAATAGGTCTCAAACCCCGAAAATTAGGGTTTCACCACACAGCGTGGACTCGCCGAGTCCGGACGCGAACCCGTGCCCAATACCGCGATCCTACTCGGCGAGTTTGAGCTCCAACTCGCCGAGTCCACTCACAATTTCCATAAATAAACCCAAAATAAATACCTGGAAATTTCGGGCTGTTACAGAGGCGATCAGGATCGGGGACGTTGGGTGGCTTTCGGGAGACAGAAAGGGGGTGTTTCAGTTGTGGTCTGATGGGTCATTTTAGTAGGGATTTCCACATGGATCAGTTTCGATGTGTTTTCACTGCAACTATGTGGGCCACAAGAAGGCCGATTGTCCAAGGTTGATGGATGGAGCAGTAAGTGCACCTGCTTCAGTTAGTTTCACTAACGGTCATGAGGGCAGGGTGGAATCCCCAACAACGAGGAGCCGATCATTGCAGCTTCAATAAGGAGGCCAAAGTTTCATTAGATGCTATAGCGGGTATGTTATCTTGTGTTTTCTACGTGCCTTATTATCCATTTATATATGTGCTTTTGAATCATATGCTTGAATGTGTGAGGCATTATATGTGGTTTAGTTGTCTTTTATTTCCTGGTTTATGTTATCAAGGATTGATATATGCCATTTTCGCATGCCAAGTGTTATGAGTGGGGCACATCTTGTCGAGTTGGATTTGGATGGTCAGGTAATTTGTTGTGGGCCATTAGTGGAAACAATTCAGGGTATTACTTGGAAGATCAGTAGTCAGATTAGCATGATTAATTCAGCAAAGAAGTCAGAGTTCTGAAGTTTTTCATCCCTCAACAGGGATGGCGATCGTTTATGGAAAGACTTTTGGGTCTGATCACTACTGTTGCTAAGGAAGGAGCAGTAGCAAGTGGATGATGATGATGGTCGCGTGGGCTTGTTCAGACATTGGAAGTGTCAAGAAATTTTGAGATTTTATCGGTTGAAGATGTTTAGGATTGCATAGACCCTTCAGTAAGTGGGATGCAAGGTTAGTGATCAGTCAATTCTGGCAAGGGAATTCATTATTCGTTGTTTTTATTAAGTTTGGGAAGGTGTAGTTAAATCCAAGTAGGGGACAATCGTTTTGATTTCTGGGAATAAAATTAGGTGCGAAACCAAATAAAGTTCCACATCCTAGTCGAGAGGGAAGCTAGTTCTAGTGGCAGTCTGGATAGAGGTCGCGTAAGGTTTGAGGTTTAGAAGCTTTCAACGATAGGTTGGTGCATTTGTAGTAATGCATGGATGATGTGTAATTGGATCTAGGTTGAGGGTTGTGTTTGAGCCTCTCTGCTTGTTCTTGTTTGATAAAGGCTTTGGGGTACAAAGCATAACCCAAGCACCTGATTGGGTTAAAGTTGGATGCATGTTCAATTCATGATGATTATGGTTGGTATGGTAGAGAGACAGTAAGACCATGGGTTTGGTCCAAGACCGTTATGGAAGTGTTATAAGACTACGGGACAGCCATAGCATTTACAAGGTTGATAGGCAGTTGTGGGAGTGTTGTAAGGCTACGAGGTAGTCATAGCATTCACTAGGTTGGTAGACTGATATGGGAGTGCTGTAAGGCTACGGGGTAGCCGTTGCATTTATAAGGATGATAGGTTGTCAGGGAAGTGTTGTAAGGCTGTGAGGGCATCGTAGTAGTCACCATAATGAGGCAGGACATTATGCAAGTGGTTGTTGGACTGAAGAAAGATCAGTACATGCCTGGGCCGAGGTAGACAATATTGCTGGATGACCACTCCTTGATTAGTATGAGGATCATTGGATCTGAGGCAATGTGGGGCATGTATAACACTTGATTGGATGATACATATGGGTGAGGCTAGTTCGATTATGCAAGATTGGGTGGGACCCGTATTCGAGGCCCATTTGGTTATGATAGTGTGGGTGAGACCTTGCGGAAATCGGTTGGAATACGGTATTGGATCACATTTAGAATGGGATGACTCTGTGGCTAGTGATTGGTATCTTTCAGGTGGTTAGGCTAGGGTATCCCTTATTAGTTAGACTCTTAGTCGGAGCCTTATAGTGGGACCAGGTGTGAGACTGTCAGTCTTCGTAGTGGATTAGGGATTTTTGTATCTCAGTTTAGTGGAAGGTTTACATGGAATTGGAAGATTTTGGATAGAATGCAAGTGTAAATCTTTGGATTTCGGGACGTGTGTTCTATTCCTGCTTGACACAAGGGGTTGAGACTCGCTTTGGGAATCGCCTTTGTTTATATGAAAGATCTTTTAAACAACAAGGTATGGTTAGGATTCTATTTGCCAAAAGTGTCGTCTATATGATTTATGAGCAAAAGGATTTCTTTCAGTTTGGATTTCAAAGATAGGTCCTATTGATAGTATTTCAGAATGGTTTTGAATGTCAAGAAGCCGGATAAGGTATTAGATTCCTAGATTTGAGAATAGTAGTGATGGTTGTCTTTCATTGGTTTAGGTTAGTGGGAGTAGACATTTGTTCGTCATCTGTATGCGAGTTCTGCTAATGTAACACTCAATTTTTCAAACAAAATTTTCGATTTTATAAAACATAGTTCCGTCAATATTCATAAAACAACCCCTTTTTAAATTGTTCAACAATACATTGCAAAATCCCAAGATCAAAATGTCAAGCTCCAAACGTGTGTGTACGGATCAAGCCGGCGCCTTCCCACGGTCGTCACTAGTACCTGAAACAATAACATCAACACTGTAAGCACAAGGCTTAGTGAGTTTCCCAAAATACTACATGTAACACATATTAGCCACTCGAGGCTATAACTCTGTGGGTCCGTGCACCCAACTCTGTGAACCCTCAGGTTCTAACTCTGTGAACCTTCCGGTTCTAGCTCTGTAAACATGCACAGCATCAAACACATAAAAGTAATGCAGTACAACACATAACATACATCGCATACAAATATTCTAACACATAACTCTGGTTACCTACTCAAGGTAAAGTATAGTGAGAAGACTCACCTCGTGTGTCTCGGTAAACCGTAACCTTGAAATTGCTAAACACTCGATCTGCCGAGCTGAAGTCCCCCCTATAGCACAATATATCTCTAATTAACACTTTCCCAACTAGGGTTAACTATACCATAACAGGACAATCTAGGTCAACGCTGGTCAACGGTCAACTTGACCGGACTCGGCGAGTGCACTATAGCGACTCGGCGAGTCTGAGCGAAATCACCAATTTCCCTGAAACTCTCTCTTGACACGTCGAGCATCCCTTCCCAACTCGACGAGCTCCACCTGGCACGAGTTGTGGGGCCACCACGACTCAACTCGCCGAGTCTCCAGAACGACTCGGCGAGTCCGGTTTGACTCGGTCCACCTGTCCATCCTGACTCCCCCTTGACCCACTGGGTTCACTCATCCCAACTCGGTGAGGCCACTCGCTGAGTGGTCGTGTAACATTCAAGCTACTCGCCGAGTCTGTTCTTCGGACTCGGCGAGTCCATGCCATGCACTAACTCAATCTTGCTCTAAAGGCCAGATCCAGTCCACTAATCCATAGATCCAGTCCCCCCATGCTTACTTAGCACGTAAAGTCCCAGTCTTGATGCATGAATAACCTCTACATGATCACAAATGATGATTTTGACTCTATTACTTCAACACAAGGCCAAGGACTCCATTTTTACCCATAAAGCTTGATGAGTGAGGCCCCCTGGACCTCTATGGATCCAGATCCATGGTCTCAACTCAAAGAGGGAACAAAAAGGGCACCAAATCACCCCATAAATGATCATATTTAACCCTAACTTGCATCAAGTTCACCAAACAGGAAATGGTCCGAAATATTACCTCTAAAGTGATGATCCAAGCTCCAAATCCACGAAATGGCAACCTCCTTTGCCTCCTTTTGCCTAGAGCCTCCTTCTTCTTGCTAAACAACACACACAAGGTCAAGATTTGCTCTCAATCCTTCACCAAACGCTCAAGAACTCTAGGGACACACTCTGGGGGTTGGATGAGCGCAAATGACGGCCATAAGGCCCCTTAAATAGGCCACAAACCCGGGGATTTAGGGTTTCTTAACACAGCGCAGACTCGCCGAGTCCATGCCCTGGACTCGCCGAGTCCAAGCGCGCACCTTCGCTCAAACCCGCGTCCCTACTCGGCGAGTCTGAGCCCCGCCGAGTCCCTCTTACAAAACAACACTATTAAACTTACATTATACCTGGTAAAAATCCGGATGTTACAATTCTCCCCCACTAGAACTGGACTTCGCCCTCGAAGTCTCGTTCTAAAACAGCTCCGGATGCTGCTCCCGCATCATATCCTCCGGCTCCCAGGTCATCTCTGATCCCTTCCGATGTTGCCACTGAACCAGTACCAGAGGTACCTCCTTGTTCCTCAAAACCTTGATCTTCCGATCCCTAATAGCCACTGGTCTCTCCGCATAATTCAGGCTCGCATCAACCTGAATATCCTCAAGTGGAACCACTGCCGACTCATCGGCTATACATTTCCTCAACTGCGATACATGAAAAGTGTTGTGAATCTGCCCCAACTCTGCTGGCAACTCCAGTCGATAGGCTACCCGGCCTACCCTGGCAATCACATGAAACGGGCCTATAAACCGGGGCCCCAATTTGCCCCTCTTCCTGAACCGGATCACTCCTTTCCAAGGAGAGACCTTCAGGAGAACAAAGTCGCCGACCTGAAATTCCAGCTTGGACCGGCGTCTATCCGCATAACTCTTCTGTCGGCTCTGAGCGGTCAATAACCTCTGCCTGACCAGCTGTATCTGCTCTGACGTCTGATTCACGATCTCTGTACTGCCCATTACCCTTTGCCCAACCTCTCCCCAACATATGGGAGTCCGACACCTCCTACCATATAACAGCTCAAAAGGTGGCATACCAATGCTCGAATGATAGCTGTTATTGTAGGAAAACTCCGCCAAAGGCAAATACGTGTCCCAACTACCCCCAAAGTCCAGAACACAAGCTCGAAGCATGTCCTCGAGTGTCTGTATCGTCCGCTCACTCTGACCGTCGGTCTGGGGGTGGTATGCGGTACTAAAATGCAGCTTAGTACCCAACTCCTCATGAAATTTCTTCCAAAAACGGGAAGTGAACCGCACATCGCGGTCTGAAACAATCGAGATCGGCACCCCATGCCGAGATACAACCTCCCTCACGTAAACCTCCGCCAACTTCTCCGCTGAAGAACTCTCACTGATGGCAAGAAAGTGAGCGCTCTTTGTCAACCTATCCACGATCACCCAAATTGCATCAACTCCTCTGGCAGTCCTCGGCAATTTGGTGATAAAGTCCATAGTGATCTGTTCCCACTTCCACTCGGGAACCTCCAATGGCTACAACTTGCCATGCGGTCTCTGGTGTTCGGCCTTTACCCTTCGACAGGTCAAACACCTCTCGACAAACCATGCTACATCCCTCTTCATACAGGGCCACCAATACTCCTTCCTTAGGTCCAAATACATCTTCGTGGCCCCGGGGTGGATCGAAAATTTCGATCTATGAGCCTCCTCCATCAATGTAGCACGTGTACCGCCCACAAACGGTACCCAGATCCTGCCCTGATAAGTCATAAGGCCTTGACCATCCAATACAAACTCAGAAACCAACCCAGCAACCCGCTCTCTCTTCTGCATCTCCGGACGCACGGCCTCGGCCTGAGCCCCACGAATGGCGTCCAGAACTGGAGCTATCACGGTCAATCTCAAACATACATCTCGCAGGGGAGTGCTCTCCGCCCTGCGGCTCAACGCGTCGGCTACCACATTAGCCTTGCCCGGGTGGTACAAGATCTCACAATCATAGTCCTTGAACACATCTAACCATCTCCTCTGCCGCATATTTAGGTTAGGCTGATCCATCAAGTACTTCAAACTCTTATGGTCCGTGTAAATCGTACATCGAACCCCATACAAGTAGTGCCGCCAAATCTTGAGGGCGAACACCACTGCCCCCAATTCCAAATCATGAGTGGGGTACCTCGTCTCGTGAGGCTTCAACTGCCTTGATGCATAAGCTATCACGTGACCCTTCTGCATCAATACCGCTCCCAATCCTAGGATCGACGCATCATAGAATACCACAAAACCTTCCATGCCTTCCGGAAGGGCTAATACTGGAGCTTCACACAACCTTTGGCGAAGCGTCTCAAAGGAGGTCTGCTGCTCGGGACCCCATGCAAATGCCACGCCCTTCCGGGTCAATCTGGTGAGTGGAACCGCAATCTTGGAGAAATCCTTAATAAATCTCCGATAATACCCTGCCAACCCGAGAAAACTCCGTATCTCAGAAGGTGACCTCGGCACCTCCCACCTCATCACTGCGTCAACCTTGGCCGGATCGACCAATATCCCCTTCTGGTTAACGAGATGTCCCAGAAACTGGAGCTCCCGTAACCAGAAATCGCACTTGGAGAACTTTGCGTAAAGCTTCTCCGCTCTCAAAACCCCAAGCACCTCCCTCAGATGCTCCTCGTGCTGCTCACTAGATCTCGAATATACCAGAATATCATCAATGAAAACAATCACCGACCGATCCAACATCGGCCGACATACCCTGTTCATGAGGTCCATGAACACAGCCGGGGCATTAGTGAGCCCGAAAGGCATCACCACAAACTCATAATGCCCATAACGTGTCCTGAATGCTGTCTTCTGGACGTCCTCGTCCCGCACTCTCACCTGATGATAGCCCGACCTCAAATCAATCTTGGAGAACCAAGATGCTCCCTGTAGCTGATCGAATAAATCGTCGATCCTCGGCAGCGGGTAACGGTTCTTGACCGTCAGCTTATTCAATTCCCGGTAATCAATACACATGCGATGCGAGCCATCCTTCTTCTTCACAAACAAGATGGGTGCTCCCCATGGCGAGCTACTCGGCCGAATAAACCCCTTCCCCAGCAACTCCTGAAGTTGCGAGGATAACTCCTGCATCTCTGGAGGCGCAAGGCGATACGGCACCTTAGCAATAGGTGCGGCCCCCGGAACCAAATCGATGCCAAACTCCACTTGCCTCGCGGGAGGCACTCCTGGTAACTCTTCGGGAAATACATCAGGAAACTCCCGCACCACCGAAACTTCCTCTACAGAGCTTGGTCTCTCGGAGATCACTCGCGTATCCATCACATACGCTACATAACCCTTACAGCCCCGCTGTAAACACTGCCTCGCCCTAGCAGCCGAACAAAAGGCTGATCCAAAACGTGTACCCTCGCCGTACACTGAAAGAACTCCCCCACTAGGATCTCGTATAGTTACCAGCTGTCGCTCGCAATCGATAACCGCACCGAATCGGCTCAACCAATCCATGCCCACTATAACACAAACATCACCCATCGCAATCGGAATCAGGTCGATCGGAAACTCAACCCCGAATATCTCCAATACACATCCCCGGAAGACCTCCGTAGCACAAATCACCCTGTCGGCGGCTATGGAAACCCGCAGAGGCCGACTCAATACTCCACGACTAACACTGATATGCTGACTAAATGCCAAGGATACAAAAGATCGACTCGCACCCGAGTCAAATAACACTAAAGCAGGTACAGAATTCACAAGGAAGGTACCTAAGCATAGCAAGATATAAGCATAATATCTCAACACCATAAAAAATAATGAAAAGGAAACATACCAGCCACAACGTCGGGCGCGGCGCGGACCTCTTCCGCAGTCAGCTGGAAGGCTCTCCCCCGAGCCCTCGGTGCCTCGGCCTTCACGGGCCGACTCTCTGCAGTAGTAGCTCTGATGGCGGCGGGAGCAGACCCCTGAGATGCTCCGCGCAGCAGCGGACACTCCGCCTTCCGGTGTCCAGTCTGGTTGCAGTGGAAGCACACTGCAAATCCCTTGGGGCAGTCCTTAGCCATGTGCCCCTCCTTGCCACATTTGTAGCAAGACCCTGCCCGACAGGCGCCATCGTGACCCTTGCCGCACTTCCCACAAGTGCGGCCCTTCTGACTCCCGGGTCTGGGATCAGCGGGCTTGGCCCGCTTGGCTGCCGGCTAGGACTGTGCCGGTCGCCGATCCCTCCCCATAGACTCCGCCTCCTCCCTGGCCTGAGTCTCAAGCTCAATCTCCCTCTTCCGAGCATTTGCCTGAAGCTCGGCAAATGTCCGGTACGAGGAGTTCGCAGCGAACTCCCGAATATCCCGCCTCAAAATGTTCAGATAACGGCTCATACGTGCCTGCTCGGTGGACACGTGCTCTGGGCAAAACATCGCCCTCTCCTGGAACATCCTCGTAATCGCTGTAACCGACTCGGTACCCTGTTTGAGGGTCAGAAACTCCTGCGCCAGACGTTCCCTCTCCACCTGAGGAACATACTCATCCCGGAACATGGAAGTGAACCTCTCCCAGGTCACTGCCGAAAGCTCAGTCGGTGTGAAATGTGCGGACACAAACTTCCACCAGTCCTTCGCTCCTAAGCGAAGCTGGTTCAATGCGAACCGAACCTTCAAATGCTCAGGGGACGAGCAAGTGAAGAAGCATCCCTCCATATCAGATATCCACCTCATAGCTGCCACAGGGTCCTGCGTACCATCAAACTCTGGCGGCTTGGTGTTGCTGAACTCCCTGAACAACGTCGCATCACCTCCCTGGGGTCTCGCCGCAGCAATCGCTGCGGTAGCTGCTGCGACCGCAGCCTCGGAAAGAGCGGCATAGCGCTCGTCAAATGTCTCAATCAAAGCGGTCTTAATAGACCCGAACATCTCCGGTATCTCGGCTCTGATGACCGCAGCCACCTCCTCATGAATGATCTGCCGAGTGTCCTCATCACTAGACCCGGCATCCTCCGGCATGTGTCGTGTCCTCACCATGATCAACCTCTGAAACACAACATGCGATAATTAGAGTTTACTCGAATACTCTAACATTCAACAATCCACCCCTCCTTGATTCTTGGCATCCCCAGATTCTTATTTGAACTGTGTACCGCTCCGGTGCTTTTAGTAGTACGGGCCCAATACTACTGTCCACACCGTCTCAGTACACACTCCAAATCGCCCTCTTCGGATCCCAGTCCCCAAGTACTCTATTATATTTAAATCTCTCTGAACAGATCTCACACAAACCCTAGCTGCTACCTAACTACTCTCAGCGTCTCATAGCAGCTCACCATTCCCTAAGCTAAGGCATCATAAAACAGGCCGCTCTAGCCCTATCAGCAATACCTAGCCTATTCTAGCATGCATACACATCACCATAATAGTTATTACACAACAAAAGATATTTTGGGAATTCACCGTTCGGGCGCTGACTGATCGTACACACGTCTCTTCCTGGAAACCCTTTACTCTTAGAAAATTTTGGTTTTTATTTTGAAAATATCTCTTCATTTCCTCAGTTTGAGTTCAAATACCCCCGAAGGTGTACCCGAATCCCTCAAACCAAGGCTCTGATACCAATTTGTAACACTCAATTTTTCAAACAAAATTTTCGATTTTATAAAACATAGTTCCGTCAATATTCATAAAACAACCCCTTTTTAAATTGTTCAACAATACATTGCAAAATCCCAAGATCAAAATGTCAAGCTCCAAACGTGTGTGTACGGATCAAGCCGGCGCCTTCCCACGGTCGTCACTAGTACCTGAAACAATAACATCAACACTGTAAGCACAAGGCTTAGTGAGTTTCCCAAAATACTACATGTAACACATATTAGCCACTCGAGGCTATAACTCTGTGGGTCCGTGCACCCAACTCTGTGAACCCTCAGGTTCTAACTCTGTGAACCTTCCGGTTCTAGCTCTGTAAACATGCACAGCATCAAACACATAAAAGTAATGCAGTACAACACATAACATACATCGCATACAAATATTCTAACACATAATTCTGGTTACCTACTCAAGGTAAAGTATAGTGAGAAGACTCACCTCGTGTGTCTCGGTAAACCGTAACCCTGAAATTGCTAAACACTCGATCTGCCGAGCTGAAGTCCCCCCTATAGCACAATATATCTCTAATTAACACTTTCCCAACTAGGGTTAACTATACCATAACAGGACAATCTAGGTCAACGCTGGTCAACGGTCAACTTGACCGGACTCGGCGAGTGCACTATAGCGACTCGGCGAGTCTGACCGAAATCACCAATTTCCCTGAAACTCTCTCTTGACACGTCGAGCATCCCTTCCCAACTCGACGAGCTCCACCTGGCACGAGTTGTGGGGCCACCACGACTCAACTCGCCGAGTCTCCAGAACGACTCGGCGAGTCCGGTTTGACTCGGTCCACCTGTCCATCCTGACTCCCCCTTGACCCACTGGGTTCACTCATCCCAACTCGGTGAGGCCACTCGCTGAGTGGTCGTGTAACATTCAAGCTACTCGCCGAGTCTGTTCTTCGGACTCGGCGAGTCCATGCCATGCACTAACTCAATCTTGCTCTAAAGGCCAGATCCCATCCACTAATCCATAGATCCAGTCCCCCCATGCTTACTTAGCACGTAAAGTCCCAGTCTTGATGCATGAATAACCTCTACATGATCACAAATGATGATTTTGACTCTATTACTTCAACACAAGGCCAAGGACTCCATTTTTACCCATAAAGCTTGATGAGTGAGGCCCCCTGGACCTCTATGGATCCAGATCCATGGTCTCAACTCAAAGAGGGAACAAAAAGGGCACCAAATCACCCCATAAATGATCATATTTAACCCTAACTTGCATCAAGTTCACCAAACAGGAAATGGTCCGAAATATTACCTCTAAAGTGATGATCCAAGCTCCAAATCCACGAAATGGCAACCTCCTTTGCCTCCTTTTGCCTAGAGCCTCCTTCTTCTTGCTAAACAACACACACAAGGTCAAGATTTGCTCTCAATCCTTCACCAAACGCTCAAGAACTCTAGGGACACACTCTGGGGGTTGGATGAGCGCAAATGACGGCCATAAGGCCCCTTAAATAGGCCACAAACCCGGGGATTTAGGGTTTCTTAACACAGCGCAGACTCGCCGAGTCCATGCCCTGGACTCGCCGAGTCCAAGCGCGCACCTTCGCTCAAACCCGCGTCCCTACTCGGCGAGTCTGAGCCCTAACTCGCCGAGTCCCTCTTACAAAACAACACTATTAAACTTACATTATACCTGGTAAAAATCCGGATGTTACAGCTAAGGATGGGTTTAGTTATTGGATGGTCATCATATGTTGGGGTTGACTTTCATCAGTGATCTGGAAGAGTTGGCTGAATCGTCTGATTGGAGAGTAGCAAGGAGTGATTTCAAGGACGAAATCTAATTTAAGTGAGAAGAGTTGTAACATTTCATAATTCGGGACCGTGACCAGAAGATTAATTATCATAAGGCTTAGGGCCTTTTGGAAGGAGAGGTTCAGACCAATTTGGATGTGGGAAATGTTGATTATGTGATCCAAGAGTTTGCTTTATGCTTTGGAGCCCAAGTGTATAATGGGAAAAGTGGTGTTTCAGAATTCTTTTATGAATTAAAGATTTTAGTTTGATGTCTTTTAAATTAAAAGTACTTAGATAGGGTTGTAGATTTCCCCAATACACTTTCGTGGATATAAAGATCGTTGTAATCGAAGTTGAAACGAAGAAGTTATGACCGTTTGAAACTAGAACAGTTTTGGGTTAAGCCCCATATGCTGGGCGTACAGGGAAGTCATTGGGTGTACTAGGGTATCCCTAAGTAGGCTGAGTGTACAAGGAGTATACTGGGCATATGCGATAAGCGCCCAAACCATATTTTCGTGGTTTGAGCCCTATTTAAGCTCCTTAACTTCCCCAAACCCATTCCATTCTCAGCTTCTACCTCTCCAATACCCTCCCTTGAAAACCCTAACCCCAGTTTGAGCCCTTTGAGGAAAGAAGTTGTTCTTGATTGCTTTGGAGTGTTCTTGGAACATATTAGAAAAGAAGAAGCTCTTTGAAGATGTATTGGTTGCATTGGAGCTTGTAGATCCAAACTTTGTTCACTTTGATCTTTCTTCTAGAGGTATAAAGTTTGAGTCTTGATGATGTATTTGGTAGATGTAGCTAGTATTAGGTGTTACGGATTTTGGTCACTTTACTGCATAAAGTTTAGATTTTAATATTTGTGACCTTGTTATGGATAAAGTTGGAAACTTTATCCATCTAAACATCATATTGATTCCGATCTAAAGGCTTGAGACTTAGACTTAATGGATTAAGTTCAAAAAGATGCACGTTTGGTCCCTTTTAAGACTTAAAAACTAGATGTTGGTCGTTTGGACCATTCTAATGGATAAAGTTAGAAACTTTATCCATTACAGAGTTATTTAGAACCATAAATATATGATATTTGTCCTTCTATTCCTTCCATGCATGAGTTAGTGGTATTTTGATGAAGTTAGAGATTTAGGGCTTTGGTTTGGACACCATTAAGCCATGCAAAGTCATAAAGTCAGGAACTTTATGACTTAGGAAATCCCATAAGAATCAAATCTAGAAGTTATGCATGTTATCTTAAGGCATTAAGAGTTTCGGAGTTGATTTTTAGGCTTCAACATGGTACGTTGGGCTTACCAGCATGGTATGTGGGGGCGTAACCACCTGAATGGCTTTTGGGTCATTTGTGGGGCTTGATTCATTTTAGGTTTGGGCCTCGTTTTGTTGGGTCAAGTGTAGAAAAGGTAAAATAGTCTTTTACCCATTGTTTGAGGATATTTGAATTGGACCCTGGATTATGGGAAATTGTCCTAATTATTAATTAAGGATATTTTGGATGTGTTCAGAGTGAGGAACCTGGTAGCAGCAGCACGGTTGTGTTCGGTTATCTCAGATTAAGGTGAGTCTCCTGGTGTTTGACGGGTCAAAGGCACCAATGTCTGCCCATAGATTACTGTTATTTGTATGTTAGCTATATGTGTGACACTTTCTTATATTTTATGTGTTTATATGTATACCGAGCGGGGCCCGATGCTAGGCGTGGCCTGATGAGCATTTTGGGTGGGGCCCATTGTATGTTACTAACAGATCTATTCCGAGTGGGGCCTGATGGTTTTCGGGCAAGTCCCATTGTATGTATGATATGTGGTATTTTGGGGATCTCACTAAACTTTTTGCTTACAGTTTTATGGTTATGGTTTCAAGTACTTCCGGTTCGAAAGGGAAGAATCTGACTTGATCGAAGCGCATCCACCCATGTTTCCGCAAATTTATGATTTTAGGATTGTACTCTGATAACTATTTTTACTCTGATATACCGTTGAATGATTGAAAAGGATAAATGTTGTTTATAGTTTATTTAAAAATGAAAATTTTACCTTATGATTTTTGGGATATTACAAAATTCTATTACATCAAGGAAGTTCCAAAATTAAGGAATAAGTTTTCATCAACCACACGATGTCCTCAAGTCAAATATCATTCTCGCCACTACTATCTCAGGAGACTTTTTTCTTTTTCTCCCCTTATTTTATTTAATTTATTAAGTATACAGGGAAGGTCTTTTATGTTTTAAGTATGGGCTCGGAGGTTACATGTGAAATAAATTATTAGAAATATCAAAAAAATCTATATATATGAAATTTAAATCCAAATAAAAAACTATTTAAATGAATTTAATAAAGTTATGCAGGATAATGTGAAATAAATCCTATGGTTTTATTCATTGAATATGTTGTAGTATATTGTTGGCTTTCCTTTTTTAGTGAACTCATGAAAAAAATAAACTTGTGTGGTATGAAGGATGCTATAAAATTTTCATTGTTTACTAAAATCTATCCCCACCTAAAAACATTATTCAATCAATAAGGGATGAGGCCAAGTTCCAAATGCGTTAGAAATGAAGGGAAGAAAAGTCCAAATATGAAATATGTAAAATATGGAATTTTTTTAGTTGAGCGCAATAAGAGAAGTCAATCTGCGACCTTTGGAATGAACAAAAGAATTATATATATATATATATATATATATATATATATATATATATATATATATATATATATATTACCAATTTTACTAGATTTAGCTAATGACTTTCTATGGAATATATATATATATATATATATATATATATATATATATATATATATATATATATATATATATATATATATATATATATATATATATATATACCAAAACAAATGCGGAATGTGGTATCTCACAAAGAAATATCAAAACGGGATAGTAAAAAAATATGGGAGCACGACAGAAATACCTTGAGATTGAATGTATTTATTAAAAAGGTATATTTGAAGGGATGCAAAAGTCCATATTGTTCATATTAAGTTGGGAACATTTATGAAGATTGTGAGTATTTAAAACTAAAAAAGTTATTAGGATCTAGACTGATATATGTGCATTACCAAAGGGCTTCTAGCCCGGCGGTATCATGTGATGTCATTCATCTTTGAGGTTGAGGGTTCAAGTCGCGTCTTGGACAATAGGTTAAATTAGGTGGTAGTTTATGAGTAAATTATATATTCATATTAGCCGGTTCAAAAAAAAAAAAAAAAAAAATTGTATGTGTGCATTAAAGCTAAATGAAATTGGTGGGTTTTGCATACGGTTATGTTATGTTATAGAAAATATAAATATTACTTAAATTATTCTATATTTTGTTTGAGGACAAGCAAAAGTCAAAATATAAGGTATTTTGATATGTGCTAGAGATGTTTTTATAGATATTTTATGGGTATTTTTATTAGCAAAGTAGGATAAAAGGGTTATATATATATATATATATATATATATATATATATATATATATATATATATATATATATATATATATATATATATATATATATATATATATATATATATATATATATATATGCTGGTAAAGAGTCTTTGTTTATGAAAAAGAACAAAAATAGGTTAATATGAAGCTAAATTGATGAGTTGGTGCAAAACAGAAAATAGACTTGCTAAATTATAATTTTGTTGATAGACCCCTTTGCAATGATTGGGCCATATCTCTCTACTCGTAACTCCAATGGACGAAGTTAAATATGTTCTGGAAACTAGAAAATTTTTCCTACAACTCATGTATTGAGTTTATTTGCTAGTTCGACATATATCAAGTCCAACATCGGTTTTGAAATCAGACTAATAAAACTGAAGTTAAAAATGGAAAGGATTATGAAGATTTGGAAGACATAAAGGAATATTCTACAAGAAAATTCATAGCTTGAAGAATAGGAAAAGTTTAATTAAGGATAATTCCCAAATTAATGAAGATTTCGAAGATATTTACTAATATATGCAAATCGTGTCGTGAATATACTGTAGCGCCATGATTTTGGTCAGTTATTAAAAGGTATAAATAAAGGTGATTTTCATCAAACATAGAGGTAATCATTATAAAAAATAACAAGAATACATCCAGAGAAGGCCATTTTGTGAGTCTAGAATGCTATGTCGACTGACAGTCTGATATAGATGCATAAATCTGAAGATCAAGAGAAGAAATCATTAGGTTATTGATCTGTTTACTTTTCTATCTATAATTAGAAAGCTTTTTGATTTCTTATATGTTCTTGTTATGATTTAGACCCTTTATGATTATTTGTTATTTATGAAACCCTAGTTTCTTTGATTGATTGATATTTGGTATTGAGATTTATTCAATTTATGATGTTTATGCTCAATTAAAGATGCATGAGTATTGATAATGATTTTGTTATTTTTATGTAATTGAGTGAATGATTTATGATTAGGTTCATATTATGTATCTTGAATCACATTGTTTATTAATTTGTCCAAGATAGAAAACTGAGTCAAGAGTGTAGGCAGTCGTGACTAGTTGTGAAGTACCCTAGGTTAACCATAATAAAACTGACTTAATATTTATGATTAATCCAATGACTTGGAAAATTTGAGAGGTCGCTGCCAACAATTAGATTGATTATACCTATTGTGTCATTACATAATATGAATTAATAGACTGAGTCTAGGGAGTTATCCTTATTGGTAAACTACTTAGAATCATAGGATTAATGGAATTAGCATGAGGTTAATCAGTTTCGAAATCAATGGATAAGTTACCAATATCATTTAAATGATGTTAATAAAATGAAATAGGATGGACTAAATACAAATATGATTACCTTCAAATTATGTTATTTATGGAGTTATCCATGCTGGTTATGGTTATTTGATTATTTATTTGCTTATTTGTTTGCTAGTTTATTTGAATGACAAATATTCCCCTGTATGTGCTTTCTTTTGAGATTGATTAATAAGAAGATATTGGTATGTTAGTATACACTTGTTCCTCATGTGTTTGTTACTCTTACTTACCTAAGCTATACTGTCATTGATCAGGTACACTACCTGATGTAGGTAGTCAGTTTGATTTGTTGGAAATTATAACTAAATTTGTATTTTCAAGTCTATATATTTTATGACAACAAATTTTCAAGTATATTTGTTGACTATCAATTACACATCACTCTACACTTTGCTCTATTGATCAAAACTCAATTCGGTTGTACCATATATAAATTTATCGAATATGACAATGGTAGTGAGTACAAAAACACCATCTTTCATAAATTTTTAGCATCCCAAGGTACTCAAATTTTCTTCTAACGCCCTCATTCAACCCGACGGTAAGTCCGAAAGAATTTTCCGCACAATGAATAATACCATACAGACTCTTTTGTTCCACTCCATCTCCCACCCAAATTATGGGTTGAAGCTCTTTACATCACAACTCATATCCTAAATATCATTTCATCTACCTCCATTAAAATCAAAACCCCATACTATTGTATTTTCCACATCATCCTGCTTATACACATCTTTGTGTATTCAGTTGCTTATGCTACCCACTTCTCACAATAAAAAGTATTTCCACGCACCACTTTGTGTGTCTTTGTAACCTACCCTTCCTATACCTTAGATAGTGGTTTCTTGAGCTTTCCATTCACAAAACCATTATTTCCCGAAATGTGATCTTTGATGAGTCAATCTTCCTGACCATATGGATCGGTCACATCTAACACACCACCCACTTACGATTTCCTAGGGTAGAGTTCTGAATTGTTATTGTGTGAAACAAAAAATTTAACAAGTAAAAAAAATCTGTTGTGGTTGACTATATCTACCTTAACTTGAAAAGTAAATCAAGACATGTTATATGGATCAATCTATTGATTTAATGCATCAATTTTTTGATGCCAATCCTTATAAATGAATTAGAGGCAGATCAAGACTCGATTTATGATTATTAAAATGGAATCATGTAATCAATTTTGCTACACACTACAAGATATATCTTATTAAATATTAATTAACCATTTTATTTCCAATAAATACATTAGAAATATAAAATTATTTCCTAATTTGTTGAGCAAATAAACTCTTTTTCTGCACTAACAAATAACAAAATATAACTATTTATTACAACATAGACGAAGAATTTTAAGAAATTGAATACTAGATAGGTGGAGAAGTGAAATTTCCATTGAGCAATCCCGTAGCTACATGCCTATAAGCTGTCTCAGTCAGGTGCACCCCATCCCAATTTGCATAAGTAGATGGATCCTTGCATGCTTTTGAACCAATGTGACCACACCTTGCTTTGTAATTGAAGTTGTATGGTCCACCCCCTCCACAACAAGCATTCAAAGCTCCATTCTCAAGTCCTAAATGGATACATCAAATAATATGTCATAAGGAATCCAAATTGAGCATTAGCATCCGAATTTCATACATACGTAAAATATCCTTTTTTCATACATATGATATTTCTATACTTGGTGGAGTTTCTTAGTAAATTACAATGGATCATGCATAGTCATATTATATCCCTTAGATTTATGGATGTAGTCTTCAAAAGAATTGATTTTACCATACAAAAGAGTTTAGCAGTGCAACTTGTTGCCCGTTTGTCTTATCATTCGTTGTATGATGATAACTAAAATAATGTCCATAGAAATTCAAGTCTAAAAGAAATTTAACAAGTACAATATATATATATATATATATATATATATATATATATATATATATATATATATATATATATATATATATATATATATATATATATATATATATATAGAATTATCTAAATGTAATATTATATAAGAAAGTATACATATAAAAGTGTACGTTGCTAAATAATAACAGTTGGCCCACCATACTTTAAGTACACGACGACCTGTAGAGGTACCAAAGTTGTAAATGTTTGATTTGTCATACTTAGTACTAGCTATGATATAGTATCATTATTTCTTTAGCTAAGTATTAGTTATGGATTCAAGACTTGTAAAATGTTACCAAGATGGCGTGGTATGTGGAATAAGGCCTTCGCAGCACCATAGTAGTCAGCATAGATGATCCGAGCTTGAGGGTATTCATGTCTTAATTTCTCCAAGGATAGTTTGAGTTCAGCATTGTGATACTTTGAGAAAGCATTGTGTGCTTTCAAACAACCGTTTTCATCATAAGCTGTTTTGTCTTTAGTTTCAAACAACGTTAGGTAAGCCCCCAAGCAACCAATAGGAAAATTCCCTGGCACCACCAACTCCTTGGCACCTTCTTCAATCAACATCTTCAAAACATAATTCATTATATATTTATGTCAATGGCTAAAATTCAAATGATTGCAATGTTTCATAATAGAAGGGATAGAAAGTAAGATGTTATAATAAGCACACCAATGAAGATACATTGTTATATATTGAAACTGATTTTTTTCTCTGTACAATACAATATTAATTTATAGCAAAAATTGTTTTGTATGAAAAAAATATTGTTGTGTACGCTTCCAGCGATAAAGTGTTGCTTTAATTAAGCACCAAATGCAACACCATATCACAAATACTTACTTTGGCGGCAGCAGTGATCGAACCCACAACAGAAGGCACCATTCTTTTTATTTTATTAACAGTTACACCCAAGAAAAATGCATAATTGTAGTCATTACCACCAATTTCTCCCAATAAAAACAGCGATCTCTTGAAGTACCTATCGCATTCTGCATTACACAAAAGCTAAAGCACGTAAATATGGCTCAAGATGTACTATAAGTGTTATATGGGTAAAATGTTTTTAGCTAAACAATATTTAAAATATATTTGAGAAATTAAGGTAGAGTTGGGGAAATGAAAGGAAGAGTAAGTAAATGATGAAAATTTGTAAAAAACAACTTAATGGGAAAAACCTTAAGTCGTTTATTATGCCAAAAAAAAAAAAAAAAAACGTGAAATCATTTAAAACAATGAGTATGGTCTGTAAGACTCGTTGCCCATATATTTGTTACCTTGTTTAGTTGTGCAGATGGTTGACTTGAACTGCTTGAACCAACCCAACTGAGTGGTTAAGGAGTGGTTTGTCCAAAGAGCTTGGCCAATGCCTTGCTCATAAAAAAATTTCGAATCAAGTGCAGTAGCTCCAGCAACAGCAAAGTTAACTCCATGTTCACCTTTTAACTTCAAGCTTTCAACAATTGTTAAATATGGTGGTAGATATGGTACGCTATATTTCTCAGCTGTGTTTTTGGATGATCATCACGTAAAAGCAAAATTACAAAATAGAAACGATAAAAAAAGAACGACGGAACTAAAGAAGTAAATTTTATACCGATGAAGTCAACGATAAGCCTTCCATTTGAGCAACGACCAGTTGCATGATGAAAGAACGTCTCACCATACGGAAGCTTTCCAATGACTGGGTTTGTCATTGCACCGGAATGCAAGAAGTTTCCGGTGTCTGCTAGGGAATCACCGAGGCTATAGATTTTGTCATACTTTAGTGGAATTGAGGAACAAAGTGCTGTGTAGACACAAACGAAAAGAAAGAAGAGAGTTACCATGTTCATAATTTCACAATGATCATGAAAAATAATATTTCTCTTTGTCAACGCAAAGTAATAAGTAGATCACGGTAATATCATGGCCAGCATGTGGAAACAATTAATCTAGTGTCCTTTGGTACCAATCCCCCAACCATCTTTCCGCTACAATAATGGTCAACTGATCCCACTCTACCTATAATGGCTTGAAGAGGTAGAATTTCATGAAAATTCGAATGATATATGTAAGATTCAATAATCTTCCTTGCCTTCATTATTCTCCCAAAGGGTTTAATATATGCACATGAGATCCCTATCTATACGGAAAGTAGAATGCAACTAGGAAAATAAAGATAACAACCAAGTACCAAGTGCAAAGATAACTACTAATTATAAGATATGTACTATTTAATAATAAACACAGGAGGACAAACACTACAAACAAAATGACATTTAGTGGCATATATTTTTAAGGGTATATATTTTTTATACCACTATAGCATGTTTTTAGTGACATACTTTACATGCTTCTATAAAATTAATAGATTTAGTGACACTTAAAAATTTATGTCATTAATATAATACTTATCAGTGACTTAAAAATATTAAATTCAACAAAAAAACTCTTTTTTTGTGTCATATATTTATTTATGTCACTAGAGTTTTATTGTATGATTTTACTAATTTATTTTGTGCCACTAAAAAAAAGTTGAATTTCCGCTTCATATTCCCCTTGCCAAAATGAATTGGCATTTATTGCCAAAAAAACATATATATATATATATATATATATATATATATATATATATATATATATATATATATATATGGAATTTGACGCTTCCACCCTTTATCATACAGTAATCGACGGTATTTCACATCTTAGAGCATCATCCCATCATCAGAGATCCCCAAGTCCGAGTATGGATCTAACTTGAGTATGGCCCTAATTTTCAATTTCAAACTTATAAGTCTTCGATCGATTTGATTATGTCATTATAAGCCTTCAATCGTGTTGAATGCTTCAATTGAAGAAAAAATCGATAACTAATGATATCATCGTATCCATGACAGGTATCGATAATGGCTATACAAGTGGAAGTGAAAGCTAGGGATTGAGTGATTGAAATCGACGATAGTAGTTTTATGAGAATAGTTTTCATAGAACGGGAAGATCGTCGATGTATACTAAGGAGGTAACACTAGTGGATTCGGATGATCGACGCCAATAGTTTGCTGCTGGATTCTCTACTGGCACAAGTAGATTCAGATGAACAACGACAGATACATGAGGTTAGTTCTCGAGGCATGCATATATTCATCTCAATCTTGTAATAACAACATTAGGTTGTTATTTCTTAAGAAATAATAGCCAAAATTGTGAAACTAGCTTAAAATTGAATAGATGTCTCTTGTTCACATATATCATGTTTAAACATTAATATAATTGATTTTTGATGGTAGCTACAATCAGAACATTTTAATTTATGTGGCTAAACTAGTTTTGAGCACATTTGTGTAAAACTCTTACCATAATTAGCTAGATTATGAAACTTACCGGAGTTGTAGGTTTTGCTGGAAATCTTCTAAATATGTAGTGGTATACATAAAGTTAATGTTTTTCTGAGCTTTAAGTGTAAGAATGATTTCTTTGATCTAAGTTGAATGCACTAAGATATGATTGAGTCTTCTTGGCAAGGTGAAGTTTCTATTTTCATTATTCAATATTTTGCTATGGTAACTGCTCTTTGTTTATATGTCTTTATTGTCACTTGTCAATTGAATTAGGACCAGGGTAATTACTACTTAAATTAATTTTGTTTATTGACTATTAGTCTAGCAATGGCTCTAAGGTTGTCAAATTAGTTTTTGTTTTGCAAATCAGTGTTATTAATATTTTGCATTTTTGAATCTTTTTAGTTGTTAATAGGGTTAAATTATTTAATTACTAATTTGTGCCATTGCTTTTTTTTTTTTTGCTAATCAGAAAAGAAATATTCTTACTTGTGCTCAATGAAAATTTCAACGAAGAACTATGTAGGATTGAGAATCTCCAACAATTTTGATGATGCCGGTTCCCATACAACTATCCCACTATTTTTGCTCTATATCATCATCAAGAACAAATTAGTTTATTATTAAGTGAATTTCTTTTAAGTGTTTCCAGGAAATCCAGTAAAAAATTTAAATAAATGTCTTATGAGTTTTAGGGACCTGTGAAGTTTTAATGAATTCGCTTTCTTTCATCAAGGAAAACCAGTTTCTTCTATAAGATCCGTAGCATGTCAATCTTGAATCGCAAACCAACATCCCACTCTTGACAGCCAAAACTCTGTTTCTAAAATTATAACAATCAACTCTTGAAATTAATAATAAAAATTATGGTTTTTATGATGGGTTTTTTATGACTTGCATTTTCATTCCATCTTCAGCTCCACAGGGATAATTTGAAATTCGGGCAAGATATTTTTTGAAACAAACGCTATTAAGCACTTGTCTTTCTCAATCCTGCTCTCTACTTGCTTCTAAATGCAAAATATTAGGCAATATAGTTTTAATAATTTGTGTATCATAGTACCATACTTTCATTTTTTTATTACAACTTTTTCCTTATAAAGAAAGCATTGTAGTTTGAAATATGTATGGAACCATACTAATGCACTTTCATTTTTTTTTCTTATTAGGGTATTATACTTCGAAGAATCTACCCAAATATTGATCGAAAATATGATGCTATAATAAACAATTTAATGAAAGTATGTTGATATGTAGTAAATTGTGGTTGAATAAGTCATGGGGACTGCTGTTGAAGCTGCAAACAAGGTACTCATTTCCTAAGCCTTTTATCAATCGTTGTTTGTTTTTTATTAATATATATTACTTCTGTGGCTTTACACAAATTTCTCCCACTTTATGAAATTTGGGAATCACACATGTGATATCACTCATATCATTATTCGAACAATGTAGTAACTTTGAGTTCATATGCATCTATGGTTATAGGAATCAGGTGGAAGTGATATTAGTCAAGCTTTGGTTGTATTTTTCCAAGGTGAAAACTTTGGTTATGCCACCTCTTGTGTCTCAATCAGGTTGGATATATAAATCTTTGTATTTCACCTTTGTATGTTTACTCTGTTTTCCACATAGTCTCTCTCTCTCTCTCTCTCTATATATATATATATATATATATATATATATATATATATATATATATATATATATATAATTTTCCTTATTTTAACATCTTGATTTTTTATAAAGAGCAGAAAACGCATAAAAGATCGCAATGTTGATAAAATTAGGAAGCAAGTCAAAGTTTTCTTGGAATCTAGTGTCCATACTATCGAATATTACAACTTAAAAACGAATGTCTGAAAGGTAATATTCCTACTTTTTTTGTCGTAAAAGAATTGATATATGATATTTAAGGGTCAAATGTGTAACTTTCAAAAAGTTTACTGAACTTGCTTTCAAATTGATGTTGTTAAGCCTGCTGGAGAAGGTTTTGAACCAGTTTAGGCCCTTTTCACCCTCTTGGTTGAATATATAAAATAACTTATGATCCCTCCGATACTATATATTCCCAATGAGACCGATGTCTAGTTTTTACTAAAATATATATATATATATATATATATATATATATATATATATATATATATATATATATAACAAGAGTTATAAAATAAATTTTATGTCGTGCAGGTTGATATCATCTTAGTTACTTACTCTAAAATATCCGGTCTCGTGTTTAATGAGGTAAAAAAGTATTCTAGTAAAATTACAATA
Organism: Lactuca saligna; assembly: GCF_052625555.1. NCBI lineage: Eukaryota > Viridiplantae > Streptophyta > Magnoliopsida > Asterales > Asteraceae > Lactuca > Lactuca saligna. The sequence goes on along the minus strand of NC_136423.1, from coordinate 23,662,793 downwards.
AAAAATGACATTTTTATGTGTAATTAACAGGGAATTGCTAGTATTTGTTATATGCAAGATTATTCAATATGACATGAAGTTCAGGGAAGAAGTTCAACTGCAACGAAGTTTAAAGTTTTTTTGTTACCTTTGTTTATTTATATATTATATTTAGTGGCTATGTGGTTTGACATTTAAAGTTATTTGACATAGATATAGAATAATGAAAATTTTATTATTTTTCATGGATTATAATTTAATTAGTTTTTTGTTTTATATTATAGCTTGAAAAATGTAGTTCTATTAGTTGTATAATTCTAGAATCTCCATTGATATTTAATGATACAAAATGTGTCACAAAAACTTTTGTTGTATTCTAGAACTTAAAAAAGTGCCACTAAAGCAACATGAATTTTAAAACTGAATTACTATTTACCAACACAAAATATATGCCACAAAAAACTTATTTTCTATTGTGTCAAATAAAGAAGTGCCACTAAAATCCTAAAATGCTGCAGCGTCATAACCAAAATGTGTCACTAAAGGGTTTTAGTGGGAGCGTTTCTAGTGACACTTTTTATTTGTGCCGTTCATTCTTCGAGCAGTCTTTAGTGGCATTTTTTAGGATTTTTAGTGGCACTTTTTGTATATCACTAAATGTCATATTTTTTGTAGTGAAATGGTAAGACTGCCTTGGCATGCACCAACTAGTATGGAACAGTGAGGGGCAAGTAACACATGTATTTCCCCTTGATCAACAACGTTCTCTCGTACGAATTGGATATTCATCACAATAAGTTTAGTGTGTTATATTGACGGGGATGTCCCACAAGGTAAATGGCACTAACGTTATTAGTTATCACAATAAACGACATAGCTTTGGTGAGAGGACAATGAAGTTGATGAAAATCGTAATGTTGTTACAAAGCATCACAAAAAAGTAATAATATTCGGCTTCAAGGGATGAATAGGGTGATGTGTTAAGAATGATCATGTGGTGAAGGCTTTTGTTACATGATAAAACAAGGCATGTTCCTCAAATACTCTCAACTTTGCCCACCAAGTGTAATACCCTTTTCTCATAATAGGTATTAATATACATGAACGGACATAATTTACTGGAAGAAAGTGATAGATTACTTTGAGACGATTTTGTAGATATAAGCATCGTCGAAACAGAGTTTGTATAATTATGTTATGACCGTTTAAAGTTAGGATGAAAATATGTTGCTATTTTGAGAAAGTCAACGAAAGTCAAAGTCAAATGGTCAATTCTCGGGTCACCACGGCATGGTTGCATACTCACCGCAACGTGGAGTGAAGTGAGTCACCATGACACATCGTGATTGTGCGAGACACGTGGCGAACCAGTAAACGTGTGACAAAGTCGGAGACATCTATATCGTCGCGATGCGGCACGCCTCTTGCAACGGTGCGACATGGCTGAGTATATAAATATGATCGATTTGTGTCGTTTTAGGAGTTTTGGCACATGTGGTCAAGGTAGATGTTCAGGAGGTGTTTATGGAGAACTGTTAGCGTAGAATCGTATTGGCGTACATAGATACGATGGTTGAATTACGTCATTTGCGAGGGTATCTTTTTATCCTGTTTTTATATAAATACGTTTAGACCTGAGTATTTGTTACGTGATTTTGTTATATGGTGTTATTACGAACCCCGTGATCAGATAAATATTTAATTTGATCGAGTTTACCGAGATTTGTCAATTGGGATAACGACTTACTAGGTTAAGTCGTTAGGTGATTATATTTGGAAACTAGAATAGTTTGGTAACAAATGGTTATGAGGTTTAGTTAGTAAAAATGTAATTGATTTATTATGGATAAGATAGTGGTAACTTTAGACAAGTTCTAAAGAACTTGATATATATTGTCACTACTAGAAAAATAGCCTTTTACGACGGGCAATCAATGACACGCGCTGATAGAGAACACACATTTGTACGTGCCCTAAAATTTAATGTCAGTTTTCCAAAATATGAAGCATAGAGAACACGCATTTTTTGCGTGCCCTAAAATTAGTGTCTAATAAAAAAAACACGGAGGGCACCTTAAATAAAATGTGCGTCGTCTCACCATGTCGCTTTATAAATTTTAATGAAACACGCATTTCACCCAAGGGGGAAATGAAATCCAAAAATTAAAAAGCCTGCTTTGTTTCCACCAGCTGAAAACCCTAGCTCATCCCCGCTGAAAACCCCCTTTCTTTCTTTCTTTCTTTTCTCTCGATTCTCAAACCTCCATTCACCTTCCGCCATCTACTGCTTATTCGACCCTTCCTAGGGTCTCCCACCGCCATCGACTTCTGATGAAAGATGACGGTTCTTAGTGCTCTGCCTCTACAATGATCGACAATCTCACTTGATCACCTCGCCTCACCTTGTCGGCTACATCACCTTGCCAGCAACCTCACCTTGTCGGCAACCTCGGGTCTAGTGATCTCATGCTCGCTTCTCCTTGTAGGCGACCTAAGCCCCGTTACATTGATCCATCCTCCCAAACTTTGGAAGAACTAGCGCTTTTCTCCGGACTACACAAAATCTTCTTAAAAATCGGACCAGCACATCCAACAAATCGATTGCAAGTACCCCGCTTCATAGATGTGTCTACTTCTCAGCTTCTAGGGCTCGAATCCACATTTCCCCATGTCAACACTCCATCATCTGTTTACTTAGCTTACTAAAATCATCAATCTCGTAGATTTCAGTTACAAACACCCTTCAATATGACGTCTTCAATCGATTTGGTAAAGGGTAGTCTTTTAAATGGATCGAATGAGTTCAATCATTGATGGAGGTTATTCATGTCGTCCACAGGTAAGCAATCCCTTGATCCGACCTAGTTGTTTTAAGATTCATATTTTTTTTTCAATTGTGATCGTATTTGAAATGGTTAAATACCCTTCAATATAATTGTATTTGGAGGTCGATCACATTTAGTTACAATTGTGATTCCTATTTTTTTTCAATTGTGATAGTAGATTTTAGTTACAAACACCCTTCAATATAGTTGTTTTAAGATTCACATTTTTTTTTCAATGCCTCAGGAAGTGGTCTTACAATTTCCTCCATAATCGTCTCTAGAAGATTCATTGGCGATTGGGTGGTTCTTCAATTCCCGTTCAATTAGTTGAAAATTCAACTTGTTACGCGTGATCAGTTAAATTCAACTTTCGTCAACAACTTATCCATTTCCAAGAGTCTGAACCCTTAATGACGTATAGAAGAGCATCTGGATGGATTCTAGGTTATATTAGCTTATGAAAACATAGAGAGAACATTAGATGTTTTTTTTCCTTTTACCATTTATATCGACTTTGTTTTTGTTAGGAAAAGAATTCTAACAATTCACAAAAGCGCGAAAAAAGTCTGAAAAGCATTGGTGAGAATTGTTATGAATGTTTTAGTTTTAACATTAAGAAGACCAAAATATGTTTGTTAATATTAATTGCATAATCTTTGACTTATAGGGTCACTTAAACAAAAAAGACCAAGTGAAGTGCAGCATCCAGTGAAGGTTGTACGAACGGAAACATCTAGGCAGTTAAGAATCAAGTTTTTAAATGCTAATATTTGTTACTTTCTTTTAATTATCATATAATATTTAATATTTAAGTGTTTATAAATACATCTGCTTGTTTTGAAATGTGATAGAGTTGTTACCACGGTTGCTGATGTTGGCCCCCTGCTAATTGGGTGAAAATAAATGTGCGAGAAACCGTAAGTGTATTGTCACATCACACCATTGACATTTATAAAAATTATTAACACACATTCGACTTATGTTTACTTTATGTGTTATGTGCAAAAAGATTTCTTTGAAGTGTATTCCCTAGTTCCAGGGCTTCTAAGGGAAGAGGTGTGTAAATATATATGTTGATTATAAATGCTCTAGCTTTATTTTCAGCTAAAATGACTGATTTGTCCTCAATGACTTTTAGGTACGAGTCTAATCTGATCCAGCTGGACGTCTACTCATCACGGGTGGGTCAACCCGAGCAACTTGACAACCCGTGGGGCATTATTGCTTTCAAAAAGGTATGTTGATTATAATGTATAAATAAATGACTCTCTGTGTTTGTGTTATGTGAAAGTTATTGTGTTTGACTTTTGACTTATAATAATAAACGGGTGATTAGCCTACCATCTTGAATTGATCTGCTTTGTACATCAACAATTGTGAGCTTACATGGACGTCTGTTGGTTGTTGTGCCTTTTGAGCAGTCAAACATCTGATCTGATGTTTTAAACTGAATCATCAAGAATTGATCTACTATGTACTTCATTAATCATACATAATAACTAATAACATTATAATAAACAGGTGATTAGCCTACTTACAGTTTTGGCTGCACTTGCATCTGTCTCCCCAAAGCTGTCTCTTGGTTATCCAGCCAGGTAACACTTTGAACTTTCTTCATATTTATGATGCTGAAGTGGTAAATAGACAGTGGTTTTCTATTTTTTATTTATTTTTGTGTCTATATTATCTTTCACAGAGGCCAAGAAATTGAGTGACCCGCCTCTATACCCGGTGAGTAGTCAGTCACACTCACATCATTCCAATGTTTCTTAAATTTTTTTTTTCTAGCTTTCAGAAATTGAGTGACCTACCTCTTATCATATTCCTTTTGAAATCATCAACTTTTGTCCATCAGTCTTTCCAAGACTACAATGTACAATCTGCTCCAATCAAGACTTGATGTTGTTCTGTTTGAGATTATCTGTCCACTTATGATGCTAAATTAAATAAATCAATTAAACACCCATTTCTAAACACTATGCAAGTCATAGACCTAAAATGTATATAGGGAATAAAAATGCAAAAAAATAAAATAAAAAGTCGATATTACAATTACACAGAGGGACCAAAAGTGTAATGAGGTCTTTCTTTACTATACTACCAAACAATTTTGTTTCTGTTTTTCAGGTTGCTAGACTTGTTATAGTTTCTGTTGTTTGTTTCACTTCAAGTTCAATCGTTGCTTTATTTACAAATATACCCGTATGTATTTTTTGTGCTTAATTCAGTCATTTTCCTCAAGATCTTAATTTAATGTATTCATTCATTTTCATAGGTTCTGTATCATTGTGAGTGGCGGGGAATTTGAGGACTCTATGCCTCTCTTTTACTCATTATCCACCACTTCATACGTAAATTAAATTATATTAAATAAATCAATCACCATTTTTTCTTCTACTTTTTGTTTTCTAAAATTAATCGCTTTGTATTTGGATGACATTGCTAAATTGGGTGGAATTTTGTAATAATAAACAAATGAATGAAAGTACCTTGCTATTTTTTTTGATATTTGGCCCTAATCCATAGTTTCATCATGCCATGTTTTTCCAGGTTCATACATACCTTCAGGTTTTGTGTTATGGGTAATGAGAGAATTGCCACCTTCGGTTGCGGTTAATGTTCTGGAAGAATCTAGAACACTTGCTTTTGTAAGTGACTATTCAACTACTACAACACAACCACAACATTGGACCACTATTACAACTACACAAAATCAGGTTTAAATGCTTTCTATATCTTAATTTGTATATATATTAATCATTAATGTTCTGGAAGAATCTACAACACTTAGCTTTTTATTTACCTGGTACAAATCATCTTGATTTGTGTAAAAGAAAAAAAAATGAGAACGTTGACTTTGACTTTTAAGTGCAGGGATCAAGGGCAAGTCCAATATGTATGAAGTTGACCAAACCATATTTAACAACCTACTTGCTCGAGAGTCAAAAAGTCAATGAAGGCCGAGCGCAAGTATAGAAAACTCAAGGCCGATTTGTTTATTTGTTTATTGGTTTATTAGTTTACTTTATTTGTTGATTATTAGCACTATATGTTGTTGAAAAGCAGATGATTATGGCAGATTTGGAGGTACGATGAAGGCGACAGTGTTGTGCAATATTGATTGGTTCAAGCCCACGAGTGCAATGCGGGTGGAAGCATCCACCACAGCAGTTATCATCTTTTGTCTCCAATCTGGTTCGTGCTTCTCAGTATTATATTTCTACACTTTTGTAGTCCACAAATCTTTCTCTATTTTCAGTTTTTAAACTAATTTATGTTCTTGTTTCTTGAACCGAATTAGACCTCAAAAGATATCTTGCGAAAAGGTGGAGGGCAAAATCGTCATACATGGGATACCTCTGTGGACATGGATGGGAACATCGTAGATTTACAGACGCCTCCAAAAGCACCTGTAAGTCACTATAAAAGCTTCTAAAAATGAGTTGTCTGACAGATTCATAAATCTTGTCACATTATTTTCTGTTCTTAAATTATCAATTTTTTTATTGCAATCCACGAAGCGTGGTTTTGGTTTTAGCCTCTTTAAGAAAACCACTGGTACTCCTTAAATTATCAAATTTTTTATTGAAGTCTTACAAATTAGGTTCCAAAGGTACTTGTTTTGTCACCATATTGAGTTCAATGAACATTAAACTTCTAGTCTCCCGTATAGGTTCTCACTCAGAAAGTCTGTTATGCACCCTCTTCAATCACATATTTTTTAATAGGGGTAGTTTGGGAAATCATCAAATAAAGAGAATCTTATTAGGGAAGGGGAATTTTAGTCATTTTATATTGGTTAATTCGTTATGAAAGATAGTTTGGCTGATTCTCTTTCCCACTACCCTCTTATACCATCTATTATAACAAACTAACTAATATAAAATGCCTAAAATGACCCTAATGTCCCTAATTCTCTTTACTTGATGATTTCCCAAACTACCCCTATCTAAAAATACGTGACTCAAGGACACTTTTCTAGCAAACTAAACAACATCACCAATCATGAAAACTGCATCACAAAGATTAGCATCAACCTAAAGTCAAGCATAAGTGGTTCCAATCAGTTATAAAATGAAACAAATTCTTTGAGTTATATGCATCAACCTAAAGTGTATTCTAGTTAGCAATAAGATTGCAATTTACAAAGTTAAGAATCAACTCATATCTGTGTTGACTGCAACATTTACTCCACTCACCAGTGATTCTGTAGTGCCCCTGTTGTCCTTGCTCTAAGTCCATCATAAGTGGTTCCATTCATTGTTTTCCCAATCACCTCCTGGAAAAAAGTTCAGCAACTCATCATCAGAATTAGATTAAAAACAATATTGCCATATAAAAAATATCTATAATAAAAACAATTTCAGATACAACAGCTGAATCAGGACTTGAAGTTGCACTCTATCCTCAAGAAACAAGTTAGAATGTCAATTCACTTCATTTTCACTTTCATTTTGTTATTAATTTTCCCTTATTTTTAATGTAAAATATTGTTCTTAATTCTGATTGTATGTTTTTGACAAATGGATATTCCATATTTGGATGAATGGGATCAAAATGAAAAGGATCACTCCATCTCCTTAGGTGGGGCTGTTAAGGATATGGAGTCTAGCTGTCTCCATCTTTTAGTTTTATGTGGTGCAAAGGTATGATCTTCAAATTTTAATGATCATCAAAAGTAAAACTGTAAAAAAAATATTTGTTACACTCATTGATTTTACAGCCAGATGTTGATGTGATGCAGAGAATATCAGGTCTGGAGCAGTTGTTGATGTGATTCAGAGAATATCAGTCTCCATATGCTCTTTCGTAACTAAGGTGAAGTGCAACAGCTAACTCTACATGAAACATTTTATTAAAACGGTTTTATAACTTTGGTTTGATATTATATTCGGGAAAATTGATTGAGAAACTTGAGGAAAATGGTGGAGAATTGCCATCTTCGGACAGCTCAATTAAGGAAGATCTATCAAGCTTGGTAACAAGTTTTTTCTTTTTCTTTTTTTTTTTTAATTTCTTTTTGTTGTTAATATATTAGTCACCAATTAATATATGCATTCTAATGATGTGCAGACTATACACCTTTTCCTTTATATCAAAGAGAGTCATGGGATCGAGAAGGCTTTTCAATTTCTCAGCAATGTATGGGTTTTAATTAGTACATTGATAGCTATTGAGGCTTTGTTCTTTTTTTTTAAAAGATCAAGTGTTGACTGGATAAATGATGTTTAAAAAATGTATACAAATACATAAATTACAGGTGGAGTCAGGGGAGGAAGATGCACTTGTGCTTCACCATGTGGAAGGGGCATCTGATTGTAGAGGCATGTATTGCAAGAAATTTGAGACTATACTAATGAAGAAGATCATACATAGCTATTCAACTGCTATAACTTTCCCATATATTTTGGAAGGTCCGCATCCTAGAAACAACAAGACAAAAATTGAGTGTACTAATCTTGTTGGATTTTTGCTTGATAACCATTACCCTGAGGTATATAACTACATATGATAGTCCTTTCAATTAATGTGTCACACTCGCACACCTTATAGGCTTATAACTGAAGGTTGCTCATGCTTTCCATGATTATGGTGCAGATAAGTGGATAGATAAAAAAAACCTGCGAATTGTTGCAAATCTAACAGCAGAACGGGATGGTGAACTTAGAAAGGCTGCACTAAATTGTTTTGCCTCTGGTTATAAGAATCTTGGTATGCTTAAGTTTTCTTATGGAGCAGATTTATGTAGAAAGAAATTAATTGTTATTTTTTTTTTTTTTGGCTGGAAATGTCGAATCTGATTACAATTTTGATTTAAGGTGTTCTTTAATAGCAATGTAGTATGACATTAAATTAATGTACATAGTAGATTAGATGCAAATTCATATATTGTAAGAAATAGAATTGTATGACATTAAATTTATACAATGGATTCTATTTTTTGTATACGATATTTTATTTTCTATTATGAAACATTAAATACAAATTTAATTTGAAAATACGTAAATCTATAAATAATATTTTTTTTTAAACATTTAAAATTATGATACGCAAAAATGTGTGTCATCTTCATTTATGACATGGCCTTTCTTGACAGGGGTTTTCTTGATACGGATTGCGGGTCATTAACACGCGCGTCGTAAGGTTACGACACTCGAATGCGTGTCGTCTTCCTTTATGACACGGCCTTCCTTGATACGCATTGCGTGTCGTAAACGCGTGTCGTAATTGCGCGTCGACTATAGACGACGCGCAAAAGCGCATCGTCTCTCTTTATGACAGGGCCTTCCTTGACGCGCATTTGCGCGTCGTCTGAGCCTTTTACGATGCGCAATGAGCGTCGTAAAAGGCTGTTTTTCTAGTAGTGTGTCGAAATAGGTCTAGACAAGTGACAAATTGGAAAGCAGTAAAGACCTTGAGGTCAGAATCATAGTTAGTCTTCACTAACTAGCGGAGTGAGTAACCTCACTTCCTTTATATATATATATATATATATATATATATATATATATATATATATATATATATATATATATATATATGTTACCTAGATGTATGTTATTATTGTATTGTGTTGATTGCATGTTAAATACAATACTATGATTATTGTAAATTTTTATGTTCAGATTTGGAACCCATAGGGTTGTATTTGTAGTTTGGTATCAAAGAATTAAAGGTCAATGGTGGACTTAGTGTCTGGAACGCTATACTTGTATACTATTATGAAATATGAACATGTAATGGGTATTTGGAAGTTCTAGAGTAGCATAATTATAGAAATTATTGGAAATATTAGTATACGATGGTAGCCTTGGTGGTAGTAATATCATCAGTGGAGAAATGCAAATTAATAACATACTCATGGTTTGTAATGTCCTTTTTGCATATAAGTTCCCTTTCGCGGAAAACTCCCCTTCGTGCTACAAAAACCATGTTCTCACTTGGTCTGTAGAATAGGTAACCAAAGGATTTGTGTGGGTTGCCGATGAAAATACATCGCTCACTTCGAGGTTCAAGTTTTTTGTGTATCTCTCATCTAACGAAAGCTTCACGACCCTAAACCTTGATATGTACCAATGAGGGAACATTCCCTGTCCACATCTCGTGAGGTATTTTGGCAACCTTCTTTCTCAGGATAAGATTAAGGATATGGGCGACAGTCTCGAAGGCATACCCCCAGAATGAGATTGGTAGCAAAGCTTGACTCATCATGGAATAATCCATGTCCAACAAGGTTCGATTATGCCTCTCAGCCACACCATTAAGTTGTGGTGTCCTAGGAGGTGTCAATTGTGAAACAATTCTACATTCCTTGAGGTAGTTGTGGAACTCGATACTAAGAATCTCATCACCTCTATCAGATTTGAGCATCTTGATCTTCCTACCTAATTGATTTTTGACTTCATGTTTAAACTCTTCGAACTTTTCAAAGGTTTCTGACTTGTGCTTGATTAAGTAGATATATCCATATCTTCTATAATCATCAGTAAAAGTCACATAAAATCAATTTGCATCCTTTGTGGTGGATTTGAAGGGCCCACACACATGGGTGTGTATGAGATCCAATAATCCTTCACCTCTTTCACAAGAACTAATGAAAGATGATTTAGTCATCTTTCCAAGTAGACAAGAGTTGCATGTATCATCCGACCTTAGGTCAAATGATTCCAACACTCCATCCTTTTGGATTTGGGCAATGCACTTCTTGTTGACATGTCCAAGACGACAATGCCACAAGCATGCTTTGTCTAAACCATTAGAAGAATCAATTTGCAACACACTATTTCCTAAATTGTCTACAACAATCACAGTTTCATATACAACATCACAAGGCGATGCTTTAAAATAAAATACACCATTATAATAAGCATTAATAGAAGCATTCTCATTATTGAAAAAATATCTAAAACCTTGTTTGTACAAACCATGAAAAGAAATAATATTCCTTGTCATTTCTGACGAGTAGCAACAATTTTTTAAGTCCAAACACAACCCACTACTAAGAAATAAAGAATAAACACCGATCTTGGTAATAGGTGACGATCTCCTATTGCCCATTATCAGGTTAATCTTCCCAAGCTCCACATTCGTACTTTCTTTTAGTCGCTTCAAGTCAGAGAAAATTTGAAACCATATCCTATATCAAGTACCCAAAAATTAGAATGCAATGAGTTTTTAGACAAAATAATGTAAATAACTGCCGAGGTAGGCTTGAACTTGCCATCCTTAATATCCTGCAAGTATTTAGGGAAACTTCTCTTCCAATGCCCCTTATCTTGGCAGTAGAAGCAAGTTGATTTTGGATCTGAGGCAAGAGGGTGAGCAATACCAGATTTTCCTTTGTGTCCACTAGAACACTCTTCGTGAGACTTTCCATTCCAGTTTTGCGTTAAGGGGGCTTTCCTCTTTTTCCCTTCACTTATCCAATAGCAAGGACTGGAGCAGCAACAGTAAGAGTGGATTCAACACCTTTTCCTTTCAATCCACCTTCAATGGTTCTCAGCAAGCCTTGAAGTTAACTCAACGTGACTTTCTCTTTGCTCAAATGATAAGTCATTTTGAACTGATCATATCAAGGAGGCAATGAGTGCAAGACTATGTAAATATCCAGCTCCTCATCGAAGTTCACATTAAGTTTAAGCAAATGATCCACATATCACTGCATGCATTGCAGGTGGGTCGTGATGGACTCTCCATCCTTTATCTTGGTGGTTATGAGTGACCTAACTATCTCATACCTTTCTTGACATCCTCTTTGATGGTACTTTTCCATCAAGTCTTGGCACATCTGATAAGGCCAATAGTCCTCATAGAATCGTCGTACCTCAAGAGTCATAGTAGCCACCATGATACGTGACACTTTGGTCATGTCTTTGAAGTGGGTCGTATTCTCATCTATTTCTTCAGGAGTAGCATTAGATTCATCTATCTCGTTCATCTCTTTGTAGAGGATGTATTCCTTGTCCTTGAATCACAAGGCCATTCTAATGTTACGGATTCAATTATTAAAATTGGAACCATCGAATGTCACCTTGGCACAAATGTTCAAGAGCGAGAAAGAGTTCAAGGAGTTGTTGTTGTTCGTGTTTGAGGAGCCAAAAGTGTTGTTTGAGGTAGACATCTGAAAAAGAAGAAAGACAAGTTTTGATTAGATAAGGAAATCCTTAATATAACACCCAAATGAAATATTAAGGCTAGGATTCAACACAATAATTCACAATTCAGAAAAGGGACGTAATCCAATTATAAATTATTTGAAGGTGGGTAAATGATGATTTACCAATTCTACCATGAAAACGAAATTTTAAATGAAATTCCTAGATGTTTTGAGATTCATTGAACTATTCAATGGCATGATTAATCTCGATTATGCTATTTCCATTTGTGACTAAGATACCGAGGATCACAAACAAGGTGTGAATAACGATGCAAATTTGCTTGGTACTCTCGATGTCATTTATCACCTAATCAATATGTCTATTAACCATACACGCTTGATTGATCAACGATAGTTTACGAGCTACCCATTGTCACCCTTTATTAGTCCATATTAGTATGTCGGTTAACCACACACGCTCCATTAACGACTTTTATAAACTGTAATGTGCAATTTCATGGATTAGCATCAAATTCACATTTTCCAAAAGTACCTAAGATTGGGAATTTTGTAAAAAATTTAGTTACTTTATATTTTTCATTAAACTTGTTAATGAGAAATTAATTTCCTACCCTACCCGTTCGGTTAACGGTCCTCCACTAGTCAAGGTTGTAGTAGTTAAGAATGGATACTCAATGGTAGTCATTTTATAGGTCGCTTCCTTAAACACCCCTTATAAACCAACTTCGTGAATGAGACATACTAACGGTAAGAATAACTATTCTTATACATATATATAATACTAGACCTTTTCTTTTATATAGTATAAGGGTGCATTTTAAAATTTTAAAATACCAGGGTTCTAATTTTAAGATTTCAAAATTAAACTATTTAATCAAATTTTAAATTATAAAATAAAAAGGTGTGTTTTTAAAACTTTTCAAAAACACTATATCAAATTTTAAATTATTAAATTAATAAATTAATTTTGTCTTTATCTAAAAATTTGACCAAATCATTAATTTGGATAAGGATATTCATGTAGCTTTTCAGAAAAAATCAATTTTAAGCAGTAAAAACGAATTAATGTAATTATCCTAATCAAATCAAGATATCAAAATCAAAATATCAGGGATCTGACGAGTGAACTCGTCGAGTTCCAGTATGAACTTGTTGAGTTTTATGAATAGAATGAGGATTCTGCTCCCTTCCCCTTTGGAAAATTCATAATTGCATCAAATTCAACTGAAACACATCTTAGGCTCTGATACCATTGATGGGTTTTAAGCATAACAACAAACCTAAGTGTTCATGCAACCCTAATTGCTTTGGATCTAGGTTTTCACTAGTTGAACATGCAAATTTGAATACAAAAGAAAAACCCTTATAACTAGCATATAATTTGAAATCTATATGTAAATAGGGTTTAGATGTTTACCTTACTTGTTATGTAGTAATAACAAGACAACCTTTTAGATCTTGACTCTTGAAAGCAAGACCCTCAAATATAACACCTCTAATGGCTTACAAATACTCTTTGCAAGAGGATAACAGGATATAGGAGGAATGATCTTATAAATCGGCTCCACTAGGGTTAGAGGCAAGTGTGTAGGCTGAAACTCCAAGAGGTGGGGTCTTTATATAGCTGAGTGGTGCTAGGGTTTGCTGGATCAAACCCTAATTTCCTGCTTAAGACTTGAATAGTCCATAGACCCTTATTAAGGAGCCTTGGATGAAAACTTATAGGGCCTCCTTATAATTTCCGTCTATTCCTATCTAAGGAGTCTGGCAATCCAGTTTCACAACTATCAACAATTTTCAAAACAACCATAATACATTAATAAATCAATCTATTATTCCAAATAATAAAATTAACCTCTCTTCCCAAAATTCATCATGTCAAGTTACAAGAGTAAAGGAAACCCAAAAGGATCATGCTACTATCAAATCAAGTGCATACCAATTATAGTTATGGACTTAGAAACCTAATCTAATAGGTGAGACCTTCAGGAGAACCATATCTCCAAACTGGACCTCTAGATCTTACTGGCGCTTGTCGGCATAACTCTTCTGCGGACTCTGAGGTGTCTAGAGTCTATTCGGAACCTGCTGAATCAACTCAGTATTCTTAAGTACCACTTCGGCACTCCCCATGAATTGTTGACCGACCTTACCCCAACATATCGGGGTCGTGCATTTCCTCCTATAGAGCATCTCAAAAGGAGGGTGATCAATGTTGGCATGATAACTGTTGTTATATGAAAACTATGCTAATGGAAGGTACATATCCTAACTCCCACCGAAATCCAATACACAAGCTCGAAGCGTATCCTCTAAGGTAAGAATAGTCCACTCACTCTATCTACTAGTCTACGGGTGGAAGGTCTTGCAGAAGCAAATCAGACGTCCCTATCTAAAACTACAGAAACTGGTACCCCATGTCGTGCCATGACCTCCCTGATATATATCTCGGTCAACTTCTCCACATATATACTCTCCTGAATTGGAATAAAGTGTGAGCTCTTGGTCAATCGATCCACAATGACCCAAATCAAATCCACTATGCATTTAGTACGTGGAAACTTCGTAATGAAATCCATGGTAATATCCTCTCATTTCCAAACGGGGATGTCTAATAGTTGCATCTTGCCATGAGTTTGTTGATGCTCGACCTTGACTTTCCTGCAAATCAAGCACCTTTCCATGTATCAAGCTACATTGCGCTTCAAATAGGGCCACCAATAATCAGGACGAAGATCTATACATCTTCTTCGCCTCGAGATGAATGGATAATCTTGATTTTTCTCCCCCTCCATCAAAACTTGACACACACCACCCTAACACGGAACCCACACTCTCCGATGGAGAGTTAATAACCCTCGGCTATCAAAATCAAAGAAAGCCATCTGACCTACTATGTGCTCACTCTTCCAGTGCTCTTCGTTCATAGCCTCAACCTAAGCCTCTTGAATCCGCTCCAAAAGTTGAGTAACCATGGTAATCCTCATACAAATATCCCTAATCAGAGCCATGACTACTTCATGGCTAAGAGCATCGACCATGATATTGGCCCTTCCTGAATGGTAAAGGATCTCACAATTAAATTCCTTCACTACATACAACCATTGGCACTACCTCACGTTTAGATTCGGTTGATCCATCAATACCTCAGGCTCTTATGATCCGTGTAAATAGTATAGTGGACCCTATAGGCGTAATGTTTCCAAATCTTGATGGCAAAAACCACAGCCCCAGCTCTAAATCATGTGTCGGATAATTTTCCTAATGAGGCTTTAGCTGCCTAGAAGCGTAAGTGATCACGCGACCCTTATGTATCATAATTGCACCTAAACTCCTGATTGATGCATCACAATAAACCACAAAATCCTCGAAACCCTCTGGAAGGGTAAAAATCAACGCCTCACATAATCTTTGTCTTAAGGTCTCAAAATTAGCCTACTAATCATGCTCCCAATGAAAAGTGATTGTCTTCTTCGTAAACCGGGTCAGATGAACCGTTATCTTGGATAAATATTGAATAAACCTCTGATAGTAGCCTGCTAACCCAAGGAAACTCCAATTCCCAGACGGAGACATTGGAACCACCCACCTCATCATGGCCTCAACCTTTGACGAATTAACCAGAATACCATTATGGCTGACAAGGTGCCCCGGAAACTGCACCATGTACAACCAGAACACACACTTGGAGAACTTCGCAAAAAGTCTCTCCCTCCAAAAAGTCTCCAACACCTCCCTCAAATGCTCATGATGCAATTCTTGAGTCTTAAAATATACCAAGATGTCATCAATAAACACAATCACAGACCAATCCAACATTGGCCTACATATTCGGTTCATGAGGTCCATGAACATGGCTGGAGCATTGGTGATCCTGAAGGGCATCACCACGAACTCATAATGATTATAACGAGTTCAGAAGGTTATCCTCTTCACATCCTCCTTTTTGACCCTCATTTGATGATAACCCAAACGCAAATCAATCTTGGAAAATCAAGATGCACCCTAAAGTTGGTCAAAACAAATTATTAATCCTCGGGAGTGGACAACGGTTCTTCACCGTTAGCTTATTCAGGTCCTAGTAGTCAATACACATCCGATGAGACTTATCCTTCTTCTTTACAAATAGGATCGGTGCTCCACATAGATAACTGCTAGGTTGAATGAACCCCTTGTCTAATAGCTCTTGTTGCTGTGTAGACAACTCATGTATCTCAGGAAGAGCTAACCGATATTTTGCTTTAGCTATCGGAGCCCCACCGTGAAACAGGGCAATTCTAAAATCCACCTACCTCTTTGGAGGCACTCTAGGAAAATCCTCTAAAAACACATACTGGTACTCTCATACAATCGATAGATAATCCACAATCTCCTTACCCTTATCTCAGGTATCCATAACATAGGCGACATATGAAGAACAACCCTGATCAGGATAGCGACTATCCCTAGTTCTTGAACATAGGATCGACCCATGCATAACTCTCTCTTCCTAAACCACTAACTCTCCCCCACTTGGGGTCCGAATACGTACCAACTAATGCTCGCAATCAATCACCGCCCCATTGGGGTTCAACCAGTCCATCCCTACGATAACCATGTTCCCACACAAAGGAATGGAAACCAAATCGATCAGATACTACTCATTGAACATCTCAAGAACACAACGTGGATGAACCCTCGATACTCGGACAGATCGATCGTCTGTAATCTTAACCTCTAATGGAAAATCCAGCTCTCCCGAAGCTCCAACAAACCGCTTATTGAGCGCAAGGGAACAAAAGATCGGTTAGCCCCCGAATCAAACAATATCAGGGCAAAGATACCATTCACAAGGAAAGGTCCTAGAGAAAAACATACAATATAAGCAAAAACAATCAACATAAATATAACATTCGGATAATAATAATAATAATAATAATAATAATAATAATAATAATAACAAAAAATAAAAATGAATAAATCAATAATATTTAGCGGAGAGTTGGTTTCGGGGAGTCAAATGATATATTTTAGACTTTTGGGGTCAAAGTGTAATTTTAGGATGTATTTTATAAAGATTTTTAGAAGTTAGGGTGTGTTTGGTAAGTATTTGACTTCAAATGAAAGAATTTATGGAAGTAGGGGCTGAATGGTAACATATGGAGTTCATTTGAAAATAATTTGTAGAGGAAGGGATGTTTGGTAACTGTTGGACCTAATATGAGAGGAACTGTGGGAGACGGGGTTTAAACGGTAAATAACAGGGTGAATTCGAAATGATTTTTAGAAGGGAGGGACAATTGTTGTTATTATGGTAATAAGTTTTGTAGGGACCGGGTATTTAACTCCCGTCCAAACCCTAACCCTAGGATGTAACAGCCGACACCCCACTCCCTCTTGATCCTCTAGTGGCCAACATCATCGGAGTTGGGAACCATCGGTCGAGTGCTGCTATCGTTGTTCCGTTGCCAATGAAGGTGAGAAGTTGATGATCGTTGCTGCCACACATCTACCTTTCTTCTTCTCCTTCTGTTCTATCACCATTCATAGTCGTTCATGGTGGCCGCCAGTGTCCCAGCTACCCTTGCTCCTGACGTAACTTCGCAGCAGCCGGTCACCACCGATGCCGTCGTTTGAGCAAGTTGTTCCTTCAGTTTTTCCAGTCAAAGTTCATCACTGATAGCCGTCGCTATTGAGGACGAGGACGGAGCGCCTCCTGTCACCACTTCTGTCACTCACGGTTCCACCATCCCTCTCATCCCTTCACCGGTGATTCGTTCCAAGCCATAACCACCATCTGCCGCCGCTCAGATCGGTCACCAAGGGTGCAGCCAATCACTAGGACCGCCGCTACCACCTCTCTATGATTCTGCGATCAAGTAATCGCCGCTAACCACCGTTGTTAGGTGATGGTGGGTGCAATGCATGTGTGTATTAGGTTGAGCCAATTGTTTGGTGTTAGTATGTGTTGTGTGTGTTTGTTTAGCCAGAAAATCGAGAACAACCACCAGCATCACTGTGAGGTGGTGGCTGCCACTATGTACCACTGTGTGTGTTTATTTTAGTGAGTGTGTGTGTGTCCAGTTGGTATTTTTTCATTCTAATATTGTAATCGGTGCCGGAATAATAATAACAAAAGTCGAAACCACCACCAACTGTCGTGTTGGGTGGCGGTGTGCTTTTTCTTGCGTGTAGTTGCATTTTGTATGCTTGGAAAAAATGGACTAGAAACCCTAACCACCATCGTGAGGTGGTGGCTGCCGCCGTGAGCCACCGTTGACCACCACTACCCGAGGTGGTAGTGGGTGGTGCCCGACTATCGAAATGCTAACAGGCCTAGTGAAACCCTAATGGGCCTAATGAAATTGTAATTGACCTAAAGATTGAGTTTTGGGACTATTGGGCTATGATTAGGTTGGAAGCCCTAATTAGGGTTTAGAAAACCCTAATTTTGGATTAATGGGCTTAGACTTATTGGGACCTGCATTTTGGGCCATTGGAATTCGACTATGTATTCAGCCCGATTACACCATATGCTTTGTCTAGTCGAGTGATGGACTTAATGGATTAAATCCTTATCTGGTTAAGTAAGAAACATTTAACCCTAATCGTCATTTCATGTGAAAACCGTAATTTCACTTGGGCTTTGAGTTGGGCTTTTCTATTGGGCTTTAGTGATTGGGCCAATAATAGGCCATTTAAGAATAATCATATGGACTAGAATAATTGGATGAGCTTTAGGGTAAGGCCTATATGAGGGGTTGGGCCAAATTTGGAAAATTAGGCCATAGATGGGCCATAATTTGGGCGATGATGATGATGAGATATTAGGCCATTTAAATGCCAAATGTTTGGACTACAATAAATGGTTGGGCCTTAGGGGAAGACCATGTTGAGGTTTAGGCCCAATTTGGAAAATTGGGCCATAAGTTAGGCTTTAGTCCATTGGTTAACTATTGGGCCTTTGGAATGTGAGTTGGATTTTGGGCTTGGAACCTAATTATTAATTGAGTTTTGTTTGATGTTGAAAGCTCAGGAATCCGTCAACCAGCAGCTGGAGTTTTATTCGTAGGACTTCAGCAGTGTGTGGTGAGTTCTCCTCACTATATCGACAGGGTCAAAGGCACCAAGGCCGACCCTTTGGATTGTTATCCTGGTTATAGTATGTTGTTATGATCTGTATGATCTATGCTTGTTGAATGATTATAAGTTATGAGTATAGCGACATATGTATGTGTGTGTTTGGGTTGATTCGGTCCTGCTTTGTGCTGAAGGCCAACATACCTAGGGCGGTCCGAATAAACTGAAGGCCCTGCAAAGGGATTTAGTCAGGCAGAAGGCCTGACAAGTGGCCCAGATAGGCTAAAGACCCTGAGAGGCGGTCTAGACGTGTCGAAGGCTCGAAGAGCGGTCCATATAGGCTAAAGTCTTGCGAGGAGGTCCAATCAAGCTAAAGGCTCATTATGCATATTGTTTGATAGGATTAGTTATTTGTTAGTTCTACATCCTGATAGATAGGATGGTACTATGCATATTAATCTTTTAGGTTTGGATCCTGGTAGTTAGGATTGTGTTATGATTAGTAATCTGTTAGATCGGTTTGACTGTTATCTATGCTAGTGTATGATATTTATATGCACATGTTTGTTTGATTGGGGGTTGGGTTGAGGCGATCTTGTTTTGTGGTGAAGGGAAACATACCGAGGGTGGTCCAGATAAACTGAAGGCCCTGTAATTCAAATTCTAAAAAATATATGATTCATATATTAATAAGAGTTGATTCACATTTGATTTACGTGTTTATCATATGTGATTAACATATAA
Organism: Lactuca saligna; assembly: GCF_052625555.1. Classification (NCBI taxonomy): domain Eukaryota; kingdom Viridiplantae; phylum Streptophyta; class Magnoliopsida; order Asterales; family Asteraceae; genus Lactuca; species Lactuca saligna. The sequence goes on along the minus strand of NC_136423.1, from coordinate 23,643,068 downwards.
AACAATATGTCATTTACAATCAATTTTTTTAATCATATTTAAAACAAAAGTGATTTTCATTAGAATCAGATGTGATTAACATATAAAATAAAGTAGTTACAATCAAAATTGTATTATAATTTATATTTAAAGAAATTTACCTTTATCATTATTATTTTAATGTTTTGTTGAAGAAAATTGTTCATCCTCTTCAAAAATATCTTTGTATAATCAATATTCAACATAAAAATTGACATTGTTTATGTTAAATTCACTAGACTCCTCATCAACATCACCTATCAACAAATAACAAATGATTATATCTTCCTATTATCAATCACATGTTATTCAAATGTGATTCACATAATATTTTCATTCAAATCAAATATGAGTTACATATGATTTCATGTGATTTTAATACAAATCACATATAATTCACCTGTGATTAAAATGTGATTTTCATACAAATAACAAATAAATGAAAATCAAATGTGATTTATATGTAATTTACATAAAAATCACATATAAATTTCAATAGTATACATCAATTATATTGAAACAACCAATCAATATCTAGTTAGAAATTTGTTTTGCTTTCCATATCTTCATTCATTCTTTGAGAATCCATAATACTATTGATAATTCTCAAAAATTACATTCAATAAAACAATGTATTAGACATCCAAATGATAAAGTATTTAAATATTCAAATAGAAATTAAGTATTCAACAATCTATTGTTTCGTTCATTAAACTTTTCATAATAAATAATGAATGTGATCTACTAATTTATCTTATTTCTCTATTGTTTTCAATTTATCTTGGTTGATTGAGATTTTTGTGATAAATAATGCATGTCATATACTAATTTATATTAAGGAACCATAAATGAATACAATCATAGGTTGATCGAATAGATTTGAGGATGAATGGTATGAAATTAAACGAAAATAATCACGTCGTCAAATCGACTCGATTTACTAATTTATTGTAACTAAACATAAATCAATACAATCATAGGTCGATCGAATAGATTTTAGGATGAATGATATGAAATTATACAAAAATAATCACCTTGTAAGATCGATTTTAGATCAAATTTGATTTTTTGTTGAGATCGAATAGATTTGAGGATGAATGAATGATCGTTGTTGAATTTCTTAAGGTAAATGATTATCAACGTCCTTGTGATAATTTTGAAGAACTTCAAATCAGATGATAATAGATAATATTTTAGGAAAAAATCATATAGAATCTTTTGTTTTTTTTAATTAAATGATGTTATAATCAGCTAATTAAATTGTTTAAAAATATTAATTACAAAGTATAAAAAAAACAATCTTATCCTTATGTTCTTAAATCAAATTTAACGGTCCACTTTTAGTTTTTGGATTCTTGAAAAACTATAAGTTCTCAACGAATCTCGCTATATATATATATATATATATATATATATATATATATATATATATATATATATATATATATATATATATATATATATGTCTCAACCAGTTTGGGGCTCTAAGCGAACCAAAAATTTGGGGCAATTTGACATTTACTATACTTAATTTTATAAACCATCATTCTTTATCCGAGTTTGGGACCGAAAATAATAAACTAAAAAGTTTACAAATAGCGGAGTTATTTTTTGTATGTATATGTTTTTTGTGAATATATTTTATGAAAAGTTGTGTTTTAATCAAAAATACATTATATAACTAGATGTCAAACAAGAATCTCATTATAAACAAAACCAAATATTGAGGCCAAACCATAGAATTCATATCAAATATCATATGTTTGATCAAAAAAACTTGTTCTATTATTCTATACTATGGATACATTCCATCATAATTCAGTTTTGTAGTACTGATGAAGATGTTTCCAAATATTAGAGTTTTGGGTCAATCAACCAAACCAAAAGCCAAAAAGCATCAACATTTTTGAAGAATGATTCACCAAACAAAGAAATTTGAAGATTTGAAATATTGGGACAAAGCTTATTGGCTTGGCTACTATTATTCCATTAATCAACAATATCAATTGAGATTTTTAGAACATCGGTTTCAGGCTTTCAGCTAATCGACTATTATTTAACCCCAATTACATAATTAGAAAATAGGAAAATCAAAACTCAAAAGGGAAAATACAAGCATTCATTAGTCAAACACATTACCATTTCAAATTAAATGAAGAATCGATTGTTGTGGAGAAACCGAGAGGTGAGAACAACAGTGCGGAGTAGAACAATAGTGATTCAGTCGACAACAATGGAGCAATGGAAGAATCGATTGGAGAAGATTAGAATGAGGCCTTAATCAAGTCCGAGAATGGAGAAAAGAATGGAATGTTGGCGTGTTGAAGTCGACGGCAGCGAGAAGTTTAATTGTCCTTAATGTTGAAGTAATTGTAGTCTTTAGAAATTCAGCGTGATTTTCTTGGGGCGTGAATAGATGAATAGAAGAGTCTATTAGAATTAAATGGCCCCTTACAATTTGGGGCCCGAAGACCTACCTTAACAAATAGAAGCATAAGGCCGGCCCATATATATATATATATATATATATATATATATATATATATATATATATATATATATAGAGAGAGAGAGAGAGAGAGAGAGAGAGAGAGAGAGAGAGAGAGAGAGAGAGAGAGAGAGAGAGAGAGAGAGAGAGAGAGAGAGAGATTTTTAAATTAAATGATTATTTTAATAACCTACAAAAAAGTTTTTTTTATATATTTACTTAACAATGTTTAAGCTACTACAAACGTCAACAAAATAAAATTAGTTTACAAACATAAGAAGTATCTTTTTTTCATAGACATAGTGTTACTAACGTTATAAAATTTTCAAAAAAAAATTAGTTTTTTGGTGTGTAAAGTTTAATATCATGAAGAAATATTTATTTAAATTATTATCCAATATGCTGAATGTTTCTACTATCAACTATGTGTGTTTTTGAAACCCGGTTTGTAAAATTGGTAAAGTTTGGGTTTAGCCCATGACTTATTTTAAAGCCTTATAAGTTAAATCTGAGGCTTGAGCTTGGTTCAGTCTCATAAGAAAGAAAAGTCAGCTTTAGGCTTGGCCCATTACTCGTTCAAATAACTTATAAGGTTAACTGTTGAGCATTCATTTTATAACGATTTATATCATTTTTTTTTTCCTATAAGTTCATACATTTGCCCCCATTGATATTGGTTCGAATAACAGGCGAATGAAAAAGCCAAGCATAATGAACAAGTGAATAGAACAAATTGGTTTTTATATAATTTATGTACACATTAACAAATTCTTGAAAATACGTCTTTTTAAACGTTGATAGAATACGATATATATACACCCAACTACATAAATCACATTTCCTTACAATTAAATCATACTTCATTATCAAAACCATCTCATTCACAAGCTTAGTTTGCTTGTACTAGAAGCTTTCAAAAGACCTCGATGACACATCACTTGGTTGTACAATTAACTTATTGCACAAAGAATTAAATTGTGGTGTAGTATATGTTCCTTTAAATAAACTCGTGTAAATCACATTGTATGCAGCTTCCGTTAAGTGCAATCCATCCCAGTTAGCATATGTTTCTGGGTCAACACATGTCGTTGCTAAAGGATCTGCACAAGCTACGTCTTCATTGTAGTTATATGGTCCTCCACCTCCGCAACATGCCCTTAGTGCTCCATTTGTGAATCCTGTATATTCACACAACTACATCAACTTGGGTCCCAAAAAAAAGTTCTCAAAAATAATTATTTGTTTTTATATTCGTATATAAATTCATTAAAAGTCATATTCCACATATGAATCCATTATTGTAGCATGAACATCGAGTCACAACCATCGTATTTTTCAAGTCTTACCAATACGTTACATTTTTTAAAAGTTATTCAGATTAGCATTTTAAAAGAAAACTCAATACTCTGTCTTTTTATATAATTTTTTACATATTTTAGTTAGATTATAACTTAGTTTCACTAAACATTTTTTTTATCAGCTAACAGCTATCATTTCAACTAGCAGATAGTTTTTCAGTTAAATACCGTATTTTTGTGGAGATTGGAAAAATTGCATGGCAGCGTTGTAGTAATCGGCATAGATGATATTGACATTGGGATTAATCTCTCGGATTTGATTTAATGCAGTTTGAAGCAACTCGTTGTGATACTCAGCAAACTTGTTTAACTCTATAATGCAACCTGTTGTATTATCGTGTCTAACCCAATCAGAACCATAATAGATCGTTAAGTACGCAGCTGAGCATCCAATCGGTAGGTTTCCAGGAATAACAAGTGTTTCAGCTCCAAGCTCAATCAACTCCTGCATGCATTAAGCCCAGATTGATTTGTTAATTTTAATTTAATTAATATACGCATGTTGGTTTAATGTAGTGTATGATTTTATACTTATACTTACGTTGATAGCTGAAACAATGGTGTTAATAACGAGAGGAACATATGATTTCAGCTCATCGATTGGTTTTCCAGCGATTACTGCATGATTGTAATCGTTACCTCCGATCTCCCCCATAAGAATTAATGAATTTTTAATTAAGTGTCTACAATCTGCAAAATAAACATTTACATTCAATGAATGATATACGAAAACCAAATAAATATTTCTGTTCGATTATTAGATAATGTAATTCTAATATTTTAAACTTGATAAGAGTGTATACATTATTTTAATTGATCGTATTTTGTAAATTGATGATTATTGTTATTATTATTGTTAGTTAACTTAAATATTAGTCATTTCAAAAGGTTGACCTCGTAGGGTGTACCCCAACTAAAAAGTCAAATATGGTGGAATAACAGAACATTCAAGATACATACTTCGATGCATATACATTCTTTTTTTTTTGGATTTTTGGTTTAAATTTCATTACATCCTTTTCTTTATTAAGAAGAATCAAATAGTTCTTATATTATGTGGCTCTAAATAAACTTCACCAACTCTCAAGGCCAATTTCTCTATAATGAGTGTTGTCAACATCAGAAAAAGATTCCTAAATTTTTGAAGACTGTGTTAATTATGTAAATGAATAACAAGTTAACATAATTTAATATTAAACAAACTAATAACTATTAAAGTAGATCATTTGAGCTTCAAAATTAAATAGTTTTATGTTCGAATTGACGAATTCCATAAACTTTAACTTTAAAATAATTTGATATTTAAAGAACAATTGTAACAAATAAAAGTAATTATGAATTCTATATAAATAAATCCTCAAGATAAAATTAACGGTTGTTGAAACTATACCTATCAACCAACATATTTAAGAAGTTGTTTAAATTTAAGAAGCTATCGAGAATACATTGAGTGTATCTTTTCTAAAACTCATAAAAACAAAAGTTTAACCAAAGTCGTTATCCATACTCGGTAAGCCAATGGTAAAATATTAAACTAAGTTCATATGTTTATACAAATTCGTTTTTTCGGTTAGTCATAGTTATTGTTGCAGAGGTTGGTGAGTGAGTCACCACCCGTGGACTACATCCACGCGGTTGGTGAACAATTGAAAAAGTCATTTTCTTTAACTTTTTTTGGATCTATATTGGCGTTGCATTATTTTTTGAGTTTACTCATTTAGTATATAAAAATAGCTTATATGTCACAACTTATATGTTAATTACCTTATAAACTAGCATTTTGAAAAGTTTTATTTAAAATAACTTATTCGATAACTAGTTTTTCGAACACAACCTACATATTTTCATTGATAAGTTGTTTTGAAATAATTTATTGGTGAATGACTTGGCTACCTGAAGGGGTGCCACAAATAGAAGGCAACGAATCTTTGAACCATTCCAATTGAACACCCAAAGATGCGTTTGTATATGGATTGATAACTCCTTGTGCTTCATGGAACGCTGAATCTAATGCAGTCGCACCAGCTACTGCAAAATTCACCCCTTGACCTTTCTCCAACATACCATTCGTCTTGACACCTTCATATGGTGGTATCAATGGCATACCTAGACTCTCAGCTTCAAGAAAAAAAAAACATTTATTAGATGGTTATTCATACGTGTTGAATTTAAGTACAAGAAACCAAATAGGTACGACATCGTACATTTTGTTGAATCACACTTGTTAGTACACATGTTACATTAAATTATAGTTCACACAATCCTTGCTTCGAAACCCAAGTACCTTTTTGATAATAAAGAAGGGTATATATTCTAATCTTAAAAGTATCCATTGAATTCATATATTAATTATTTTTTGTTAGCTGTACCACAAAATTGCTATTTGTTGGGTGATCGAGTTTAAGTGAGAGTTTATAACAACTTGTGTTATATTAATAAAGATTAATAAGTTTTGATCACCTTATTAATTTTAAGTTTAATTAAAGAGGACTTGATGTTTCACTAAGGGTGTTTATAACAACCCATGAAGAAATCATATCTAACAAAATTATTGTTCGTATTTTTAATTTTTTACAGAAAAATAATGTTTTTCACTTTTCTAATGGAAACATATTTTTTTTTACTTATATATAAATCTCTTTTTTTTTTTTTTCCTCATGTTTTCAAAAACAGTCTAGTTTCCTCAAAACCCTACAAAAATACATCTAATTAATACCTTATTTAGAAACAGTTTCAACGAAGGAAATAAAAGAAACCGAACATATCAAATAGAGAAATTAAATTGCCTCCTACCTTTTACTCCTACAATTATTCCTACCCACTAAAATTATAACAAATCACCATTCAATTTAATTGTATTTGATATATTCCTAATATAGTCTTAATCATTTAGTTTAAAAAATATGGAAAGATGACACTTGTCATAATTTTATTGGGTAGGCTTATTTGTAGGCATAAAAAGTAGGAATCAATTTAATTTCTCTATCAAATATAAACGTTTACATGATCAGTCTCTATATATTAGTATGCAAAGTTTATAAACGGGTCAAATATATAAACAGGTGATCATATATTTTTATTTACTTTGACAAATTTAAGTTGTTAACTAATTTGGTGTTGATGAAAACGAAATAAGAACTGCAAAAAAAGATATAAAAGTTTGTAAATATATACCAATGAAATCAATGATCAAACGGCCATTGGAGCACCTTCCGGTGGCTTTATGGAAGTAGGTTTCACCGTACGGTGGAAACATGAAATGTGGTGGCCGGCTGTTTGATCTGGTGGTTAGTTGTTTTAGGTTTCCGGTATCAGCCAACGAGTCACCAAAGCTTATGATCGATGTATAACACCCATTAGCATTCATGGTGTAAGTCGCTAACAGCATCAACAAGGATAAAATGGGAAGAAAAGTCGGTGAAATCATCATTAACGGGGGAGAATTTGAGCTCAAGATAATTTTGTTGCTGGTGATTCATCTATTTTGTGTCGTATTTATAATTGGAATAGAAAAGCACTGTTTGCGTCTGATGTACACCAAGAACCTGACACGAAACATGCACTGAGCTTATGTGTGAAATTACCTTTATGCCCTTTTGTAGGTTAGGTGACCCAGTCCAATAAAGTTTCAAGACTTGTTCGCACACTACAAATTTGTGTGACTAGAAAATACATTCTATAATGTTATCAATTGTATGTATATTATTTATTTTCTAATGTAATAAACTTAGTATTTTTATTTATTTATGTCGATTTAAGTCATCTTTAGTAAACCACTGAGTTAATTGCTCGAGTTACCTATTTGGGGCCCATATACCGAAAGCAAAAGCAACCTGTCCCCTCCTTTTGTTTTTCACTCCTTCACGACATTTCTAATTTTACTCACATTCGTTATATCAAAATCCGATTTGCCTTGATTGTATTTACTCGACAGAAATAAAGGAAAAAGTAGATTTACTATCTTTGATTTAGAAATGCAAAAAATAATATCTTTATGCTATAATATATTCAAGTTTTCTACACTTGCAAGTTGAAAATAATTATTGTTTGCTATTTTTATAAGATCATGATTAGTATATTAGAAAAGGCCAAATATAAGAATAGAAAGAAAAAGTCACTTGCACTTATAAAAATAATGTGCCATAGGAAAAAATAATACGTCAACTTTGTTGGGACATATATATATATATATATATATATATATATATATATATATATATATATATATATATATATATATATATATATATATATATATATATATATATATATATATATATATATATATATATGAGTAAATTACACGAATGCTCCCTATGGTTTGGGGTAATTTGCGCGTTTGGTTTCTAATTTATTTTTTTAATTCGGAAAGTCCTTACTATTTATTTTTTTACATGTTTGGTCCCTAACTTACCAAAAAAAAATATTATTTAAATAGGAAAAAAAAGTGGGATATGTAAGGTAAAGTGATGGGTAGGGTTGGGGGTATATTTATTTAATTAAATTAAAAAAAATCAAGAGCAAAATAATTTTTTTTAACTAAGACAGGGACCAAGCGCGTAACAAAACATACCCCCAACCCTACTCATCACCTTACCTTACACATCCCATTTTTTTTTCCTATTTAAATAATAGTCTTTTAATTGCCCTATGGTTGCTGCCTCACTAAAATCATCGCGCTATAAATCACCATAATAATCATCCATCAATAATCGGATCTAATCCATACTGATTGCCCAAACTAGGGTAAAAGAGTTTTTTACCCTTTACTCAGCACGACCCAGCCTAGGTCCAAACCAACAATCCAAGGTCCAAAGATCCAATAAACACTTAAGGCCCATAGATGGCCTAATTTTCTAAATTGGGCTCAAGCCCTTACATGGGTCTTACCTTAAGACCCAGTAATTTTCTCTACTCCAAACTCTTGCATTTAAGTGGCCCAACAAAGCCCTAAGCCACATAGCCCAAATATGAGGCCCAAACATGTGAAGCCCACCAAACTTAGTACGCGGGGCGTACTCAGCACGTACGCACAGAGTACTCGCTTGAGGGCTTGTACACTAAGCGTACCTGCTTGTACGCCTTACGTACTTACCAATTTAGCCCAAAACTTGATTTCATTACTTAATCCCTTAAGACATAGCTCCAAAACACATATCTGACTTCCTTGAACAGGATTATCACGTAAACTTGCTACCTTTACGTTCATGCATGGCTAAATAAAGCTCTTAAGATTCTAGAGGACTTAACAAGTGACTTATTGCATGCATGTGACCAAAAATCCCATAAAGCTTGTACCTTTATGCTCAAGGAGTCCACCACAAGCTCAGATCTAAAAGAACAAGCCCTTAAAACTTTTTAACTCTTCAATCAACCCAAAATGGGACCAAAAGCATAACACAACCAACTATGAGGATATCTAAACATCTACAAGCCAAGGTATGAACTTGATACCTAAAATAGATTGCAACATGTAACATGATTCTGGTTGTATGACCTTCCTTCCAAGCAAGGCACATTCGATCTTCCAAGCTTCCTTCAGAATGAGCAAAAAACACCCATTAAAATCCTCTCAAGGGATCAAGAACACCACTAAGAAAGCTTAAGGGACGTTTTTGGGTTTTAGGAAATTTGGGGGTCGGTAAAGAGGCTAACCCTAGGGTCTTAACGTGTTTATATATGATACAACTCAAGAAAATTAAGGTTTCTTGAACTCCTCATACGCGCATCGTACAAGGTTGAAGCTTTGCGATCCAACTGCTAACTACGCTTAGCATACACCAAAGTACACCTCGCATAAGGGTCCTCACACAAATACGCCCTGCGTATTCCCCACGTACGCCTCTCATACGAGGGTTTTTCCTAAAAACCCTAAATTCTTCTGAAGGCCATAAATTCTTCATTATATATCTGATTTCAACGATCCCTATATCTATGAAAAGGTAACGAGAAGCTCTACGCTTTTATCATCTCATAATCTCCTTAAAATTTCCCGAATAAAAATCCAATTTCCATCAATGTCTGACCTGGTTTTACATAAATACCCCTTGGCTCCAAAATACAAACCGAACCCCTGGATCATCCATATTTAAATCACCCATATCCAAATAGGTCTATATCTCATCTCCTCAATGGTCCTAAGCCTGATAATTCTCGATCTTTGGTCACCACCCCGAAATAGGTAACGATTTGGAACATGGTGTTACATTCTTGTTCTCACACATCGTTATTCACTTGTTCTCATTCTTACAAAATATTATTATCAAGACATTCAAACAACATGAGAACCATATTACCCTTATAGCCAATTTAATTAGTGAGAATGTGTGATAACGATAATAGTTATGTGATGTTGAATATATTTTCATTATCAAACAACATATTCTTTTAGTCATTTTCATAGAGTAACATTATCCATACACGTCCGCTTAATAGATGTTTATATATATATATATATATATATATATATATATATATATATATATATACACACACACACATATATATACATATATATATATATATATATATATATATATATATATCACTAGTACAAAAATGACATATGGCCACACTTTTTGGAAACAAGATTGTCACAGATTTAGTAAATTGTGTCCATAAAGGTCATTAATCAAAATTCAATGATGTTTTAATTACATATTAACTAAAACTGTCACCATTGCAAACTATGTTTAAACATTTTGTCACTATTTTACATAAAAATATTACAAATACTAGCCAATAGCCATGTTAGATCATTGTGACTGTAAGTATTTTATTATGACATTTAAAAAAAAACACATGACCATAAGTGTTTTATGATGACAATTTAAATTCATATATATGTCTAATATTAATGACTTTGAATATAAAAGAATAATATGTGATTGTAAGTATTTTATTATAACATTTAAAAGAAATTAAACATGTAACTAAAAATATTTTATAGTCATGTTTTATTTTTTATGTGTATCTAAAAGTAAAAAATAACCACGATAAAAGAAAAAGAAAACATGTCAATATGAATGTTTTATGATGACAGTTGTTAAAAAATGAAAAAATGAATTATTTGGAGGGAGTTTAATTTTTCCGTTTACTAAAACTTCAATTTTCCCTCTTTACTAAAATTTCAACCTTTTTCCCTCTTTACAAAAAATTCAATATTTTTGTTGTTTCCCTCATTCTAAAAAAGTTAAACCTAATATTACTTGTTCACTTGTAACACTGCAGCAACCTCATCCTGCAAAATCTCTTGAATCCTGGCGTCCATCTCATCCGGCCTAATATGACCGATAGTCTCGGGCACGGCTGGTCCCTCCTGACCATTCTCTCATGATCCAAACCCGGATCCAGTCACAAATCTCCACATAACCACCATGCTAAAATTATACCAAGAAAATATCAGATAATCCGCATAAACAATGGGGAACCTACCCCTAACTACACCCTAAGGATTGTGACATCCTTGCTACGCGTATGGGTCTTGTGCTTTCAGGAGTACGGGACCATACTGCCTTCCACACCTACCCATATTTGTATCAAGTATCACCACAACGCCCTAACAATATACGTAAGCATGGTGCACTCTCCATCCTCACTCTTAGAGGAATACTAACAATCCCATAAGTGGCCTACTGACACCGCACAACCAACCATCCATGAAACATCCATCAACCCTGCAGCACTCATGTATGCTAGCCATACATAACATTGGACCCTATAGACTTTCGAATACCTGATCCTACCCTAAGCCCTTAATCAGACAAGAACAGGAAATAAGGCCAAACCAAACATTCTCAAGCTGTAAGATCTTAATTATGTATAGTCATGATGCATACAGTAAAGCAACTGCAGTAATGATGTCAATTTCATATAAGGAAAGCCCTACGCTACCAGGCATCATATAATCAGGCAATTCTATCATGTAATTCCTAAATATCCCTAGCCTAGTATTGTATGGTATTTTGGAGTGTACTTACTGGCACTGACTAATCGTACACTCTACATCCTCCTTTAGTATTTTGTAAACAATTTAAAAATCATTTTAAAATCTTATCCTTAGTTTGAGACTAGAGACACGCGAGTATTTCCTCCAATTCACTCAAACCAAGGCTCTGATACCAACTTGTAACACCCATAAAAATCAAGCCAAATTAATTTTTTTTAAACCATTCAAAACTGTTAAATTATTACGAAGTGTTTTCAAAATAGTTTAAACATTAGAGTATCCCAAAAATCCAGATAGTAAAAATGTGAGGAGGTGCATGATCACGCCTTCACCTTCTCGCGATCATTTGAAGTACCTGAAACAAAATCCAAAATTGTAAGCCCAAAGCTTAGTAAGTTCCCCCAAAATACCCATACACACAATAATATACATATAATCACAAACAACATACTATGGGTCCAATCAACCATTGGGTTGGAATGCCCCATGCCCTCAACCATCGGGTTGGAATGCCAAAAAACTATGGGTCTAATTAACCATCGGGTGGGAATACCCCCAACCCTTAACCATCGAGTTGGAATGCTAACAAACTATGGGTCCAATCAACCATCGTTCTAGAATGCCAACATACTATGGGTCCAATCAACCATCCGGTTGGAATACCCCCGACCCTCAACCATCGGGTTGGAATTCCAACATACTATGGGTCTAATCAACCATCGAGTTGGAATGCCAACATACTACGGGTCCAATCATCCTTGGTATGGAATACTCTCACTACCAATCAAACATGTGCACTTGTATTAGATAATCATATAACATTCTACAGAGACAACATATTAGGGCCCAATCATCCACGAGATGGAATACCCTTAACTACCAATCAAACATGTGCATATATAATAGGTAATCACATAACAGTCTATAGACAGTCAAACCGATCTAAAAATCTCTAATCATAGCAACATCCTATCTATCAGGATACTGATCTAACCGATCTCACTAATAACAAGTAGGTTAACTATCCAAAGGGTCAACCTTGGTGCCTTCGACCCTTGAGAATAGTGAGGAAGACTCGCCTCACAATGTCGAACTGTAGTGATAAGATCAAACTCTCGAATCACAGCCACGAACTTCAGCACCTATATTCACCATAGGACCACTTCCATAAGTTCCCAATTTACTAAAATACCCCCCATAAGTCAAACTGGTCAACCCTTGGTCAAAGTTAAAGTCAATGGTCAAGGTCAAAGTCAACAGTCCATGTTGACCCAACTCGTCGAGTGCAACTCACTGACTCTTCAAGTCCTTCCAGAACTCAAGAAATTATGGAAACCCTAGATGACTCACCGAGTTTCCAGACAACTCGTCAAGTCCATGCGTGTCCAGATGTCGGGAAAACCCTAATTGACTCGTCGAGTCCTCTCACTAACTCGTCGAGTCCATACAGAAACCCACAACGGTCAATCATCATCTGACTCGTCGAGTTCCCTTCAGTCCATTTCTCAGACATTTTTAAGTTACCCCAAAGCTCCAAATTGTAGATCTAACTTCCTAAGGAGAAGGAAAAAAGGGGGATTAAACTCTTTGTAGCTGGCAGTCCAATGACAAAAATGGTTTTCCAGTGAGAAAATAAAGAGGAAGGAGAAGGGAGAGTATGGTGAATAAAGGAGTCGAGTTAGATTTGCATTTAAGTTGTAGGTTCGAATTTGTATTTAAATAGCAGGTTTAAATCATCATGTGTTTATGTAACGTCCGAAAAATTAATAATAAAATTTTCATTTTTAAAACAATAAACAATACAAATAAGTTGATTCAAAACCAGTCAAAGTGAGTATATCATTTAAACATTAGAGTAAGAATCACAAATAGCCAATGCATAAAACTCTGGGGGATGTTGTGTAGTCAAGTCGGACCCTTCCTTTTGGAACTGGAGGTACCTGAAACCATAAATGTAAAACCATGAGCACAAATCTTAGTGAGTTTCCCAAAATACCACATACCATACATAGGATAAAAAAATACTATGTTCCAATCATAGTCTTACAATTACTGTCATGCTATGAGTTGTATCATGATCCTTCCTTGCCAAGCTAGGGGTCAAAACCCAGGTCTTATAAACAAGTCCCAAGAGCTACCTCCTAGTCTTACATGCAAGCATCACAAAGACAAATAGCAACCTACATATAACTGACAAGGTTTAGACCTTGGTCTTGCATACAAGTTGTTGTGATCCATATCTAGGTCTTTCATATAATTGCCCGGGGCCACCGCATGGTCTTCCTACATAACTTTATCCAGTGGGCCGACATTATTGCCTTCTACCCACTGGTACAGTGAGGAGACTCACCTAAACTATTCAACAAAATCCAAAAAGCTACCTCAGTAATAGAACAGCCAACAAAATCTTCCTAAGGCCAAACCAAAACCAATCCTTAGTGAAATACTCAATTCTACCCAAGTTTAACCAAAAGTCCAGTTGGTCAAAAAGTCAACGGTCAAAGCTAAGGTGAGAATTTCTAACAACAACCCTCCACATCGAGGTCATCCTTGGTCACATCATGGGCACAAAATGTCAAGTTGTTGATTCCCCATTTTCCATGTCGTGGTAACCTAAGGCCATGTTGTGGGGACTGGTTTGAATAGATCAAACGAGCTTAATCCATTTTCTTCCAATTTCAATAGCTCCAAAGCTTAGATTTGATCCTTTCCAAGGTGTTAGGGTACAAAGTTCTCCTAGGATGTGGCTTACCCTCTTGTATGTGTAATGGGTTGAGCATTTCCTATAAATAGGAAGCGAGTGATTCCTATTTATGTAAGAACTTGTAAGACCCATTTCGGAGAGATTAGTTTAGTTAGAGAAATAACAGTACCCACTTGTACTCTTACTATTCTAATGGAGCTTAAAAGTGTTTATTTACTCCTTATGTTCTTCATGTTTGATTGATTTACTAGATATTTACAACTCCACACATGTCATCATAATCTGAGTCACTACAGTTGGTATCAGAACGGGTGTTCTTGAAGTTCTCAAGAATTGATCATTGATGACATTTTTGATTTGGTAAATCTCAAATAGGTGTAAGTTCCTCATCTTTGAGAGAGTTTTTGTTCTAGAAATCGAATTTATTCCTTGATTTGATTTAAATTTTGATTTCCCTCTCTAGAATACTTGTTATTTTCACTTTCTCTCTCTAGAAATTGGTCCATTTTCACTTTCTCTCTCTAGAGATTTTTTTTAAAAATCACTTTGTATCTCTATAAATATCCAAGTTCTTGTGATCATGGTATATTTGGCTTATGGTTCTTGGATCGTGATGATTAAAAATGTCAGATACAAAGTCAATAAGAAACAATTTTGTGGGTTATTGTTGAAAGGTGGGTTGATTACATAGGAAACTTTGATTTCTTATGGAGGCTTGAAAAATGATCATAGAAAATTGGTATTTCAACCTCTTTGTAAGATTGATAGTTTCGCTCAAATTTCCATGAATATTTTATCTTGGTGTGAAAATAAAAAAGAATGAAAAGAAAGAGAATTATTCAAAAAGGAATATGTTTCTCTTATTGAAGAACCAAATAATCTTCATGTTCTTGAAATTATTGAAGTTCAAGAAATGAGAACGTAATGTGATTTTGATGAAGATGTGAAAGTTTATTGTTCAATTGGAGTTCAAACGGATGAATGTTTGAATTCTTGTGATTCTTTTAAAGGAATGGTGTCATATAGAAAGCCTTTAATCCAAGAAGTTAAAATGTATCAAACTCCAAAAGATTGATTCTATGTTGCAAAATTGAAGTTCTCAAGAATGGTGTTGTTCTTGAATTCAAAACTTCAAGATCCAAAAAGATGAAAAAGAATAAAAACAAGAATAATATCAAAAGCAAAAAAAATTTGGGTTTCTAAACAAAAATATTCACAAGTTGTCTTGAAGCCGAATTCTATGAAGCAAATTTGGGTTCCAAAGCAACAATCATCAAGTGTTGCAATGAATTCGAATTCCAAACGCAAAACTGTTGAAGATTCTAATGGAGATGATGTTAGATCTTGGAAAAATTAGAAGAACGGATTGTACAACATGCGTCATGAGTGGTATAATGTGAAGATTAGATACCTTCTTGTTCCAACAAAAGAACCGAGATCTTCCATAATCGATTTAAGTATTGAAAATGAAAAAAGAATCATCAAGAAGGTTTGTCAAATTCTCAAATGGATTCTGAAAAATTCATGTTGAGATCGATACCTTGCTTTTGAAGATCTATTGATAAATGATCCAGGTTTTCTTGAAATTCAATCATAATTTTGATTTGTGCTTTTATTTTTCATTTTCGATCATTTTGATTGATTAGATCTAATCTGTTTCGAACCCTATTGATGATCCAATAAATTTTTTTGTTTAGATCAAGCACCAAATTCGAAATCAAATTTTCAATTTTTTTTATATTCATTTAATCTAAAACTGAAGCCTAAAAAATTATGATCTATATTGTATTGATTCAAGCCCAAGATTCATAGTGTTACTGTTTATCTACACATTTGATTAAGTATGATATTGTTCATCAAAGTTTTTTTTAGCCCATATCATAGTCAGTTTCATCTTATGTTGTCTGTCTTGCTTGAAATCAAATTTAGGTTCGATGCTTAGAGTCGAATTCAACAAATATCTGGTAATATTTGGAATCAAAACTCGATTTGAGTTGATTGGAGGTGAAATCAAGATCGATTGTTATGGATTGATTGTTGGAATCCAAATTTACTTTCTTGGAATTAAACTCAAGTTCAACTGATATTTGTTGATTAAGTCCAAGTCGAAAGCAATATAAAAATCGAATTTGTCGTGAATGGTGCATGAATTGTTATTTGAGTCTAAAAGGAAGGTAGAATTCGAGTTGACTTTGCTAATTCTTGTAGTCGAATGAAATTTTGACTAATTTTCTTGGTTCATGGTCGAACTCAATCTCAAATATTGTTCTTGTTCAAGAGTCGTTATACTCGAGAGAAGGAGTTTTGATTTTGGGGAATGATTAAAATTGAAATGTGTTTTGAATCGTTGGTTATTAAGGTTTATAAGTCGAATGCCTTGGAATCAAATGTGGATTGGTGAATGCGAATTCAACCAATGGATATTTGTGATGTTTGTTCGAGGCTGGTACAAATTGAGTGAGAACGTAATTCGAATCCAACATCATACTTTCGACTTTAGTTAAATTGTATCAAGTGGAGATGTTTAAGTGCCAATGTCGACTGGAGAACTGGAGTTGAAGTTGGTGTTGTTGTGTCTGCGTCGATAAAGTGTCGAATGACCTTGTTTGGATCAAACTTGTGTTCGATTGCTGTATTTTTGTCTTCGATTTGAGAGTTAAAGTTCTTGATTGATTGGTTTGTTTGTGTACTGGGAAAGCCTTAGCATCAAACGTGTTGAGTTTAAATAGAAATTGATTTGTGTTGTACGAGTCAAAAGATCCTCACTTAGAGTCGAATCACATTGAAAGAAGAGATAGGATTGAAAGAAACTTTATTGGCGATCAAAATGAAAGTTAGGATGTAACATTGTAAATTTTCATTTTAAAACATAATAAATCTCATGTACATTTTCTCAAAAACCACAAGTATCTCAAATGTCAACAACTCCACAAGTAAAAATCATAATACCATAATCATAAAAATAATCTCGCTCAATTGTATACTATCAAGTCGGTGCCTTCCCGTGATCCAGAGAGGTACCTGAAACACATAACACATAACACGATAAGAATAAAGCTTAGTGAGTTCCTCAAAATACCACACACAGCTCATTAGACACTCGAGGCTATAACTCAATAAGACCCTCCGATCAATGTGTCTCAGTGGGACCCTCTAGTCCTACAGTTCGGGTGGACCCTCCAGTCCTAACTCAGTAGCTCAGAATAATACACAACACAAATCACAAAGACATAACGCAGGATATCACAATATTCGATATAACACATAAGACCCTCCGGTCACACAAAGATTACCACTCTAGGTAAGGTATAGTGAGAAGAGTGACCTCGTAAGCTAGCAAGTAATAATCTCGTACACAAATCTCGTACCAGCCTCCGCCTAACACATAAGATAATAATCTCTAATTAACACTTAAATCACGACTCGAAATAAACTAGGTTATTGTCTCTCTCAAACTCTTGGAATGGGTAAAAGAGCCTTTTACCCCTCCATGGTTCCCATTCTCCTTGCCTTGACCAAACCCTAAATTCAATAGAAGTCAACACTTGAGCCAACTGTTCATGTTGACCTACTCGCCGAGTGCATCTATGTGACTCACCAAGTCCCCCTTGTTTCTTCGAAACATCGCTAAACTCGTCGAGTAAGCTCGTTGACTCGGCAAGTCCCTTCAGTCTGAATTCTCATTCAGACGTTTTAAGGCAGATCTACCACTCCACACTCTAGATCTAGGCTCCAATGGCTCAAATTTCACGTATAGCTTCGATCTTTATGTTCATCTATCGCACATTCTGCTCCAAAGCAGGTACAAAACTCACAAGAAAAGTACCTACACACAACATAATATAAGCGCAACATATCTCAAAATAATATAATAAAGTATATGTAACGGCCACGACGTCAGGTGTTGCGCGGACCTCCTCCGCTGTCAGCTAAAAGGCTCTCCACGAACCCTCGGTGTCTCGATCTTTGTTGGCCGACTCTCAGTAGCTCGTACAGCAGCATGTGCAGATCCCGGAAGAAGCTGGGGGCACTCGGCCTTCCGATAGCCGGTCTGGTTGCAGTGAAAACAAACTGCAAACCCCTTGGGGCAATCCTTTGCCATATGCCCCTCTTTGCCACATTTGTAGCAAATCCCCACTCGATATGATCCCTCGTGACTCTTGCCGCACATACCACAAGTGCGGCCCTTCTGGACCCTAGTCCACATATCAGCGGGCTTAGCCCGCTTCGTCGCTGGATGCGACTGCACTGGTCTCCTGTCCCTCCCCCGGGACTCCTCCTTTTCTCTCGTTTGTAACTCTATCTCAATCTCCCTACGCCTAGAATTGGTCTGAAGCTTAGCCAATGTCCGGTATGATGAGTTCGCCACGCACTCCCGTATATCCCTCCTCAGTATGCTCAGATAATGACTCACACGTGATCTGTCTTCTACTTGAGAGACAGAAACTCCTAGGCCAAAAGTTCCCTTTCCACAGGGGCAACATACTCATCTCAGAATAACTGGGCAAACCTCTCCCATTTCACTACAACATGATCTGTAGGAGTAAAACTGGTAGTCACAAACTTCCATCAGTCCTTCGCGCCTGCGCGAAGCTGGTTCATCACAAACCGAACCCTCAAATGTTTAGGACATGAAAATGTGTAAAAACACCCCTCAATATTAGAGATCCATCTCATCGCATCAATTAGATCTTGAGTCCCTTCGAACTCTGGTGGCTTCGTGTTGCTGAACTCCTGAAACAATAACGAGTCACCTCCCTGTGGCTTGACAGCGGCGATAACTGTGGTGGCTACGGCAGCAGCAACCTTAGTAACAGCAGCGTACCGCTCGTCAAATGTTTCGATCAGGGTGGTCTTGATAAACCCAGACATTTCCTAAATCACCTCTCATATGGCTGCAGCCACCTCGTCATGAATCATCATGCGAATCTCATCATCGCTAGCCCCACTGCTCCCTGGGTTGTGGTGTATGCCCACCATGATGTCTCTGAAATACAACACAAAATCATTAGGGACTCACTCGAGTATACTCACACTTGATCACTCGCTCCTACTTGCTCCTTAGCATCCTAAAGATTCTTACTTGGGTTGCTTACAGATCTGGTGCTTTTAGTAGTACGGGCCCAATACTACCTTCCACACCAACCTGTAGTTACGCCAAGTCCTCCTCCTAGGATCCCAATTCACAAGTACTCTATTTCTCACAAATAATACACTACTTTCTCGGTAGACCCCTCGTAAACTCACCTAGATATCTCTCATAGATTATCTCTCGACTCAGAACTCTCTCTCTCTCTCTCTCTCTCTCTTTAGGTGATTCCTGCTAAATACTCTTACTCAGCACATACTTAAAGCACATAACAGATAGCAGCAGCTCCTAGGCTAAGGCACAACAAATCAGGAAACTATAGTCCTAAAATATGAAATACATAGCCTATCCTCTAGCATGCATCACCAATATCTCGTAAGTATCTCATAACACAAAATTAAGGGTATTTTGGGAAATCACCATTCGGGTTCTGGCTAATTGTACACACTGCTCCAACTCATTTTCTCTTAAAACTCTTTCTCATTTTTAGAAAATTTTAGTTGTTTTGAAATTGTTTCTCAAATCCTCAGTTTGAGTGCAAACACACCCGGAGGTGCATCCGAATCCCTCAAACCAAGGCTCTGATACCAATTTGTAACACCGTATATTTTCAAACTCAAATTTCATTTTAAAGCACAATAAATCTCATGTACATTTTCTTCAAAAACCACAAGTATCTAAGATGTCAACAAATCCACAAGTAAAAATCACAATTCCATAATCATAAAAATAATCTTGCTCCATTGTGTACTATCAAGTCGGTGCCTTCCCGTGATCCTGAGATGTACTTGAAAACACATAACACATAACACGGTAAGCACAAAGCTTAGTGAGTTGCACAAAATACCACACACAGCTCATTAGCCACTCGAGGCTATAACTCAATAAGATCCTCCGGTCAATGTGTCTCAGTGGGACCCTCTGGTCCCACAGCTCGGGTGGACCCTTCGGTCCTAACTCAGTAGCTCAGAATAATACACAGTATAAATAAAAAAAAACATAATGCAGGATATTACAATACTTGATATAACACATAAGACCCTCCAGTTACATAAAGATTACCACACTAGGTAAGGTATAGTGAGAAGACTCACCTTGTAAGCTAGTAAGTAATAATCTCGTACATGAATCTCATACTAGCCTCCGCCTAACATATAAGATAATAATCTATAATTAACACTTAAATAAAGACTCAAAATAAACTAGGTTATTGTCTCTCTCAAACTCTTGGAATGGGTAAAAGATCATTTTACCCCTCCACGGTTCCCATTCTCCTTGCCTTGACCAAACCCTAATTACAACAGAAGTCAACACTTGACTCAACTGTTCATGTTGACCTGACTCGCCAAGTGCATCTATGTGACTGACCGACTCCCCCTTGTTTCTTCAGAACATCGCTAAAACCCAACTCAACTCGTCGAATTCTCCCATCAACTCGCTGAGTTACCCATGTCTAGACTCATTGGGGAAAACCCTAGCCGACTCATCGAGTAAGCTCGTTTACTCGGTGAGTCCCTTCAGTCTGAATTCTCATTTAGACATTTTAAGGCAGATCTACCACTCCACACTCTAGATCTAGGCTCTCATGGCTCGAATGTCACGTATAGCTTCGATCTTTACGTTTATGTATGACACATTTTGCTCCAAAATGCCAATACAACTCTATAAATATGTTTAAGCTCGATAACTCTTATACGACTGAATAAAGCGGGGACCTTTGGACTCTATGGACCTCACAAGGTCAGATCTGAAGTCTAGACCTCCTGATAGATTCAATGTACTCAATGTCCCAATAAAAAGGTGGTAAGAACCCTAAACTTCCATAATCATGAGATCTAACCATTAAGATGAGAAAGGTGTAGGCTTTTTACCTTCCATAGAAGCTTTGGACAATATAGCACTGATTCCAACAGTTTTATCCTTGCTCCTTGCTGGATAACCTCCTTCTTCTCCTCAAAAGATGCACTAGAATACTCAAAGATTAGCCTTAGAACTCTCTTAGCTGACTACACACGTTTAGGGTTTCAAACAAGGAAGTTGGGCAGCTGGTGAGGTCCAAATGAGGTCATAAGTTCCCTTAAATAGGCCCCAACCTCGGGGATTTAGGGTTTCAAATCACAGCACCTACTCGGCGTGTTGGCTCTCTGACTCATCGAGTCGGTTATTAAACCCACATGGTCAATCAATCTCTACTCGACGAGTTGGGTTCACAACTCATCGATTCACTCAGTAAATCTCAAAAATGAACACATATATAATATACCTAGGAGTCCGGATGTTACATAGGAGTTCAACTTGTAAGGTGTTGAACTGGACTCGTTTGAGTCGAAATCCTCTTCAACTGTTGTTGTTGCTCTTTGACATATTGGGATCGAATTGGGGAAGAAAGAAAACTTTTCGATTCCATTCCATTCTCTTTCAACAAATTTGTAGAAAACACCTTATTTTGCATCAGGGCACTTTTATGTGAAGAATGCAAAATTTTCATTTCGAATCCATGCGGTTTAAGCAAGTTAGCAGAAATTATCCAATTTCGACATTGGGGTAAAATTCTATGACGTGGGAAAATGGTTCGAATCTAGTCCTTGAAGCTTATGCGAATTGTCACTTTATACCCAGTTTCGCATTTGGGGTAAAGTTTCGCATTATAAGCTGAATTGGCGCAACGGGTCCCTGCAGAATTTGCAAAATTAACAGTTATTGCTCGGTTTTCGAATTTCATGCAACTCCCACCCAAAAGTCAAAAATTTTCACAAAATTTGAAATTTTTTCTCGACATTTTGTGATTGTTTTTCGTGTGAGATTTTCGTGATTGCAATTTGTTTTACATCGAGGGGGAGTTTCGTCAAGTTTATTTCTTTAGCGCTTCTCATCCGTTGTGGGTTTTATAATCATTTCTTGATTATAAAAAGGGGGACAATGTATAAATATGTATTTGAAGCTTCTCGGGTATTTATTTTGCGGATTTGGAGACCGATATTGCTTCTTGGGGGGGGGGGGGGGGGGAGTGGAGGGGTTGGTCTTGATCGTGCACAAGCTCGTTTGGAAATTTGAGGGGGAGAATGTTAGGGTGCAAAGTTCTCCCTGGATGTGGCTGGCCCTCTTGTATGTGTAATGGGTTAAGTCTTTCCTATAAATAGGAAGTGAGTGACTCCCATTTATAAAAGAAGTTGTAAGACCCATTTTGGATTAGTTTAGTGAGAGAAATAACAATACCTATTTGTACTCTTACTATTCTAATAGAGCATAAATGTGTTTATTTATTCCTTATGTTCTTCATGTTTGATTGATTCACTAGATCTTTACAATTCCGCACATGTCATCATAATCCGAGTCACTACATAAGGTCTTGATGGATAAAGTTCCTAACTTTATCCATTAGGAAGTTCCAAACCACCAAGATCTAGAATTTATGCACTAAAATGACCAAAAACTGGTAAATATGACAATTGACTAGATTTAAGAAACCAAGCAAGTTAGAAGATTTTTACTCATAATGGTCCAGGAATGATGTAATCTTGTTGGATCTATACTTGAACTCTTCTTCTATAATCTTTGTTGCTACCTTGCTCTTCAAGATTCAACTTTCCAATGGAGAAATAAGCTCATAAATGATGCCAAGGAACAAAATCAAGTGAGATGAGGCTAGGGTTTCTTAAGGAATGATCTTAGGTGATGGAGCCTGGTAATGAGAAGGTTCCCCATAAGGTAGAGCCCTTAAATAGGGCTCAAAACCGAAGATTTAGGGTTTTGATCTGCCCAGATTATGACCTGCGTAATTCATTAAACCCTCGTTACGCCCTGCATAAATTTAAATTACCTTATGCGTAATCAAAAGTCCCTATTTTCCTCTTCAAATTCAAACAACCATAACTTCTTCGTTTCAACTTCATTTTCAATGTTCTTTATATGCACAGAAAGGTATTGAAGAGCCCCACAATCCTATGAAGTTACTTTTGTCTGATCACATATTGAACTAAAACCATAATTCATGCAAGAAGCCCAACCTATAACTTTTCCCTTTCTTCCCTTTGGGTCCAGTCTACGAATCAAGGGCTTAGGCCTCACAACTAACGTTATCAACTTTTAATAAGGCCAACTTTACTCTCTTCAAGCTCAAAGCCTTTTCATGATCGAAATCCGATCTACAACTAGGAATTTAGAAACAACCTGAAACAAAGTGTTATCTTTTAACATTTTATCACCATAAATTCTAATTTTTCCTTTTTGTTTGATTGTTCACAAGAATCCATGTTTAAATATCCCCTACAAAAACTATTGATGCTCGTTTTCGTTCTGCATGTGCGAACACCAGGACTCAATCAACCACCATTTTTAGAATTCTAAGTTGGTGGTTTTGTTTATGAATTGACAAATGAAAATTAATAAAATTAAAGAAGAACCCATGGAATACCTCTAACATTCCTTTCATGAAATTTAAAAGAGTGTTTGTGTATTTTTACAAAATTGAGCATGGTGGTTGATGACAAGGGTGGTGATTGATAACAACGATGTTTATGGTGGTTAATAGCATTGGTGCTAACAATGGTTGATGACAATGTTATTGGCGGTGATGATTAATAACAAAGGTTTTGATGTTTTTGGTAAAAAAGAATATGATGATTGTGGAAGGCGGTGGAACACAAATATACAATCAAACATTTTTAATATTGGATATATATATATATATATATATATATATATATATATATATATATATATATATATATATATATATATATATATATATATATATATATATATATATATATGGTTAGGTTCACGTGAGACTGTCTAATTTTGTGAGAGACCATGAGACACAATTCTAGCCAATCATTTAGTAGATAAAAAAACATTTTTAAAATGCAAAATAATTGAAAATTTTCGAACTTTTTTTTTCAAATATTATTTTCGGAATTTATATTTTCCAAAAAAAAAATACCAAAAAAAACTACATTTTTTAAATATTCTCGTAGAATATTAAAATATTCTACATATCTGACAAATGTAGTAGAATATCCTAACATTTTAAACCATTAAAATATTTACAATGTAATATGTTATTAGAATATTTCATTTATTTAAAAAAAAAAACGGTAATTTTTATCTATTAGGCAATTAAAGTTCCGAAAATAATAATTAAAAAAAAAATTTGGATTTTTTCCTTTTATTATGTATTTTAAAATTATTTTAGACTCACAGTATCATAAAACTAGCATGTTCTTAAATAATATATACATATATATATATATATATATATATATATATATATATATATATATATATGTGTGTGTGTGTGTGTGTGTGATCCGTTTGTATATGATAAGGACGGAAATCGTGTGTATATATATATATATATATATATATATATATATATATATATATATATATATATATATATATATATATATATATATATATATATATATATATATTTGTGTGTGTGATCCGTTTGTATATGATAAGGACGGAAATCGTAACAAAGGAATACTAAAAAGAAGGGACGAGTGTAAACCAAAAATGAAGTTTTTTCCAAAGTTGAAGGACGATTACAACAATTTACAGTTTTACACTGTGTATTATCGAGTGGGAAGGAAATGGATAGAGGTTGGTGATCAATTTTTTTTTTCGGATGATACGTCAATTGGATCCTTGTAGAATGTCGCGTTCAAAAGAAATGGACAAAATCCACCTACTTTCTCTTCTTTATTTTATAACATTCCTCCATAAGATATAAGAATATGGACGGTTAATTTTATCTTTTTAGTTAGTTTTTTTCTTATGCGTAATATAATTATTTTGTTAATCAAATGTGGATAAGGGAATGTACAATAATCCAAATATCTTATAACGCAGACATTCATAGAAAAATATATGCTAATATATCATTACCAATATATTTATATTTTGGTTTTCGAAAACGTAGGTATACGTGTAATTGTGTTTTTTGTTTTATTGAATTAAGAACTCATTACTTGACGTCTGAACATATTGTATTTAAATTACCTCAGCATCGAGAACTCTCTATTAGGAGTTTTGTATAGGTCGGAGCTTGTTAAAACATTTTGGTCTAAAAAGGTTTAAGATGTTTAGATATGTATTACTTATATGACTATCTGATTATTATGATTAATTTTTAGATCATAAATAAGAAATTTCGAGTCATTATTGAAAATAATTTTGATATTGTGTATTTAGGTGTAAATAATCGCTTTTTAATAATTGTTAGTTTCACTTGTATATAATATGCAGATAATAGAGATGCATTGATGATTCGATAGAATCCCACAAGTCGTGGTTTTTGTAGGAGGATTTACACTGTTTTTGAAAAATAAATTACTTTGATATTAAAATAACAATATACAAATCATATGACATCAAAAGGTAAGCAATTATAATCTCATATGACCCTGCAAGTTGCTATACCATGTACAATATTTTATCAAAATTCTTCTTTATAATTTTTGCCAACATTTTATTTTTGTGACGAGTTTTTGGATAAATTTGTTTCTACAAGTCAGTTTTTATTAAAACTTTTTCCTAACGTCCTGAGACAAATTTGTGTTTTTTTCAATTTTTTCTTGTTGAGAATTTATTATTATTATTATTATTATTATTATTATTATTATTATTATTATTATTATTATTATTATTATTATTCCATTTTTACAGTGTTCTCTTACAACGTTTTTATTTTCTATAATGTGCTTTTACGATTTTTTACATGTTTAGTACAATCTTATATTTGCATGTAGAAATTTGTTAATTAGTACACAATGTAAAAGTTCGTATGACATCGTAAAAGTATGTTTTAATTCGTATGAGGAAATTATATAAAAAAAAATCATAAGAGAACATTGAAAAAAAACCGTAAGAAAAAAAAAAGTTCTAATAAACGCTAATTTGTATAAAGATGGAAAATTTGTAAAAAAAGAAATTTGTAACAAAAAAATCTAACTTTGTAAAAACATATATAAAAGAAATTTATAAAAAATTTATGACAAATTTATACAAAAATAACCAAATTCATATCAAATTTAAAACTGGTTTAAAAATTTGGGAAAAAAAATTGATAATATGTTATACACATTATAACATGCAACATTCACTATCTTGAAACAAACTTCACAGTTAATTACCTATTAATAGAATATAATTTATATATGATATTTTTAAGATAATTATATTTGTTTCCAAAAATGATATTCAACCCATTTTTTGGGTTAAGCAAGTGGTATGGCTTGCAAACAGCCTTAACTTATATCTTTTAATAACTTTTAGAGAACACTATAATACAAACAAGTTTGATATTTGTCTCATGTTATCAAAGTTTTTTTTGCGTACAATAGTTTCAATTTAAGTATCAAAAAGACCATTTTTTTAAATGTATTGTGAGTAAATAGATAACATGGCACCTGATGTCATTTTGGTCAAAAGAGGTTACCCATATAAGATTGATATGATATCTACATAGCTTATTATTATTATTATTATTATTATTATTATTATTATAATAGTTCACCTTCTCCTACCGCCACCCGATAACAAATAACGCCATTTAAATGGTATAACAAGCGGTTTATTGTTGACGGGTAAATCTACACAAATAACACTAAGGAAGATTAGTCACTAAGAGCACAAGTTTTCAAAAAAAAAATGTATATATCTTTTGTTGGTCATTAACACTAATGAAATCATGATCACTACATGATTCTAACCATGCTTGTAAGTCAAAAAAAATGTCTGCTCTTTACTACCCACAAGTTTTCAAGAAAAAATGTATATATCTTTTGTTGGTCATTAACATTAATGAAATCATCATCACAATATGATTCTAACCATGCTTGTACGTCAAAAAAAATATGTGCTCTTTACTACCCACAACTCAAAATAACAAGACTAAAACAAGAAATTAATCATCAATACCACCACATTACAACACTAAAACATACCACAAAATCTGGAGAATTAATCATCAATACCACCACATTACAACACTAAAACATACCACAAAATTTGGAGATGCATATTCATTACCTTTAAGAAAATAATATATAGATTACATTTAAGATCCTGTTAAGAATTGAATCCCTTTCTGAAGTTGAATACCTTTTTCACAGAAACCTAAATCCAGATCGATGCTAATGAAGAAGATTAGTTATCACCGTTGTTTGCCACCTAGATGGATGTTGATGAAGAATATTAGTTATCACCATTGCTCTCAATCAAACAGGGTAAAAGGTTCGCCCCTTTCTGCTCCATGTAATTGATCCAAAAAACTCAAAATCCAATTTAGTTCATGTGATAATCAAATCCAAACACACGAGGAAAATATGTTTATGGATCTAGAATCAATAATCATCAAAGAAAAAAGGGCTTGTCAAATTTTCTTTCATTTATAATTATAGAAAACTCATTGCCGATGAAGACGGAGATTTATAGATACATGCAAGAATGCTACTTTTCGATACATCTAAAGGGAGGAAAGATGTTTTAACACCCGATTTTCAATATAAAGTACACCTAAATTTTTTGTTTTTAAAGCATAAATCCTATGAATATGGTGTATGTTCGTATTAACCAATCAGTATAAGAAGTTGCCAAAAGGATTGTATATATTACTGTACGATGATCCAAGCCTAGCACGGCCACCATTCTCCAATAACGACCTAGAAGAATAGCATTACGGACACCAAGTTTTCTATTGACTTGTAGTTCGCTAACGAAGATATTACAAACACCAAGGCTATCATTATGACCCAATAACAACATACAAGTATATCATTATGGACACCAAGTCTTTCATTGACTTGTATTTCCTAAGAGTTTGTATTATGATCACCAAGACTACCAACTCTTTCTAATATCAACATACGAGTATAACATTACAAACACCAAGTCTATCAGTGACTTGTATTCCTCTGGTCATGGTATTATCGTCACCAAGACTACCATACTCATTGGTTAATGGTATTACGGTCACCAAGACTACCATGATCTATAGTTTCCAATACGATGGTATTTCAGTCACCAAGACTTCCAATAAATCTGATAACTCACATTTGGGAAATTACGATCATCAAGGCTAACCCAAAGTACAAATCCATCTTGAACCTTATCATTATGTTCACCAATACCGATAGGTTTCATTCTCCACCATAGTGAATCCACCACGGTTTATACCTTGTATCTCAATACAACTAAATTCATATTGAAGAAATTGCACTTAGGCTATATCCTAAAGATAGGACAAGTTTTGTTCATAACATTTCCAACAAAACTAGCTATTTAACTCGCATAACATAGTTTATCTATAATTCAACTAATTTAGTTTATTACCTCACATAAAAATAACATGCTATTAAATCCACTCATAACATTTTAATGCAACTATCACCCACACATAGTTATATAAGTTATTAACCCATAGCATATCATTTCATAATAACCATAATGTTGTATTTATCATGAAATATAATAATAAACATACATGTAGATAAAATTTATTTATAATAGGAATATATAGTTACTCACCTAGTTAGTTAGTGAATACTAACTATTATTTGGGAATTAAGCTATGTAATGATTTACAACTCATCACTTGTCCAGACCTATTCGTACAATGTATCAAGTTTATTAGAACATGTCTAAACTTACTGATGTGTCCTAAATTATACATATTTTAAGGGACATTGAAGATACTTTTATGAGCATTTTAATGATTAAAATAGGACAAAATGTCTTTAATTGTTTTATATTTATGTTTTGCACCAAAAAAGGGCATGTTGATAAAATAAAAGCTTTAAAAGGCCATTTGGAGCATTTTTTTTGTTAAGTATTGAACAAGAAAAATAAATGGAAATTTGCAAGTAAAAAAAATCAAAAGATTTTAAAGACAAATGCAAAATTTATGGTATCATGTCGCGACATCCTAATCGCTCTATGAAATAAATTGGTTCTGAAAACCTATAGATAGAGCGCTAATTTTGACCTAAAGGATATACAATACATATTAGAGAGAATACTAATGATTCGGAGAAGAAAATGAGGCATAAGAATGATTAGTTGTATCGGTTTGCTTTACATTTGGTTCAATATTTCATTTATTTCTTTTGTTTTCTTTATTTTGTTTGGGCTAAGTTACCAATACTTTTTTTATATGTAGATGAACTTATTTGATTATGTGTTGATTCATTGAAATGATATTAGAAGTGATTTAATATATTATTTTTACTTTATTAGAGATCCATTAGTATTAGTGTTGATGTTTGTATGTCTATGCAAGTGAGTGTCATAATTTAGATTGACTTTGTGTAACATTCGTTTTTAAGGTTAGTATTTTCAATCCTTTAATTTTGGTTTAATTAAGTTTTGGGAAATTTTTTCTGGTAGTGGCGCAAGGTTTGAGCGTACAAACAAAAATTCATAGCGGCATGACATTTAATGAAAATTGCGGCATAATGGGTCTGATGGGACAAACCCTAGATC
The DNA here is from genome assembly GCF_052625555.1 of Lactuca saligna. Taxonomy (NCBI): domain Eukaryota; kingdom Viridiplantae; phylum Streptophyta; class Magnoliopsida; order Asterales; family Asteraceae; genus Lactuca; species Lactuca saligna. The sequence goes on along the minus strand of NC_136423.1, from coordinate 23,612,975 downwards.
TGAGTATGTGGGCCCTATTTAAGAGCATTGATTATAGGTGTATTTTATGAACCTATTTTGCATGTTTAATTCCTTCTTTATGTTGAATTTAGTTATTAATTAATCCATTTAATTAACAATTAGGGCACTTGCATGTTTTATTCGGAATGCTTGGAACTTCATCATTTTGAATTGTTTTGTAGGCATTGCGGGTATGTGGAGCATGGAGTGATGGAGCATTGGAGCATGAAGAGAAGATGAGTTGGAGGAGTCGTAGAAGAAAACTTAAAGACATAGCCCAAGTTGTAGCATATCATCATAGCAAAGGACTATGTTTAAAATGTGGTTCGTGTTACAACGACACGAGTTGTGTTTGTCATTTTTATATATAATTGAGCAACATGACTTGGTTTAAAGTTACAAAGAAGACAAAGTCAAGTTTGAAGGGCAATTGAAGTTTCAACAAAAAGCATGGTCTGATCCAAAAAAGCACGGTCGTGAGCCAAAACTCACGGTCTACCCCAAAACTCATGGTCACGAGCATAACTGCGTGTTTTCCTGAGAGAAGTTACCACAAGTGCTAAAATAGAGGAATTTGGATCTTTCTTTAGAGAGCTGGTTTTTGGAGCACCTATGGACAATTATAGGAGATTTTTTAAGGCTTCTTATCATTGAAAATACTAGTAATTTCAAATTGTAAGCATTAAACATTTCCAATTTCATCTATTTGTTTGATTTGTTTTTAGCCATGCATGGCTAAAAACCCTACTTCTAGCTCTTGTTGAAAACATGTTGATTATTTGACTAAATACATACGGCTTAATGTTTTGTTTATGATTCTATTCTAGTGATTGGGTTATTGTTTAAAATAGAATCCTAGGACTTAATTTATGTTTGATTGGCCACTTATATGAGTTCAATGCTTGTGTAGTTAATTGACTTTAAGTGGTAGCTAATCGCTTTGTGAAGTTAATGATAGGTAACAAACAATCAGTTTCTTGTTATAGAACATATATCATATGTTTTCACACTTCCGAGCATACGAGAATAAATAAACATTTTTGGGAAGCTTGTTCAAACTTAATGCAGTTTTTCAATGCAATCTAAGAGTATAGGTCTAGTCAAAGAGCGTGTTTTGATTAAATAATTTAGTAAGTAGGAGGTATTAGAGCATGCTAATATCTTTTTATACCAACTTAGAATTGTAATTATGAATCATACAATGGCATAATCAAGTTAAATGACAACATTGACCACTGGAACTAGAACCGTTTAATTCATTGTTTACAAATTTGTTCCATTTTCTACAAGTTTTCAAAGTAGATTTTTATTTACATCATTTAACATCTTGCAAACAAAAGCCCTTTTTTGTGACCGAAGTACCTTGCGCAAAGAGGTATTGAAATTTGTTTCGTCTCTTTAAGGATCAAATCTGCTTATCTTGTACTATTTTTCAGTGCAATATAGTAGTATTTTTGGATTCTACTATGCCTCTTTATTTATTGTGTTTGGCACCCTAACTAAGTTTTCATCATTTCACCAACCTCCATCATTATAGAGCATTCCTTGAAACCCGAGTATCTCTCTCTCTCTCTCTCTCTCTCTCTCTCTCTCTCTCTCTTTCTCTTTCTCTTTCTCTCTCTCTCTCTCTCTCTCTCCCTCTCTCTCTCTCTCTCTCTCTCTCTCTTTATCTCTCCTGTGATACTAAAGTTCCTTTGTGTTCTAGTGAAGATTAAAGGTGAAGGAATGTCATTTTGGTGCTAAGAGTATTTGTTTTAAGCCTTGATCTAGCTTTCCATTCTATTTATGGACCTTTGCAAGTATAAAGTTCCAATCGTGATCCTTATTTTCTTAGATCAATTTATTATGCCATTTTGTCCCTTTTGATCCATTTCTTTGGAGTTCTTGGAGTTTGGAGAACTCCATAAAATTATGTTTGGATTAAAGGCTTTATGGACTAATTAGATTTTGGAAAAATATGTTTACATGAATCTCCATGGTGACATGTATGAGTTTTGGTCTATATTGATATTATGTTTAGAGTTTTGAGGAGTGTGAACCATACAATGGATAATGTTCAAAACTTTATCCATTAAGCATCTTAGAAGATTTAGATATGAGGTTTCAAGCGTCTGACTTAACGAATTAAGTCATTAGAAAGGAAGGATGTTAGGCCAAAAATCATGACGGGACTAGCATGCGGTCATGACATGACGCTAGGGTTTTTTGCGACTATTTATTCGCCTACTGATCATAGTATGACCACTAGCTGGTAACAATGTGATGACACTTGAATTTTTGACCAATTTGAATTTTGGTCAAAAGGAGGTTTTGAGTTATAGACTGAGTTTTAGCCTATGATTGGATAGATAGTTCGCGTAGCTAATTCGTTGGACTTCGAGTAGTTGATTTCAGATCTTTGATATGGTGACTTCTCACTATACTATATAGGACACTAGGTGTCATGGTATGCTAGACTAGTAGGGTCTTGCATATTGGGTTGGACCTGTTGGGCGAGGCTCGCATGGTTAAAATAGACCCAGTAGGTTAGACCTATTTCCATAAGTATATGGATGTTCTATGAGGTATGTGGTATTTAGGGGAACTCACTAAGCTTTATGTTTACAGTTTTAATTTTAAAATATTTCAGCTTGTTCGGGCAGCAAATGAAAGGGTGCGGCTTGATTTCATTGCATCCATTGGAGATTTATTAACTTTATGTGTTTCTATCTTTTTGGTAATCTGATATTCAACTTTTAGAATTGTTAAATTTATATTTTTATTATTTATATACATTTGGAATGAAATTGGTTTGGTTTTCTTATTATTAAAAACGAAAATTTGGTTTGGAATTTGGGATGTTACAAGTTGGTATCAGAGCCTTGGTTTGAGGGATTCAGGCTAGCACTAGGAACATCTGAACTCAAACTAAGGACTGGAAAATTCTTTTTTGTACAAAAATGTTTTTATGAAAGAAAAGGATGTGATGTGTGCAGTTAACCAAAGCTCAAGTAAGTAATTCGCAGAATACCCATACATGTTGATATGTTATTTATGCAACAATATGATATGCATGTTATAAGTTAGACTAAATATCTTCTCAGGATTGCATGCTAACGTGTCTGCTTAGGATATATACCTTTTTGTGCCTGTTATATGCATGTTATGAGCCTAATGTGTGCTTGTTAAGGTTTATGATGACATTGGTGAATTGTCAAGTGATTGCTTTAGAGTTATACATAATTAGGACTACATAGCTTTAGAATTCTTGATTCAGCCTTAGTGCATGTTACTTCCTGATGAAGGCCTTAGGGTAGACACATTTATGTGAATGTCTATCTTATCTTTGGTTATGTATGACTTTCTTTCATGAGGTGATTTGTATACGTTAGGAGAGGCCTTTTTTGCACACAAGTAGAGAGAGGAGATCCTAAGAATTCCTATGTAGTATCTTAGGGTATGAGTACACTGGTATGATAGGATGTCTGGTATTGGCTATAAGGAAGCAACTTAGGAGCTTTACGATGATTCATGGGCAGGTAAGAATAGGTGTGGAAGGTAGTATAGGCCTGTACTATAGGATGCAATTGATTAGTACTTGAATAAGGAAAATTCTCAATGATTCTGAGGAGCGGGTAATTGGGATATAGTGTGGGATAATAATATGAGTTCTTTTTTATTTGTTTCCACTTATACATGCACTATAGTGATATCCAGGAAGTGAGGTAGTGGTTAATGGTTTTGGTTCGGGGAAAATTCACCATAGTGGACTAGGTCTAGATGAAGTAGGCCTATTTGTCTTGGTGGATTCTAAGGCCTCAAGGGCGTTGTTCGGTGTGGTGTTAGCTTTGGTTATGAGTCTCAAGGAGGAGATAACCAAGATGACCGATGAAAGGATTGAAATTACTGTAAGAGTTGGACGGATGAGAGTCAGTTATGTCACTTGCTATGATATGGTAGCGTATACCCCTCCTATCTCCGAGGGGAGGAAGTATCAGGTTCTTAATATGTGATGGATAGATGACATGGAGGGTGCCTTCCACACCAATTTTTTCCCTAGGAGGAAAAATTTTGGTTTGCTTTATACCTATTACAACATGTTGCAAAGGACATTTGGGATTTGATTGCCAATCTATTATTGTGGTTAAGGTAGAGACCATATCAGGGAAGTAGTTTGTGACTCGATATAAGGAGGATCAAGTGTATCTAGTGATGGGCAATCATATGTTTCCATAGTTTTGGATGGATGGCCAACAAATTACGAAACATATACACCATCTAACGCCAGCTACACCTAAAAGGTTCAAGACTATTAGCACTCACTTAATTAATATAGGGAGTTTGAGTTATTGAGGCAAGTATGGGAAGGTGCACGAGAGTACCAGTTGAGCGGTTGTATCTAGGTGTTTCAGATGTGGGCAAGAGGGTCATTTTTATCGGGCCTACAAGTAGGAGAAGAATAGAGTATGCTGTCTTTGCCACTAGTTGGGGCACTTCAAGGTCGATTGTCTGAGGAGAGCACGAAGGGTGATATCTGATCTAGTAATCGTTGTTATCTATTATATTATTATTATCATGTTATGATGTCCCTTGTATTCTTTTAAAGCTTGTGTTGAATTGTGTGGTGTAAACTCATAAAAAAATTACGTGGATAGATCAATTGATTGTTAGAAAAGGGTATTAATGTTATTTTGGGTTTTCCAAAGCTATTCTTCAATTATCCAGAAGGTTATTTCATATTATTAGGAAACGGTGCATGGAATTGGGCTTCAGTGGCTTAGAATTCTGACTTAGCCCTTTTTGGTTGTTCTTTTTTCAACTTTCAGTTTTGACGTTAGGGATCAGGAGAATCTGTCGTTCAAGTATGTGGGGTTATTGGTTCAAGATTATTAGTGCATGAAGGCTAGGAAAGTAGTCTACCATTGCAGTGCTCCTTACTATAAAGTTTTTGTTATGTTCCTTAGGGATCCGTTGGACTTCCTTCAAACGTCAAGAAGAATTCAAGAACTGGTAAGATTATGGGTAGCAAGAGTAGTCATCAAGGAGCTGTTGGGCAAGGAACTCACTATGACAAGTAGTTCACCATGGGAGCATTGAGTATTTTCTTTTGAAGCGGTTGTACCACTTAGGTTATGTGTTGGGTATAGAGAGCATGGTTAGCTCGCAATATGAATCGGGTACCTATTGTCATAGATTTTCAGTTTTTGATCAGTTTGAGAGTAAGATATGTGTATTTTTCATGTGGGATTGATTCATGCTATCATCAAAAGAAGGAGCGAGAAAATGGCTACTGAGGATAAACTTTCAATAAATGTTGTTATCGTTAAAGGTAGAAGTGATATCTTTCATGATTTCTATGTGTCAACAATATACAAGATTTATGGATTTTGATGGTTTGGTACATTTTTTATCAACCAATTATAGTGTTCATCGTCAGCGAATGAAGTCGTTTGAATGTTTTTAACAAGAATTTTTGAAGGTTTAAATAGAGTGGAAACTTTTCATCAAAGTTATAGAAGTTATATATCCAAACTTTTGGGTGAGGGCGCCCTTAGTTTATTTGGTTGTCGAAATGTTTCTTCTAGGTAATTAGAGTCCGACTGTTGTTTTGGAATACTAGAAGTTTAGATGTCAAATCAAAGCTTGTTAGTAGGATGACACATACGTGCCTAGAGGCCCACTAAGGTGTTGGTCATGAGTCTTCAGTCCCATACAGGAATGATGGAAAGAGTGGAGTTGTATCGTGAGCTTCTTATTCCAATGGTAAGACTCGATAGTTATGTGGTTGAGACTCATCTTGGTACGTTAGTGTTTTTCGCATGGTTTTGGTGTTTGATCATTATGGAAAGAAAGACTTTTTGATGCTTAGTGGATGATAGGTTGTGGGTCATGTGTTGGTAGATGTTGATTTGTTGGAATTCATGGATGTGCATCATAAATTCCTTATCTAGTTTCTTCATTTGTTGACCCCTGTTTTTTTATGAGTTTTGTTCATTAGGAGTTAAGCTACCAGTGATGGGGTACTGGGTTTGGAGACTTCGAAATGTGGTGTTCATTGTAGATCTTTTGGATGATTAATCAGGTTGCTACGTACCTAAGCTGGGATTGGAGTTTAGACACGAAATAAGGTTTTTGTTTGTCCATTTTTACGTTTGTGGGAGCATTGGGTTAGTGATGACTTGTTAGGAAGTCAAGTGTGCACCTAAGGCCCCGTAGGCATTAAGTTCTAGATCTAATATCGTTTGATTTGTTTTTGTTAGGATGTTTTTTTAGTACTCGCTTCATAGTAAGATAGTATTGTTCGTAGTCGAGGGGACTATGGGATATATATATATATATATATATATATATATATATATATATATATATATATATATATATATATATATATATATATATATATGGAGGATGATCGCTAGCATGGAGAATAATTTTTGAGGATTCCATACCAACGTATATTTGTTCTTGCAAGTTTAACATTAGTTTAAATAGTGTTTGCGTTATTGAATTCCCAATTTTGAACGTTTTCACAAGAAGATTGAGTGAACCTTCAGGTGCAAGATAGGTAATGGTCGCGAGTTGTGTAGGCTTAGGTGATTGGATTCTAAATCGCAATGTTGTCCAGAAGGCCTCAGGAACGACTGTTCTTTGTGAAGGTTATTTTCGAATGATTGGTAAAGTCATAAGGGTTTGTGTTAGGATAGTCTCTTATATTTTAACCAATTCGAATTTTGGTGAAGAAATCCAATACAAGTGGGGGATGATTGTAACATCCGTTTTCTCGGATAATATTTTCAATACTTTAATTTTTAATCAGTTAAGTTTTGGGAATTTTTGTTGGTAGTGACATGAGATTTGAGTGTAGCGGCATGACATTTAATGAAACTCTCTGTCGGATGAGTCTGATCGGCCAAACCATAGATCTTGGGATTTGCACCCTATTTAAGAGCACTAACCCCAATGTTTGTAATGTCACCAACCTTTATCATCAGAGATCATTCCTTGCATCCCTAGCCTATCTCTCTCTCTCCTCTCTCTCTCTCTCTCTCTCTCTCTCTGATGATCATGAAGTTCCTTTGTGTTATGGTGAAACTTGAAGGTGAAGGAATCTCATTGTGGTGCAAAGAACCTTTATTTTAAGCCTAGATCCAACTTCTAATTCATATTTTTGGACCTCTATGAATATAAATTGATGTGAACTATGAGCATTTGATTTGGCATGCAGAATTAAAGAACACATAGAACACGGTGATTTGGGTGATAAACATGTATTGGATCATAGGAATCAGTACAAAAAGGGTATAGATCTAGAACTTCATAAATACCTCACTCACTAGTCACTATGAACTACATCTCTCAAGCACACATTTACAAGTGGTATGGAACCCAACTTAAACAATGGTGCTTACATCTCTCTTTCTCTTTCTCTTTCTTTCTCTCTCTCTCTCTCTCTCTCTCTCTCTCTCTCTCTCTTTCTTTCTCTCTCTATCTGTATCTCATGACACAAGTTTAAACAGTGGGTCTACATGAGTCAAACCATTACAAAGTCATACATGGATAGCTTTGCAAACCAACATTCTCTCCCTCAAAGTTACGAATGGATGACCCGCTTCAAATCTTCCAAATCGAGCAACTTCACGAACCAAGCCTCAAACGTGACACATATAGAAATGAACTTCAATTCTTCAATCTCTTTCCAATCCGGGTTATAGAGAGCAAGACCGTACAAACCAAGCATTAAAAGGCAATTAGGAGTATCCAAATCTCCAAAAAAAAATTACCCAATTTTGAGCATAAAAGCACACTCCAAAAATCATCAATAAATCCAAACCCATCATAATATCGGGAAAACCCAAATAACTTCCAAGTCTCCAATAAAATCACTTCATAAACTTCATTGCTCAAGGTCACTTCGGTCTTCAAGTACACATAATATAAAAAATTCAACTTTCGAATTCCCATATTTAAATCTCTCCCCCTTTTTATAATCAAAAAATGATTATAAAACCAAAAACGAATGAGAGAGCGCTCAAAATTAGAATTTTTCTATCCAAATGTCCCCCTTAACAGATGGCATAAATATTTATCTTAAATCCAAAAAATCCAAAAAATCTTTAGTTTTCGAATTCATTCACGAGCTGCCTTTCACAAAATTTCACAAATATGGGTAGAAATTGTCAATTTCGAAATTCTACACCGACCTGGTGCTCCCAAAATAGCCTAAGATGCAACACTTTACCCCATTTGCGAAACTGGGCATAAAGTGTTAATTCACATTAACTGTAGGGTCCTGTTTCGAAAATATTCCCATTTTTCAGAATTTTCAGCCTAATGTCAAAGTTGGTTTTATTCTGCCATTTATCACAAACTGCAGGGATTCGAAACGACACTTCTTCATGCTTCATAAGTTTTGTCACCATTTCGAAGTTGGGTAATTTTTGCCACTTTGTTAAAATTCCAGGGATTCGAATCGACTGAATTTAATTCTCCTCCACTTGGAATTAGCTTTTTTGATTTATACGTCGACATTCACTATTACCCAAAGAATGAACATAGCAAAGAACAAATTAATTACCCACAACGAAGACTTCGAAAACGAAATTGGATCCTTGATAACGAACCGTGTATAGGTCCTTAACAACGAATCTAGACAACCCTTAGAAATCAAACCCATCGTCTATCGATTCCAACCTATTCGATTCACATTCGATTAATCAACCAAGCCTTCGTTATTTGACTCCAAAATCGACATTAATACTTTGAGACCCCAAAATTGAATTCCCAAACACACAACCTTCACTTTTAGTTTTCAACCCAAATCGATTCTTCAATACTAGACTAAAAATATCACCAATCGATATCGAATCCAATTTGAATATTACCATTTCCAAATCATTAATCAAATATCATCCTTTGAAATCAAGCCATCAACCAAAAACAACGTCAACCCAATGTCCAATTGAATGTGATGCGAAACCCGTTCGCCTCATTTCGAATTCTCAATATCAGTCGACATTGACATAAATAATATTAGGCTACGGAATCAAGATTCGAATCTCCAGAATCGATTACGAACGATGAGGTACCCATAACCTTTGCAATTCGATTCTTCTTTCTCAGCCTCACATGTTCGACATAAAAAACATAGACCCAACCAATTTTCTAAATTGAACCCCAAATCAAACTTGATTTCGACATTCATAGCGCATGTTCAACTTGTATCCAACAATTTCAACCTCTAATTCTTTGATTCATCACTTAAAAATCAACTTTGACTTTTTCTTAGTATGTTTTTTGATTTCAAAGTTCAACAAACAAGAAATTGACGATTCTAACAGCAATTTTCATATCAAAACGTTATCAAACAACTGTTCTTCGCCTCCTTCAAGTGTTCTTGGTCAAAATATTTAAAATCAATTACTCAATTTTTGATTTCTAAGCTAAGACTTGAACAAAATTGATTCTGAGATTGAACACATAACATAAAATCGATTCACAAGGCCATTTTCACAATCAAAACAAGCTCTAATCGATTATTCAGAATCATTAAAATAAAATCGAAACTCAAGAACAAAATTCAAAACGAGAGTTAAGAATCTACAACACGTTAATGCATATGATGAAAATGAAACCAATAGTGACTTAAAATTGAACGATTTATGAATTTTGGCTTTACAGACGTTTACACGGCCATGTAAATGGAAGCCTTGCGTTTACGCGGGCCGTGTAAACGTAGATTTCTGTGCAGTATATTTTTGCGTTTACGCGGGCCGTGTAAATGACAGTGTTAATTTACACGGGCCGTGTAAACATAAACGTGAGTTTTAAAGCAGTTTTTCACCATTCTTAAAAGGGGGAACCGACTTTTTACAGAGGGGGTCGACTTTTGGAGTAGAGAAGGCGAATTTCTTGAGGATTTTGAAGTTGATTAACACTTGGGAACATTTGATTTCATTTTGTAAGAACTTTAATTTCATTTTCTAGATTTGTGATCTTGTTCTAGCCATGAGTGGCTAGAACCCTAAATTCTCCAACTTTATGTCTTGACATTTGGATGTGATTTCAATCATATGACTTGATGTTTGCTTTCAATTTTCTATCTAGTGAATTTGATTTTGTCTCAATTGAATGTTTGATTCTAATTGTGATTCTTATTGGCCATTTGGATTAGGGTTAGATCATTCAAGTTATCTAATTGCAAAATCCATAATTGTTTTGTAAATTGGACTAGGTAACAAGCACTAATCTGATTTCTCTTGAATGAAATTAGTGTAAATCTATTCACACATTCTTATGCTCCCGAGCTTATGAGGAGTATTGATTATTGTTGGGAACATTCACATAAAGTTTAATGCAATCTTTCAACCTAATTCTAAGAGCTTGTTTAGATTAGATTGGTAAGGTTAGGATTAATCAAAGAGCTTGTTTTGGTTAATTATTGTGGTGAATGGGAAGTGTTAGAGCTTGTTAACACTTTCAAGTACCAACTTAGATAGAATTAAACAAATATCTTGTCATCCATGGAATCACATTGCTAATTTGTCTTGCATAGAGTTGGAGTTCTCACAAATCCTGAATTTGTTTCATTTAATTGATCATTTACTTATTGCTTTATTCTTTTGTTTAAATCATTGCATACCAACCCCCCATTTATGTGACCATTATTGTACCTTCCGTAAAAAGGTATAAACTTTTGTTCCGTGTCTCTGTGGATCGACCCTACTTACCTTGTATTACATTTCTAGTAAAAAGTAGTAGTGTTTAAGAAGTTATTTTACCCCTTTATTTGTTGGGTTTGACACGCTTAACAGTGTACCAAGGTTACGTTGGGCGTATACCTCGGATAAGGTTGTCAGCCGAAGCCAGCTGTCTTGCACCGTCGGATGGATCAGATCGGAGCTACGCAGGGGGTAACTTCTTCGGACGCGGGGGGTACTGCGAGGGAGACGTGTCACAATCCGAAGCGAAGCCATGGTCAACAAGCAACGGCCCAGATGCAGCCACATCATCAACCTCGCAACAGGTCTCGCAAATTTACTTTCCGGCTTCTAAAAATCATAACTTTCGCATACGAGCTGCGTTTTTGACGTTTTTTATATCCACACGAAGGTGGGCGTACTCTACAACTTTTGTTTGGACTCCGTCGGCTAATTTTGACTTTATTTGAAAATCTATATTATTAACAGGCCGGGACAGGATTGGTCCGTTAAATTCTCATAACTTCTTCATCTAACGTCCGTTTTCACCAATCTTTTTCTCGTTACGCTACTCTTAACGAGATCTTCGATTCTCATTTAGGTTGTGTCAGATAAAAACCGTTCGATCTAATATTCGAATTTCAGGTTGTACACTGCTAAGCCGAAACTTCGAAAAATCATAATTTCCTCATACGAAGTCAGATTTGGGCGTTCTTTTTATGGATGCTCTTGGTTTAACGTATTCTATGACTTTTGTTTAGATCGCTAAGGCTAAATCTTACTCTATCGTAAATTCACTGTTTACGCTTCCCGGTGCCGTGCCGGTTCCATCGCGAAACTTCGACGGGCCATAACTTCTTCGTTATAACTCGGATTTTGACGTTCTTTATATGTACGGAAACCTTGTGACATATACTAAAACCTGGTTGATATTATTTATTCTTAATAATCTTTTGTCGAAAAGTCGTTTTCGACCCTTATTGCCTCTAAATTGACTAGCCTGAATCTGCGGACGTTACAGAATGAGAGAGAGCATCTTAGTTTCGGCCGTCATAAGTACAAGACCAAAAAATGAAATATTCCTCTCTCTTAATGCACAAAATGTGAAGTCCTTAACCAAAAGGTTGTAGGACTTTAAGCAACCATGTCCGTAACACATTATTATGCCCATGAATGCAAGCTAGTCTTGAATTCTTTTCACTAAACAAATGAAATGCCTATACTCTCATTTGTCTAGCCAAATGTCGAAAATAGGAACAAAGAAGAAGATAAAACTATAAATTTTATAAGCTATTTTATAAAATATAACTTTAACTCTTTGGCAAAAAAACAAAAACATTTATCTAGTCTAAAAATGTTGTGCATGCCTTATTAACTCATACCATATGAATTATATATAATATTACTTACATATTAAAATTATTATTTCCTAGAAATAAATAATTTCCAAATTAATTATAAGAGTTTATTAAATATTTATTAGAATCAATTTCTAATAAATAATCAATTGTGTCAAGTTGTTGTTAGTGTGACCTATTATGATCATATGTTAATTAGAAATGTCACTCTAATATGATTCTTGAGCATACTAGATCTTTCAATCTCCCACTTGCGCAAGATTTATATTAAACTGATATGGACAATGGTGAACGTCTAGCAATGTGTCACTGCCCCCTTCAACATACGACTTTTTGCCATTCTATCAACGCCTAATTACCAAAAAGCTCCAAGCTACAATTGGTGTATAAGGTAAGTTTATCAGTTATCCCTTTGTCACAGACATCATGTTAAACATGAGATACATATCACAATCAATCTCATATGGTGTTCAACTTTTGGTAAGGTGCCATAGATTTCTAACTCTCAACACATAAGAGAAACAAATCTCATATTGACTACAAAAGCCTCTTGCATAGTTCATACCATCCCTGAAAATGGCTTTTACAACTGCCCGATTAAAGTCCAGGGTTTGATCATATCTAAGCATAGTACTCCCTACACTTAAGTCCTAATATATATCTCAGGTGTTAAGAATACAAAGATATTACCTTTTAGTCAAGTATCATTCTTGATAGCGAACCATGAGATGATCTTGATGTTGGTCAGTTAAATACAAGTTCTCTAACAAGTACTTATGAAACTTGGTTACAACCCATTGCCTACCGTCATCCAGGTAAATTCAACCAATTCAATTCATATTAGTCTTATTTCATAAATGTTCTCATAATTATAACTGACTATGAACTTTTAGAATAATAAGATTATCCATGGATTAAACATGTTAATATATAACACAAATATTGATGTTATGATCATATCCTAGTATATAATGTAACGCCCGTGTTTTTGGGCTAAAGCACTAATGATGATGTAATAATCTAGGTCCACTATTTTAACTCGTTTTGAAATAATAAGAATGAATTATGTAAATTTATGTGTTTTATACTTAATTATTATGATTTAATAAATTAAGGATAAATATAAGTTTCGAAAATAAATGTTAGATAAACACTAGATCTATGAAGAAAGTTGTAGCGGACGAAACAAGGATTATGGAGATATAAAGAATACCGAAATCCGAGTTATAACGAAGAAGTTATGACCTGACGACGTTTTGCGACAGAACCGGCACGATGTTGTGTGACGTAAAAAGCGAGTTTACGATGAAGTGCATTTTCTAAGATTTGACATAACAGTATGCAACCCAAAATTCAAATTATAGATCAAGCGATTTTCAGCCGACACAATCTAAACGAGAATCGAAGATCTTGTCGATCGTAGTTTAACGGTAAAAAGACAGACAAAATCGGGCATCGGATGAAGAAGTTATGAATTTTTAACGGACTTTTCCAGTCCCGCCCTATTAAAATATAACTTTAAAAAAAATTCAAAATTGGCCAACAGAATCTAAACGAAAGTTGTAGAGTATAAACTCACCTACGTGTGGATATAAAGAACGTCAAAAATGGAGCCCATATGCGAAATATATGAAAATTTGAAGTTTTAGACACAAAGTTCGAGGAGGTCGTATGCCTAGCGTATTCGGACTACACCCCGCATACTTGCACTAGGTCCGAAATTAGCCACATCACCTTTCCTTCTCACGCAGACACATATCACACATGTCTGAAGCTTGAATTTTGATCAAATGCCACGTTTGGTTCTACGCACAGCGTACTCGGTCTACACCCTGCGTACGATGTATGCCCAACATACCGAGGATTACACCCAGTGTAATGTAAGTCTTCGGCCACTATAAATAGACTGCGAGGCATTCTGGTTTCTTTTTACAAAATTCACACTTATACACCCTAAACTCTTTCTCAAACTATCCTAACACCCCCAAAGCCCAGGGTACCTTCCTAACACCATAATAAACCCTTGGAGAGCCCGAAGTCTCCTAGAAAAAGAGTTTTTCCAGTCGAAACTCTGCCCCTGTAAAGCCCGGTTTTTGAGCAAACCTCCCAGTTTCATCGAAAAAGATTGTTTTCAGGGACGAAGTGTTGTCCAATTACCATCTTATCATGCGAGTGTATAGTCACTTTCATCTTACACATTTATATGAAGTATTTTCTATAAAATACGTGCTATGTGTATATATATATATATATATATATATATATATATATATATATATATATTGTTTGTTTGTTTATTTGAGATGGGTGTTAAATGAATGTTTGATACAGGTTTTAAACTGTATATATATTTTAATCTATAAATATGTTGGGTAAAACATGGGTTGATGAAATACTTGATGTGTTTTAAAATGATGAGAGGCCTCGATGTAGTTATTGTTCCAGTCATCTAGCGGAGTACAGATGACGACCACAATCCTTTCAAGATAGTCCAGTGGAATGCTAGTAGGCTCGCAACATGTAGGTGCTCGTGAACGATGTATTCACCGGTGTACTCCATCCCCCTCATGGTTTCCTTATGGACATATATGGCTGAGGAATCCTCTTAGCAGTACTGTCTATCTCGATGATGATCCCGAGGCTAGGTCCCTTGTAATAAGTGTTTAGGGATGTAAAATGAGGATAACGGGAACAGGTAATTAGGGTTATTTTTGGTTGATGAAATTAATAAATTTATTTATTGTGGGTTGAAAACCCTATATGTTCACCAGGCACCTATGCCTGACCTACTCATCTTTCTATATTACATGTAGTGGAACAAGAGCATAGTTGGATGATGATGAGGGATTTTTTGGATTATAGGGCAGTAGATGTAAATAAATGTTGTAAGGCCTATATTGTACTGTTTATACTTTTGGTCTGTATCGATGTTGACATCCCAAGTTTTGTAATGAAATGATAAATACATTTCTTTAAGAAATGCTTTGATAAAATTTTATCATATTTTGTTTTGGTAATAAATTCTACATCATTTTTATTTTAGATTACTCGGATTTTATTATAAAGGCATATACAAAATTAGTCTTTTCTGGCTGTGAACATGGGGATGTCACAGTTGGTATCAGAGCATTAGTTTAAGAGAATTAGGTATTTGTAGGATTTATAGACTTAAACATAGAAGGCTAAGTGATGATTGTGAGATAAGTGTCTACCATATTTTAGACATGAGCACTAGTATATTTTAGGAAAGATGCCTAAAATGCTTTTATGTGCTAAATGTTATATGTTTGTCATATATGATATTATTTGTGCGGATCTATGGTATGTTGTCGACCAGATCTGAAAACCTTATGTGTTCAGGATTCTAAGCGTATGACTACGATATTAGCACTAGAATGTAATGTTTCAGAGTGATACGGAGAATTTAAATATCTATCATGAATAAAGATCAAAATTCGCCTAATTTGGTGTATAGATCATAATGGAAAGAACTCGAAGTGGAGCTGGAAATGCGAATAGGAATCAACAACCTCAACCCCAAGTGATGGAGCAGGTGCCTATAGTAAAAGCTGCACTAGAATCAATCACAATGGATGGAGTACAAGCCATAATTCAAAAAATGATGGCTAAACAAAGGGAAGAGATGAGACAACTATTACTGAACAAAAAGAGTGAACCTTCAATGTCGTTTGAACAACCTAAGCTAAATGACGGTTAATAAGAGGAAGGAAATTATAGTCGATATTTTGGTCAAGCTGAACTGCTTGTGGTTAGGAGGAATAACCAAGAGGATGGAGTTGAGAGAAATGGATGCAAGTACAAAGACTTTATGACTTGCAAGCCGTCAACGTTCACTGGAAAGGAAGATCCTTTCAGAGTAATGGATTGGATCTCGGTGATGGAGTTAGCCTTCATGACATGTGGTTGCAAAGGCAAGCTACAAACTATATTTGCAGCGTGTCAGTTCAGGGGTGGCAATGTTCGCTGGTGGAACACTCTGGGAAAGACCCTAAGCCCTAATGTGCCACTGCAACTGTCTTGGACAGAGTTTTTGGTGCATTTCAAGCGCAAGTACTGCTCAACCCAAAATCTTCTTGAGCTAGAGAACCAATTTCTAACATTGAAGAAGGGGAGTATGTCCATCGATGAATACACTAACAACTTCACAGACAAAATGAAGTTTTCTTTGTGTATTGTCCCACACGAGCTGTCAAAAATTAATAGGTACGCAAAGGGACTTCCATGGGAGTATGAGGTGCCAGTACATCAGACACTTACTCTAGAGGCAATTATCTGGGCTGCCAAGTCTGTTAAAGAGATGATTAAAGGAAGAGCCGCCAGCAAGGTTGAAGTTGGAGAGAAGAGAAAGTTTGAAGGAACTTCAAGTTCCAACAAGAAAAGTAAATTCTCGAAGTCTGGTTCGATAGGAAGAGGAGTCGAAGCAAAATAGTGTCAAAAATGTAGAAGGGACATGTTGGGAAATGTAGCAAGGAAGTTACTTGTTTTAAATGTGGAAAGTTTGAAAATTATGCCAATGAATGCACCTTCAATAGGAAAGTTTTTATGGGTGCAACGAAGAAGGGAACATTTTAAGGGACTGCCTGAAGAAGAAGAAGGAGGCAGCAAGGCCCAATCTCCCACCAAAGCCAAAAGCCAGAGCTTTTCAAATGACATTGGAAGTCACAAAGGATGCAATGGATTTCGCTTTAGGTACCTTTCTTGTAAATGGATTGCATGCCAATTTATTGTTTGATTCCAGAGCAAATTACTCTTTTATATCACCTAAATTTGGCGAAAGACTAGCGTTGCCTATAGAAAAACTTGATGATGCCCTAATTGTAGAAGTTGCTAGTGGAAAATTTATACCTATTAGCGATTGCATTAAGAATATCGTCATCGACTTGAACGGAAACAAATTCCATGAGGAGTTGTTACCCATTGAGTTGAATGGTTTCAACATCACACGGGGGATGAATTGGCTTGGCGCCAATGATGCCGAGATACTGTGTAAGAAAAAAAATAATGAGGGTAAACTCGCCTGGAAAAAGAGTCATTTATGGTGTACGGAGACAAACGCAGAGTAAATTCTGGCATCATTTCCTTGATGAAGGCCATAAAATGTTTGTCTAAAGGATGCACATCATACTTGGCGTTCGTGATCGATGCCAAGATGGAGAAGAATGAAATGTAAAATATACAGTGGTGTGTGACTATCTGAAAGTCATTCCCGAAAATCTTCCTGGATTGCCCCCTGATAGAAGAGTGGAGTTTCGAATAGACTTGTAACTAGGAACAACACCAATAGAAAAAGAACCAAATCTATTAGCACTAACGGAAATGAAGGAGCTTATGATGCAACTTCAGGAATAGCATGAGAATGTGCATAGACTACAGAGAGCTGAACAAGGCAACAGTAAAGAACAAGTACCCATTACGAAGAACTGATGACCTGTTCGATCAGCTGTAAAGTTCGAGCTATTTCTCGAAGATCGATATTAGGTCAAAATATCATCAGCTAAAGGTGAGAGAGCAGGATACTGAGAAGACTAAATTCAGAACAAGATATGGATACTATGAGTTCTTGGTTATGTCGTTTAGACTAACCAATGCTCCAACAACATTCATGGATTTGATGAATAGGGTTTGCAAACCATTCCTTGATAAATTCGTGATAGTGTTCATAGATGATATATTGATTTATTCAAAAAGCAAGCAGGAGCATGGAAAGCATCTGGGAGAAGTGTTAGAAGTTCTGAAGAAGGAGAAACTATATGCAAAGTTCTCCAAATATGACTTTTTGATTCAAGAAGTCCAAGTTTTGGGTCATGTGGTTAACCAAGAAGGGATTATGGTTAGGCCAGCTAAGATTGAAGCTATAATAAAGTGGGAACAACCATAGAGTCCCACGAAGATCTGAAGCTTTCTGAGATTAGCTGGATATTACCGAAGATTTATCCAATAATTTTCTTTGATAGCTGCTCCATTGACAACTTTGAACCATAAAGGATCTACTTACACTTGGAATACGAAGCATGAGGAAGCATTCGAGAAGCTAAAGAAGAAGTTGTGTAAATCACTGATTCTTTCTTTACCGCAAGGAGTTGAAGACTTCTCAGTTTATAATGATGCATATGGAATTAGGTTAGGTTGTGTTCTGAGCCAAAGGGATAAGGTGATAGCATATTCATCGAGATAATTGAATGAACATGAAAAGAACTACCCTACTCATGATTTGGAGTTGGTAGTGGTAGTATTCGCCCTAAAGATATGGAGGCATTATCTTTATGGCACAAAGTGAAATCTTTTCACTGATCATAAGAGTCTTCAGTATCTCTTTAATTAGAAGGAATTGAATATGAGAAAACGACACTGGCTAGAGTTGCTTAAGGATTATGACTGTTAAATACTTTACCACCCTAGTAAAGAAAATGTTGTAGCTGATGCTTTAAGCAGAAAAGTGAACCTTGAAAAGAAAATTCCAAGAGCATTAAGAATCAAAGTTGTCTCAACGATTGTAGAAAGCATCAAGAAAGCTCAGAAAGAAGCTTTAGAGAAAAATGACCGAAAGGAAGAACGTTTGGGCAAAACGTTAGTGTTCGATATAAACGGTCAAGGACTGAAGGTATTCCAAGATAGGATTTGGGTACCTAAAACAGGAGGAATAAGAGATCTTCTGATGGAGGAAGCTCACAAGACCATATACTCAATTTATCACGACAGCACGAAAATGTATAGGGATTTGAAACCCAACTACCGATGGCCGACGATGAAGATTGATGTTGCAAAGTATGTGGCCGAGTGTATGACATGTGCGAGGGTTAAGACGTAGCATCAGAAACCATATGGGAGTTTAAAACCTTTACATGTACCCATGGGTAAATGGGAAGACATCACCATAGATTTTGTGACTAAACTACCCAAAATGAAGAGTAGTCACGACATGATTTGGGTGGTCGTTGATCGGTTTACTATAAGTGCACACTTCATAGCAATCAATGAAAAATCGTTGATGAATAAACATGCAAATGCTTACATG
Organism: Lactuca saligna; assembly: GCF_052625555.1. Lineage (NCBI taxonomy): Eukaryota > Viridiplantae > Streptophyta > Magnoliopsida > Asterales > Asteraceae > Lactuca > Lactuca saligna. Next base: position 23,593,905 of record NC_136423.1, on the reverse strand, counting down.
AAGGAGATACTAAGACTTCATGGTGTTCCTTTAACGATTGTATCATATCGTGATAGTCGTTTCACGTCAAGGTTTTGGAGAATTCTACAAGAGTAATTGGGTATGAAATTGTGTCTAAGTATAGCCTACCATCCGCAAATTGATGGTCAGAGTTAATGAACGATTCAAAAATTGGAGGATATGTTGAGAGCATGTACCCTGGAATTCCAAGGTAACTGGGATGAACATTTACCTATGCTAGAATTTTCCATCAATAATAGTTTCCACTCGAGCATCAAGTTTGTGACAACCCGAAATTTCCATTATGTACGAACATTATCAAATCAATAGAAGTTAGAATAGTCACAATAAAATTTCAGACTTTCCGGTATAAGTTTGAGTATTTCAAGGTTTACACTTAAGGAGATATCAGGAGAGTGGATGCACTAGGGTTTTGTGCAACTTTGTTATTCCAAAACTCTATTATATTAGAGTTCATTTCGTGAATGAAACATTTCTTTATAAAAATCTCAAGACTATATATAGAAATCTGAACCACATTCATTCATTAGTTACAATTCCAACTAGAGAAAAGCCAAATTCTCTCTCACAGATCTTCGAGTTTTCATCCCACATCATGAGTACTTCTATCTAGTTGTAATATATAGCTTAGATTGTGCCTAATAACATCAAAATCAGATCAAAACCCCAAGATTTGAGAGTTTACCGCCCAAGAACACTTGGAGAGTAAACTCTTTTATAAGGGCCAAAGTGTGCCCAATGTCCCTCCAAACCTTGGAAATGAACCTTGAGACTACCTGATAGCTTCATTTTATTTACTTCTTTTTATAGTTTATTTTAGCATATTTCATTCATAACTTAGATAATTTCCATGCATATTTTCCTTTTTATTATTTTATGACTATTTCGAGTACTCTCGAATCTTGTGAGCATAATTGCAGGTTTTCGGGTCTAGCGGAGCGGGAGTGTTCGGGACGTATAGGAGGCGATGAGATTTGGTAGACAAAAATGACGTTGGGCTTGATGGGTAGTGGAGATGATGCATGGAGTGATCTTGATGATTATTTGAAGACTTGGAGAGAAATAAGCTTTAAATTTGCAAGATGCGGGGGAACATTCAAGCGTATGAAAATTATTAATCGGGCGAGTTCACGAGCTTTGGAGGATTTGGAGAGGTCAAATTGGGCTTTAAATGAAGAAAACCTTGAAGAAAATGGGCTAGGAGGTGATTGGATTCGATCTGGGCTAGTGGGATATGCTTTAGAGGCCCAAAATCTCAAAGAAGCCCATGTCAGGCACCACCCGCGCAACCCACCCGCGCAGCAGCACGCGGGTCGCGCAAGGCCCTGCAGGGGTAGTTTCGGAAATTCTTCTTTTAAGCTATTTGAGGAAGTTTGGTGCCCATCTTTTGCATACTCTTGGACATCCGATTTTTGAAGATTCTCTCTGGAGTTTTGGAGACTTTTGAAGGCCAAGAACCCTTGAAGAACATCATATTTTTACCTCTTGATTCTTGCTTAATGTTTGGTACAAATTTCTCTAACTTTGTTTCTTTGTGTTTAGCCATGCTTGGCTAAACTAATCTTGGTTGACTTTTGTTTAATCCTTTGAACTTTTGTTGAATGTTGAAGAATCCATGAACATGTTCTTGAATCTTTATGGGAATGTTTTGTGTTTTAACATCTTATCATTACTTGTATGTTTTAGTTCATGAGTTCAAATGTGTTTGTGGTGATTAGTTGGTTAATTTCTTGATTAAGTAAAGGATCCTCAAATTAGCAAGCAACAAATTATTTTTGTGTTGTTTTTGCTTCACACAATCATAAAAACATTTCCTCCAACATGGTGGTGAAAGCATTTGACCCCTCTTGGATTTGGTGACTTTTTGGTTCTTAATGCTAGTTGACTTTCACTAATTACATGCTATTTGGAATTAGTGACTTTGACTAAGGAAATTGTTATGAGCTTCTCTAGCCATTTCAACAATTAAGAAAAGTCTAGGTAATCTCAAGCTCCTTGGATTACTATAGCTAAATTGAGGATTAAAAACAAGTATTGCACCATTGAATTCTAATGATATGTTCATCAAAAGTCAAAGTGAGAAATCTTTAAGTCAACCATCTTTCCCTTATTAATTTTACATCAAATTCTTATTTTTGTTGCAATTGTCTATTTAAATCATAGTTAATTCTAGTTAACTTCAAGTATTTCAAAACACCAAAACCCCCTATTTTATTTTTATCGTTATTTTACAAGTATTTTTACAAAGAGATTTTCCATAGAGTTAGAAATTGAACCAATCTCCGTGGATTCGATCCCTTTACCACTATACACTATTTTAGTGTGTAACATTTAGGGTTATTATTTGTGTTGGCCTCGACAACCACCAAATTTTTGGCGCCGCTGCCGGGGATTGGTTTATTTTTAATCAATTTGTTTCTCTATGCCCAGATCTCAGCGTACAGGTGACTTGATTTACAATCCAGAAATCGAAAAAGAAGCAAGGCGTTTGGCAAAGGAAAAGCGAATTGAACGTGGTCAAACTTCTAATCCCCACGGGGATCCGGAGGTCGAAACCGCTTCACTAAGCGACATAGAGCCTGATTCTAGTCCCGACCTTCGCCAAGAAATTCCCGAAACACCACCCCTACAACAAAATCCACCCATTATTGAACCAATTGAAATGGCGGACGGAGGAGAAGTTCCCGAAATAACTTTGAGGCAAATGATGGAGACCGATGTTACACAAACTCCAACCGGTATCAATTACCCGGTTTTGGAAGGAGGCTCGGAGTTGAAGTCAAGTTTAGTCCATCACCTACCGACTTTCCATGGATTGGAGAATGAAGACCCTCATAAGCATTTGAAGATGTTCCACATTATTTGCACTAGCATGAAGCCACAAGGGTCAACCGATGACCAAATCAAGCTAAGGGCATTCCCCTTTTCATTGGCCGATAGAGCAAAAGATTGGTTATTCTATCTTCTACCGGGGTCGATCAACTCATGGACCGACATGGCAAGAGCTTTCCTCGACAAGTTTTATCCCGCCTCAAGAGTCTCAAGTCTTCGAAATGAGATTTGTGGAATCCGCCAAGGTCAAAATGAGACTTTCCATGATTATTGGGAGAGGTTCAACAACTTGTGCTACAGTTGCCCACAACACCAAATTCCGGAACAACTCCTCATTCAACACTTCTATGAGGGATTGTTGCCAATGGAGAGAAGACTAGTTGATGCCTCAAGTGGTGGAGATGTATTTAGTAAAACCCCACAACAAACAAGACAACTTTTCAACACCATAGCCGCAAATTCACAACATTTTGGCCCTCGCCAAGACATGAAGAGAGACACACAACACAAAGTTAATGAAGTGGGAACATCGAATCTTGAGTCTCAAATAAAAGATCTAACATCCGTCGTCCAAAAGCTAGCCATGGGACAAACTCCACAAGTGATGGTTTGTGGAATATGTGCAACCATGGGACATCCTACGGATATGTGTCCCATCCTTCAAGAAGATGCGGAGCATGTGAATGCCACGGGAGAATTCCAAAACTACCACAACAAACCATCCGGGTACCAAAATGCATATAATTCAAGTTGGAAACCAAATCCCAACGGAAGCTACAACCCAAGACCATTGCCTCACAATGCATTGGTTAGACCGTCCTATCCACCACCACAACCTCAATACCAACATCAACAACCACACTATCAATCCAAACCGCACCCTCCACATCATCATCAATAATCTCCTCAATCTCAACCAAGTAGCTCCGGAATGTCTCTTGAAGACATTGTCAAATCTCTAGCCACTAGCACCCAACAATTCCAAAAAGAGACAAGGACTAGTATCTCCAACCTTGAAGCACAAATGGGAGATATAGTTACATCTATAAACAAGTTGGAATCTCGTGGTAAACTCCCTTCTCAAACCGAAAAGAACCCAAATGTCAATGTGGTGACCTTGAGAAGTGGCAAGCAAGCCGGAGAAAGTAGTTTAAAGAAGAAGCCAAGGGAAGAAGAGGAAGAAATAGAGATCATTCCCATTGAAGAACCTACAGTCAAGAACGATGCACAAGCCGGAGTTCCAAAGAAGTCCATCCCTCTAGTAACACCAATAGCCACTCAACCACCGTTCCCCTCTCGACTTGCAACTTCAAAGAAGAATATGGAGGAGAAAGAGATTTTGGACACCTTCCGAAAGGTGGAAGTAAACATCCCTCTACTTGATGCAATCAAGCAAATCCCGAGATATGCAAAGTTCTTGAAAGAACTTTGTACCAACAAGAGGAAGTTGAAGGGAAATGAGAAAATTTTGATGAACGAAAACGCATCCACGGTTTTACAAAGGAAACTTCCACCCAAATGCAAAGATCCCGGAATGTTCACGGTTCCTTGCAAGATTGGAGACGTCACTTTTAGTAGTGCTATGCTTGATCTTGGTGCTTTTATCAATGTCATGCCCTATTCAGTGTATGAATCATTAAATGTCGGACCCTTAAGTGAAACCGGTGTCATAATCTCTCTTGCGGATAAATCAAGTGTCTTTCCTAGAGGTGTTTTAGAAGATGTCCTAGTGCAAGTGAACCAATTAGTCTTCCCGGCGGATTTCTATGTGATTGATCTAGATGAGCAAGTGTCCTCCAAATCGGCTCTAATCTTGCTTGGGAGACCGTTTTTGAAGACGGCTAGGACAAAAATCGATGTGTATGCGGGAAGCTTGACAATGGAGTTTGATGGTGAAACAATAAGTTTTAATATTTATGATGCCATGAGATATCCTAGTGATGTTTCATCTTTGTACTTTGTTGATGTTGTTGAGCCAATTACTCAAGAATTGTTTGAGTTATCTAACGGTGATATGTTGGAGATGATCTTAAGCAAAGGATTCGATTTTGGGAAGCTAGCCGAGCAATTAAAGTTTTATTCTTTGGATCCGGAAGTTGAGAAGTTGGTAAATAAAATGGAAATGAAAAAATCCACAAGATTAGATGTCAAGCAAATTGAATTGTCCCAAACTCATACAAAATTGTCTCCATCCCTTGTTCAACCACCCGAATTGGAATTAAAGGTCTTACCTCAACACTTGAAGTATGCCTACTTGGGAAAGAATGAAACCCTTCCGGTTATCATCTCAACTCATTTAACCGAATTTGAAGAAGAGCAACTCCTCAAGGTGTTGAAGGAGCATAAAGAAGCCATGGGTTGGACGATTGCGGATATCAAGGGTTTGAGCCCCTCCACTTGTATGCACAAGATCTTAATGGAGGATGAATGCAAGCCAAGTAGAGACGCGCAAAGAAGGCTAAATCCACCAATGATGGAAGTCGTGAAGAAAGAGATATTAAAGCTTCTTGATGCGGGGATGATCTATCCAATCTCGGATAGCAAGTGGGTGAGTCCTGTGCAAGTCGTTCCAAAGAAGACAGGAATCACGGTGGTGGAGAACAACAAAGGTATGATGGTCCCCACCTGTGTGCAAAACGGGTGGAGAGTATGTATTGACTACCGCAAACTCAATGCGAGCACACGAAAAGATCATTTCCCATTGCCTTTCATTGACCAAATGTTAGAAAGGTTGGCCGGGAAATCCCATTATTGTTGTCTAGACGGGTACTCTGGTTTTCACCAAATCCCGGTGGCACCGGAGGACCAAGAAAAGATAACATTTACATGCCCATTTGGTACTTTTGCATACCGGAGAATGCCATTTGGATTGTGTAACGCCCCGGCCACTTTCTAACGTTGTATGGTTAGTATCTTTTCGGATTATGTTGAAAACATAATTGAGGTTTTTATGGATGATTTCACGGTACATGGCAACTCTTTTCAAGAATGTTTGACTAATCTCACAAAAATTTTAAAAAGATGCATTGAAACAAACTTAGTTTTGAATTTTGAGAAATGTCATTTCATGGTGAGTCAAGGTCACATTTTGGGTCACATTGTGTCTAAAAAAGGAATTGAGGTAGATAAGGCCAAAATTGATGTTATTCAAAGCTTACCTTACCCGACTTGTGTTCGGGAAGTTCGCTCTTTTCTGGGCCATGCAGGTTTCTACCGAAGGTTCATCAAGGATTTTTCAAAGATAACAAGACCAATGTGCCAACTCTTGCAAAAGGAGCTCGATTTCGAGTTCAATGAGGCGTGCAAAGAAGCTTTTGACAAGCTCAAAGAGTTGCTTACGTCCGCTCCCATCATGCAAGCACCAAATTGGGATCTCCCTTTTGAGATCATGTGTGATGCAAGTAACTATGCAATTGGCGCCGTTTTGGGTCAAAAGAATGGGAGGGCCTCCCATGTGATTTGTTATGCATCAAGGACACTAGACAATGCCCAAAGCAACTACTCTACCACGGAGAAGGAGCTATTGGCCATAGTGTTCGCCTTGGAGAAATTTAGACAATACCTACTTGGTACCAAGGTCATAGTGTATTCGGATCACGCAGCTCTTAAGTACTTGATGACGAAGAAGGATGCAAAGCCGAGACTCATCCGGTGGATCCTACTGTTACAAGAATTTGACTTGGAAATCCGGGATAAGAGCGGATGCGAGAACCTCGTTGCCGATCATCTAAGTCGGATCATTTCAAATGAAACTCATCTCCCATTGCGGGACGAGTTTCCGGATGAGCATCTCTTTTCCCTTACCCAATCTATTCCTTGGTATGCCGATATCGTTAACTTTTTGGTCACAAAAAGGTATCCCGACACATTCACGCGTTCTCAAAAAGACAAGTTGAAAAGTGATGCAAAATACTATGTGTGGGATGAACCTTATTTGTGGAAACATTGTCCCGATCAAATCATTAGGCGATGTGTGCCCCAACAAGAGAACCAATCCATTTTGCAATTTTGTCATGAATTTGCTTGTGGGGGACACTTCGGACCTAGCCGGACTTTGAGAAAAGTCCTTGAATGTGGATTATTTTGGCCAACCATGTCACGCGATAGTTATATGTTTTGCAAAAGTTGTGAGCGGTGCCAAAGGACGGGAAACATTTCGCAAAAGAACCAAATGCCCCAAAATCCAATCCTTATTTGTGAAATTTTCGACGTATGGGGGATTGATTTTATGGGCCCATTTCCCGTATCATTTGGCAACGTTTATATTTTACTCGCGGTTGACTATGTTTCTAAATGGGTTGAAGCCAAAGCCACAAGATCGGACGATGCCAAAACGGTTATCAAGTTTTTAAAGTCTAATGTTTTTGCGAGATTTGGTGTGCCTAGGGCTTTGATTAGTGATAGAGGGATGCACTTTTGCAACAAAATGATGGAGGCTCTATTGAAGAAGTATCACATGACTCATTGTGTCTCCACTGCCTATCACCCTCAAACGAATGGTCAAGCGGAGGTCTCGAATCGTGAAGTGAAGTCTATTCTAGAGAAAACAGTGAATCCGACAAAGAAGGATTGGAGTTTGAGACTTGACGATGCCTTATGGGCATATTGGACCGCTTATAAGACCCCGATTGGAATGTCGCCCTTCAGATTAGTTTTCAGAAAACCTTGTCATCTTCCCGTCGAGTTAGAGCACCGAGCATTTTGGGCGGTCAAGAAATGCAACTTCGACATTGACGAGGCTGGAAGGCATAGGAAACTTCAACTCCAAGAGCTAGAAGAATTGAGAAACGAATCCTATGAAAACGCAAGGATTTATAAGGAGAAAACGAAGCTCTTCCACGACAAGTCCATCACCCGGAAGAATTTTGAACCGGGACATAGGGTCTTACTTTACCATTCACGGTTAAAGTTATTCCCGGGCAAATTAAGATCAAGGTGGATTGGCCAATTTGTTGTAATAAAGACTTTTGACCATGGAGCGGTGGAAATCCAAAGTGAAGAAACGGGACATATTTTCAAAAGTTAATGGGCACCGATTAAAGCCATTCTATGAAAGTTTTAATGCAAGTGTTATTGAAGTCATCCACTTGGATGCACCGGAGTGTTGAACCAAGCTAGAAGGACGTCTCGCCTAAGACGTTAAAGAGAGGCATTTTTGGAAAAGCTTTATGCTTTCGTGTTTCTACGTTCGAATAAAGAAGTTTTGAAAATGTTTTGATACGTCTTTTGAAGTCATTTTTGAAGAAATAAAGAGTTTCTAGGTTTTTGGGGCATTTGGGATCAAGAACTAGTGAAGAAACGGAAGAAAACAGAGAAAAATCGATTTCCGGGAGCAGGAGTCTGCGCGACCCGCGCACGGGTGCGCGGTTGGTGTGCGCGGCCGGTCTTCAACATGCAACAAAGATCAAGCTCCAAACTGCAACACATGCGCGACCCGCGCGCCCCCTCTGCGCGACCCACATGCTACTTTGACGACTATCCCCTATTTTGTTGACCATCTTTGACTTTCGTTGACCAGGTGGTTTAATGAGTTGACCAACATTGACCGAGTGTTGACCACACTTGAATATGGATTGAAAACCTCCAGCAACTCTCCTTCTTCATTTGATTCTCTCAAAACCCTCTCATTCTCTCTCAAACTCTCAAGAACACATACACCCACTTTTCACAAAAAATTGATTTCCCGGAGTTCCACCGGTCGGAATACGACGAGACCACCACCATTCTTCACCATTTTCCGTGCTCTACAAACCCCACCTAAAGTTTACTCCGATCCATCGCCGGATCTAGGGGCGCCACCACCACCCAACTCGCGGCTTTCCGGCCATTTTCCGGCCAACTCCCACCACCTCTCGCAATTCCGACACCACCAAAGTGTTTCTTTTTCGGGGATCTTTAGATCTAACCAAACAAAACCTCAAAATCTCACAAAAAAAAATTCCCATAATTTTTGAGCAAACACGAACCGCCGCCGGATTTTTCACACAAATCAAGTTGAAAATATCCGTTCAATGAACAAGTCTTGCATTTAGGCACCCACGAATAACCAAAGCTTGGGGTGCACGGTAGCGGATTCCGGGTTCAAGTTCAATTTTGGGATAAAACGGGTATTCTCTTTCCTTGGTTTTTATTACATTGTATTGTTTCAATTCAATAATTGCATTCAATTATGCTTTGGAAATTGCCTAAGATAGTTAGTTGTTGCCCGGTTTATTTGGAAACATTGATTTGAGAAAGGTTGAGATTAGTTGATTTGCTTGGAAATTTGTTCAAAAATTGTTTAAACTTTGGTTGGGATTTTCTCATTTTGTCTCGTATTGCTGCCGAATTTTTGTTGGGATTATCAAATTAACCGAGTGTTGTTGTTGAAACCATTTTACATTGTCAAAAGTTGGGTGTCATTATTTCTTGGATTTTTTTTGTGTTCGGTCTAAAGATAGTTGCATTGATTTGAGAGTGGTGAGGTGAGGGATTACGTTGGTGAAGTTGTTTTTGATATTGTAGGTTTCGAAAATGGGCAAAACCACGGCTCGAGCACGCACCCATGGATCATCGATCGATCCTAACCCGCAAAAGGATACCGCCGGTCCATCACGCAAAGTAGCCGATAAACGAAAAAAAAAAAAGAGAAGAGGGAAGCGATCCTTCCCTTACAAATGCTGAGATCAAAACCTATCGCTCCAATCTTCGGGGTCGCGCAATCCGGTCGACAAAATTCTACCATAAAAAGTCCATGAAAAAGCTTGGGGTGCATGATGGTGTATACCATTTGTTCATAAAACTCGGTTGGCGTGGTTTTCTTCGACTTTGTGACAGAACTTACGAGGAACCCACAATGGAATTTCTTAGCACATATGCACGAGATGATAACACGGAAGTCCTCACATTCCAGTTGAAAGGGGAGCATCATAGACTCACATACGCAGAGCTTGATTCTATCATGGGTATAGACGATCCGTTCCGCATCAGCCCCCAAAATCAAGAGTACCAAGATTTTCTGCGTTTCCCTGATGCAAATTTCCGGTATCCCAACCTTCAACCCAAGCCGACAGCGAGCCTAGCACATCGTTCACCCCTGTTGGCGAATTGCTCACCGAGTCCTTACGACAAGTATCTTCGGGCGTCTCGAGCCCGGTCAAATCAACAGATGTGAGCTATTTTTCCTCCGAAGCATGAGGCATGCACTCTCCCTCAGTTTTTCAGGCTTCTTTTTAGACAAATGTGACTCCATACGCCAACGTTCCTCAGGGGAAATTTTCATCGGGGGACTTATCACGATCATAGGTCGAGCCGTCGGCCTAGACTTCCCGGATCCCGAGTACATACCTGTCGACACCCCACCGAACTTCCTGCTAGACTGTGACACTCTCATCCGGATGGAGATGTTGCTCGATCGGGGAACCCGCACGTACAGTTGGTTAGACGCTGACAAAGCCCCGGTTTACATCCTGCCAAGTTGGATCGGTTCTTCATTCGATACAGGCGACCCCGACACTTGGCTTCCTCCAGATCAATTGACCCAAGCAGGTGTATTCCCAGAATTCGGTGATGATGAGGGTGACGACGCAGAGGAACAAGAGGAAGAAGATGACGAAGAGGACGACGAGATGCCCGAAGCTAAAGACCATTTTGACAAACCCTCGATGCAGCAGCCGATGTTTCAGCATGATCAGTTCCAGGCCCCTCCACATCATTTTGACCAGCCGCATCAGCAGGAGGGACACGAAGTCCCACCATATTCCCCCCCCCCTCCACGTTCTTTGACCAATTTGCCACAATGTTCTCCACGGTGCAACGCATCGACGCCCAAACGCAAGAGAATTCGAGCGCCATCCTAGATGTGGCAAGCCGTGTTGATCGATTGGAGCAGTCCTCCTCTCACACTTCCCGCCAGCTCCAGGATATGTGGGACTACCACCATCGCCACGGGCATTTCCCGCCGCCCGACCCCCCGATTTAGGTCCTTTCTGCCCTTTCCTTAAGCATTGAGGACAATGCTTGTTCTTAAGCTTGGGGTGGGGCATTTCCCTTTTTTCTTACTCTTTTTCATGCATTTTTAGTTAGGTTGCATAACATATTAGTTTAAGTTAATTTGCATTCATTTTTTTTTATTTTATTAAATTTTAAAAAGATTTTATTTTCTTCTTTTCTACTTTTTATTTTTGCATAACATTTAGCTTAAGACATTAGCATTCATGCATTTTTGTTGTCTGTTTATTCTCACCTTTCTTGGATGCCATGGAACAGGTTCATAGTTATTGTATCATTATTGGTCCAGGATCTTGTTGCTATCTCACCCATCGAACCGGGACCACTAGCTGCAGTTTGGGATTTCATACTTGGGATCAGATGCTGGTAGCTTAAAGGGGTAAGTGATCATGGACAGGTAGTTTTCATGAAGAATTATGCATACAATACTAACAACTGTAGGATATACTATAGCAATGGGTGTTCTTAGCCTTGCGGTCACTACCACGGAGAGGATCATACTTGATCATGTTTGAACTGTTAGGATGAAGCATTGGTGCTTGTCCCCGAGTAGAATCCATATCCGGTCTCTTTACATCACCATATCTTTTTGCGATTTTCTTAGAATTTAGAGAGTCTTTTAGTCCACATTTGGACATTTTTATTATCTTTGAAAAACCACAAGTTTGAAAAGGAGCTTACATTACATCTTTATGCTCCACACATGGTCATTTTCACACTTAGGCCATTCGGATTATATCATTACCCTTTCGGTTCCACCTACACACCTTTGGGAACCAAATTTTGAGTCAAAGGGTTTTAAATTCTCAAAAAAAAAAAAAAGACAAAAAAAAAACAAAAAAAAAAAAACAAAAACAAAAACAAAATGAAGCATGCAAATTTTCAGTCGCAACTATCTTAGATAGGTGGCCGGTTCAATTATTGAACAAATTTCCCAACATCTTGGTCACCCGACGTTTGATATTCATTTGTATAGATCTGTTTTATTGTATATAGATCGAGTTGTTATTTTTTTTCTTTCTCACAAATTGGTGATGTTGGAGAGACTGTCGAGTCGGATACTACGGGAGGTTTGGGCCAACACTAAGTGAACTGATTCCTACAATGGTGCCCGAGCGATTAAACCTAGTTACACATGAGAGAAACCGGCAGATGTGAGATCAGAGTGTGCACTTAAAGAAGAGCTCCACCCGAGCCCATCCAGTTGCTTTCTCCCTACTACAGATGTTCTTCATTGTATACATGTTCCATTGAGGCTGCGACTGCTCATCCCTCCTTACTCACCTAAAGGAGTTGTCCTGGCTGTGGTTTATGGTTCCATTGTCATCGGATGAAAAAGTTGTGAGATAGCAGCGAAATCAATTCTGACCATGTTGACTAACGTCGGACAGGTTCCATGGTTCTATCCATTCTTTTTATTTCTATGGTAGTTCATCCCAAGTTCATTTAGTCTTGTCTTACTTGAGGACAAGTAAGGTTTAAGCTTGGGGTGATTTGATAGCTTCATTTTATTTACTTCTTTTTATAGTTTATTTTAGCATATTTCATTCATAACTTAGATAATTTCCATGCATATTTTCCTTTTTATTATTTTATGACTATTTCGGGTACTCTCGAATCTTGTGAGCATAATTGTAGGTTTTCGGGTCTAGCGGAGCGGGAGTGTTCGGGACGTATAGGAGGCGATGAGATTTGGTAGACAAAAATGACGTTGGTCTTGATGGGTAGTGGAGATGATGCATGGAGTGATCTTGATGATTATTTGAAGACTTGGAGAGAAATAAGCTTTAAATTTGCAAGATGCGGGGGAACATTCAAGCGTATGAAAATTATTAATCGGGCGAGCTCACGAGCTTTGGAGGATTTGGAGAGGTCAAATTGGGCTTTAAATGAAGAAAAACTTGAAGAAAATGTGCTAGGAGGTGATTGGATTCGATCTGGGCTAGTGGGATATGCTTTAGAGGCCCAAAATCTCAAAGAAGCCCATGTCAGGCACCACCCGCGCAGCAGCACGCGGGTCGCGCAAGGCCCTGCAGGGGTAGTTTCGGAAATTCTTCTTTTAAGCTATTTGAGGAAGGTTGGTGCCCATCTTTTGCATACTCTTGGACATCCGATTTTTGAAGATTCTCTCTGGAGTTTTGGAGACTTTTGAAGGCCAAGAACCCTTGAAGAACATCATATTTTTACCTCTTGATTCTTGCTTAATGTTTGGTACAAATTTCTCTAACTTTGTTTCTTTGTGTTTAGCCATGCTTGGCTAAACTAATCTTGGTTGACTTTTGTTTAATCCTTTGAACTTTTGTTGAATGTTGAAGAATCCATGAACATGTTCTTGAATCTTTATGGGAATGTTTTGTGTTTTAACATCTTATCATTACTTGTATGTTTTAGTTCATGAGTTTAAATGTGTTTGTGGTGATTAGTTGGTTAATTTCTTGATTAAGTAAAGGATCCTCAAATTAGCAAGCAACAAATGATTTTTGTGTTGTTTTTGCTTCACACAATCATAAAAACATTTTCTCCAACATGGTGGTGAAAGCATTTGACCCCTCTTGGATTTGGTGACTTTTTGGTTCTTAATGCTAGTTGACTTTCACTAATTACATGCTATTTGGAATTAGTGACTTTGACTAAGGAAATTGTTATGAGCTTCTCTAGCCATTTCAACAATTAAGAAAAGTCTAGGTAATCTCAAGCTCCTTGGATTACTATAGCCAAATTGAGGATTAAAAACAAGTATTGCACCATTGAATTCTAATGATATGTTCATCAAAAGTCAAAGTGAGAAAACTTTAAGTCAACCATCTTTCCCTTATTGATTTTACATCAAATTCTTATTTTTGTTGCGATTGTCTATTTAAATCATAGTTAATTCTAGTTAGCTTCAAGTATTTCAAAACACCAAAACCCCCCATTTTATTTTTATCGTTATTTTACAAGTATTTTTACAAAGAGATTTTTCATAGAGTTAGAAATTGAACCAATCTCCGTGGATTCGATCCCTTTACCACTATACACTATTTTAGTGTGTAACATTTAGGGTTATTATTTGTGTTGGCCTCGACAACCACCACTACCCATAGCTTGTTTAGACATCTAAAACATTAAGAATCAAAGGTTGAAAGTGAGTTCACATCCAAGGATGTTCTTGGTCCGTAAACTCCATTTTAAGGTCTCAAAATGCCCCAAATGTCTTCCTTAAGCCAATAGACTAGCATAGCACTTTACCCTAATGTGTTTTGGACTAGCAAACACCATTAGAACACCAAGAGTAAGGTGTTCACGACCCAAGAAGTTCCAGGGCCGTGAACTCCAAACAATAGTGCCAAATGGTGCTATAAACTCTTCTAAAGCCTTGTACACTAGCCTAGTTTAGTTCCTAATTGGATTAAGAACTTGAAAACACTAAAAGCACCCATCCAAGGGAGATTACGACCGTAATCTCCATGGGATTTGGTCCCAGGGCCATAAACTCCTAAAAGGAGTTATATAATGCCCTAAACTCTTGCATAGACCAAGCCATTAAGTAGAAATGCTTCTTAGGGTCTTGTAGAGCATTAAACACAATATGGACATATAAGTGTGAGCTTACGGCCGTAAACTCATGAGTTTACGACCGTAAACTTCTTTGGTAGTGTCATTAGGGCCGTGAACTTCATGGTGGAGTTTTCCTTGAGCCCTGCACACAATAGCTTCCCCTACAAACACTTAGATGCAATCGTAGAGGCTAATAACACTTGATAAAGGTGTTTAGCATGTCCTAGGGTGTCTTGACTTATTTATTAGTTGTTTATAGACTAATTTGTTACATATATGTGATATAATATGTTAACTAGGATCACAGTGTGTGTTCAAGACTTCACTTGACACCTAGCAATCCTACACCGTTCAGTTCATCCAAACCACCATCTTCAGGTGAGTTCATACCCCTAAATTAACCTTTTAAATGTTTTCAAATGCTTATAAATACTTTAATGGGGGGAGGATACAAGTAGAAAACAGCATGCTATAGAATCAATCACATGTGATTTATAACTGTGTTTTCATCCAACTGATTTCACATGCTTCAAAATGTGATGTATGAAATGGTTTTCTATCTTAAAAATACTTTGTTATCAAATGTATTACTTTTGAAATGTTTATTAAAATGAAATCAAGTCATTATTAATTATTGTTCAAAACTCTTCAAATTCTTACAAAACCATTTTTATCTTCTTGAACAAAACTATATCCGTACACTTATGTTCTTATATATGTATTGATATGATAACTTTCATCCTTCATTCAGTTTCCCACACTCTTGTGTAGCAAGGGTGTATAAACCTACTTGGACAATCAATTACCATCCAGTTAACTATCATAGGGATAGTTAGGAGATACAAAACATTATTCCTATTCAAGGAATTACACCAGAGTCAGTTCATTCATGAGTCTATACTATACATTACATGTTACATGAATACGTCTACATCGATACACTTACATGAATACATTTACATGTATACATTTATTTGTATAAACTTACATGAATACTTGTAACCAGATTTAGTAGGATGAGTTACTAGTACATTATGTGTAATTTGTTCTGCCTATCCTAGTTCAAAAGGATAACTTGATGGGACTAACCATTCTGGAACCCACCTGTTAGCAACAGAGGTAATGAACATCTACGGATGCCTACGGTTAATACTTATATTATGAGTACCTTTACGGGACTAACCATTCCTTAAACCTGCTGTAGCTACAGAGGAAAATGATTAATCTACGGATGTTCTAGGTTATACATTTCGGTAGTCGCGATGTCGCATTATCCTAATGCAAAAGGATAATACTTTTATGGTTATACTTTTCCTATTACTTTTATTTTGTGTTATAATCACATAAACGAGGAGGTAGAATATATATTGTTAATAATAGTCAAAAAATGGAAAACCATCTTTACTACAACAAAACATACAGGTCTTGGTAGAGGACTACTTTCAAAACATTCGGGTCTTGGTAGAAGACTTCTTTTATACTGATAGGAAATATGGGATTTTCTAGGGTTTTAATACTTATATCAATTGTTTCATTCAAAGATTTACATGGCATTCATAACAGCTTTCCAAAATAAGACAATGACACTTAAATACTTATGAACTCACTAGTTTGACGCTGATACTCGCTTTCAAAATAACTTGTATTCTCAGGTTACCTGTAGACAGGTACGATGGCCAGGTTTTGAGAAGACGGAGCACAGACAAGACTCGTCTTTTATATGTTTCCTCAATCTTCCTTGTACGTTTATTCAACACCTTGTACGCTAATGAATTGTGCGAATATCCAAAGAATATTCCTTCATCAGCTTTTTACTGAAATTTCGAAAGATTATCCTTGAGATTCATGATGAAGCACTTACAACCAAAAACATGGAAGAATTTCACATAAGGTTTTCGATTGTTTAAAATTTCATAGAGGTGATGTTAAAACGAAGATGAATAAAAGATCTATTCTAAGTAAAACACGTTGTCGAGACAGCTTCAACCCTGAGATATTGAGGCAAGTTCGCATAGGTCAGCATTGTCCTCGCTACTTCGCATATTGATCTATTTCTCCTTTCAACAACACCATATTGTTGCGGTGTGTAAGGAGATGAAAAATTATGCGTAATACCATGATATTCCAAGAATAAATCAAGAACATGATTCATGAATTCAGATCCATTATCACTTTTGATCTTCCTAACTTTCTTTTGCATACTAAGTTCAATGTGCTTGATGAAACCGATCATTACTTGACCAGTTTCAGACTTCTGGCAAAGAAAGTAAACCCATGTAAGCCATGAAAAATAATCAACAATGACCAATATGTACCTTTTCTTGTTCAAAGTCTCAACAATCGAAGGTCCATAAAGGACAACGTGTTGATCTTCGAGTCTATGACAAGGGGATGAGCTTGACGATGTTGCTTGTCCTGTTCACATGCTACACATAACGAATTGTTATCAAATTTTAAAACGGGTAAGCCTCAAACAAGATCATTTATCACCAATTTGTTTAGGTTCTAAAAAGTTAGATGGGAAAGTCTTTGATGCCACAACTAGCTCAAATCATACAAGCCCTTTGAAAGTAAGTAAACAGAGGGAACACCGAAAATTGACTTTATGTCGAGTGTGAACATATCACCTTCCTCTTAGAATTTAGCAGTACATCTTCTATTTATTTGCTCGAGATGACACTACCTTCCTCATCAAAGACCACTTGATTTCCACTTCCCACAACTAGTTATGAAACACTTATCAAGTTGTGTTAGATATATTTGACGTATGCCACTCGATACTGTTAACTTGCTATTCGTAACTTTTCCATAACTTCGACCTTGCATCTTTGATTATTTCCGAACTTCACAGCTCCAGCATTCTCCAGACTTCGAAAATACTTTTCAAAATTAGTACCAACAAAAGAAATCATACATACAATATCACGTCATACAGACATGGTAGAGGGAACTAGGAAATCTCATTTTACATTAGCAAATGGTACAAGCTTTTATATATAAAATGCCTTATTTTCTCCAAAGTTGAATAGAAACTTATTGAGCTTCAATGACATATATTTCAAAGGATATGACACCCAAACTATGATCTTTGGAAATAAAAAATATATGCATATTTTAGAAAAAAAATGATGTGCTGTAGAAACTACCAACACTTGATTCTGGATTATATTACACAAATATACAGATGATTAAATCACATATGGTAGTCAAAGAAAACATTTTGATCCTCGGACATTTAGTTTGTGGCATGATAGATTGGTTACCCAAGATTAACATTCATGCGAAGGATAATTGAGAATACACATGGGCATTCATTGAAGGACCATAAGTTCCCTCATCCAGGCATCACAAGACCATATACATCTTATTCCCGTGGAAAATTAATTATAAAACCTTCACCAATGAAAATTGAAAGGGAATCACCTAGATTTTTGGAAAGAATTCAAGGTGATATATGTGGACCAATTCATCCACTATCTAGACCATTAAGATAATTTATGGTCTTGATAGACGCATCCAACAAATGGTCTCACTTGTACCTATTATCAACTTGTAATATGGCATTTGCAAAGTTTCTTGCTCAAATTATTAAACTAAGAGCATATTTTCCTAATTATACTATCATAAGAGTGACACTTGACAATGCTGGTGAATTTACCTCCCAAGCATTTAATGATTATTTTATGTATGTAGGAATTATAGTTGAGCATCTAGATGCTTATGTACTTACACAAAATGGTTAAGCACAATCATTGATTAAACGTCTCTAACTAATAGCTAGACCATTGATAATAAGAACAAAACTTCCTATTCATGTATAGGGTCATGTAATATTACATGTTGCATCATTAATACACATGAGGCCAAATTCATATCATACATATTCTCCCATACAACTTGCTTTTGGTCATGGATAAATATTTCCCATCTTAGAATTTTTGGATGTGAAGTATATGCCCCTATTGCACCAACACAATGCACAAAAATGGGTCCTCAAAGAAGGTTGGGAATATATGTTGGATATGACACAATCTTTATTATAAGATATCTTGAACCTCTGACGGGTGATGTTTTTTTTATAGAACGGGTAGCTGATTGTTAATTTGATAAAGAAGATTTCCCACCATTAGGATGAGAAAAGAAAAACCAAGAAAATGATGTTTCATGGCATGAACCTTCATTATCATATCTTGAACCCCATTTAAAGCAATGTGAACCAGAAGTTAAAAAGATATTGCATTTCCAAGAAATGGCAAATCAATTGCCTGATGCATTCACTGACATGAAAAGGGTGACTAAATCATATATACCAGCTGTCAATGCTCCAACTCCAATTGAAATTCCAAATAAACAGCCTGATGATAAAGTCACTCAAGAGTCAAAAACACGTCTGAATCATGGAAGACCGTTTGGTTTTAAGTATAAAAATCCCCGAAAAAATAGGAGCATAAAGTACACTTGATCATGAGGAAAGTGTTCCGAGAGAAACATAAAATATCATAACTTCCCCTGATGACGTACCCTATGACGGTCTGTCATTGCGTGACTAGCGCGATAGCAACTCGCCTGGAAAAGCAGTTGTTAACTCGATCAAACAGAAGAAAGAATAGCTGAACGGTTATGCCCGACTATTCGTATAGGTCAGCAGGAGAAATCATAAATATAAGGTCTTATCAAGACAGACAGTAGGGTCAACTATCCTTGGCATCCAGCTAACACTATTTTGGTAGAAAAGTATCTTGTACCACACACATGGTCATCGACTGTCATACGAAGGGAAAGATTTGCATTAGTTATGCACGAGCCACTACCATTTATTCCCAGTGCGCCAACAAGAGTAAAGGTGAAATAGACATAGACATATGAACCAATCAGAGTTTCGTATTTGGAATAGTGTTACTATGGTCCCCACCCCCCACCCCCCGGTCGAGGCAGAGGCCATAACTTCATATTTGGAATACCTAAGGAGGGATCCGAACTCTTATCACTCCTCTCACACTAAAATTAATCTCCCTCATAGATGACTAGAACGTCGGAGCATCCTCCTGGGATCACCTCCTGGTATGACTGATGTTGTATTTGATTGTGACTACAAGTTCCAGGTGAAAATCTCTCAGTCAACACAAGAGCCTACCTGCAGAATGATGCTGCAACATTCGTGCCATCCATTGTGTGACAACATAAAAAAAACCACACAACAGAACTACACCAATAATGGTCGGTGTCGAAGAAATAGAAGTGGTAGAGGAAATGTTGGAAGGGAGTGGATTCGATAAAAGCCTAATCCATCAAATGAAAAAGATAGAATAGCATGCCATGGTAATGCCACTAACGGCTCTGGATCTAACCGACACTGCGATGGCATTTTCATAATAGCCAAGTGCAACACGAAGATCAGAGTTGACAACCATAGCAACACCATTGCTTTTCATTCCTCTATCCAGAACGCAAACTTTGGCACGCAACTCTACCAATATCATGACAAGTACAGGAACCATAGTAATAGGTGGTATGTTTCTGAATAGTCATAGTACTACTTAGTTGCCACCATCCAATACCAAAGTGTCGCCTATATCTAACGTTCAAAAAACAATGTTACATACACAGACTACAAATCCTTTCATAACACGAAACCTTAATAACATGCACGTAAATACATGCATGCAACTCTATAATGCTAGAAGTAACATAACACAGATGCCCTTCCAAACCTCATACACACCTTTCCAATCTCCATATATGCCTTTCCAAATACCATACACATATTCACAATACTAGAAGGCCCCACAATTCATGATGCGATGGAGTGCTCTTTCATCCTTTTACAAAAAATGTCTTTAATTATGACATCCCAAACACATGAAAGCTTCCTAATCTAAAAACCTATAATGGAAAAACAGACCCAGACAGTCACATACACACGTATGAAAGGACTATGATGTCCCTAAAGTTGGTTGACCGATTCTGGTGTACCTACTTCCTTATAACGTTATATGGAACACAGGGACACAATTCAAAACATTAGCGCCAGACAATATTAGTAACTTTGCACAGTTAAAATACGCTTTTCTAACCAACTTCATGCAATTGCGGCACTATAGGGGATAACCATGCCATAATTGAGTGTAAGCAAAAAGAAGGGGAGACAGTGAAGAAATATTTTGAAAGGTTCACCAAAGCAACCCTCGATACCCCTGGGAAAGATGAAACAATACTCACCAGTGCATTCAAATGGGGCTTACTCCCAAGCAAATTGTCAAAAAAAAAATTCAAAAAAACACCTCAATCTAGACACGAAGTAAAAGAAAGGGCTGAAAATACATACAAAAAGAAGAAGGTACCATAGACAACCAAGAATACTTAAATGCCTTGATTGCCAACAAGTCGAAACCAATCGAGCGAGAGAGTAATTAATTCCTATAGGATAGAAAAGAAAACACTATTAGTCGGTGCGACAATCAAGAACGGTAAACTCATACCACCAAGAAGAAAAAAGGACAAGACGTCCAGAAGTATATGCAATGGTCGATAAGCGACAATAAAATAATACTAGGCGGAAGTCAAAATACTGCGAGTATCATCGAATTTCGCAGCACGATGTGGTTGACTGTACCTTATTACGTAAGGAAATTGAAGAAAAACACCTCAAATGAGACCTAAGTGGGGTGGCACATAGGCTCAAACTGGAAAAGGATGAGAAAAGAAATACACGATGGCAACATACAGACGACTAGAAAACCAAAAGAGAAACTGCAAGAAATCCTAGCCAACAAGACACAATGATGGAGGGGTGTGAGTGGTTATGAAATGGAAGGTATAATCAGAAACATGATGAATTTAATTTTCTCAATAGACGATCCATGGTCGACGAGTTGGTAGGGAAACGAGTCATTAGTCATCCAAGCTCTCATTTGTAACTCTATAATTCACATATTTTATATCAACATGGGCAGCTCAGTTGACATATATATGAGCATTGGTTCACACACTTACCCCCAAGACTGGAGAATGAATCCTCGCCCAACGGCAGGAAGGCTCACTAGGTTCATAAGGCACAACATATGGCCACTAGGGACAACACAACTGCCCCTATCCTAGTATGATTATGGTCCCATTAAGAAGAAAACAGTTCTGATAGAATTTTTGGTGGTGGGACACCTAGCAGAATGTAACATTATCCTGGGGAGAACATCTCTGTTATGTTTTTGAGCTATTGCATCGAAAGTACATGGGTTAGTCAAGTTTAATACACCAGACGGACCAACAATTGTAATGGCAGAGACCAACATGAAACATTAGTGCTACCAAATTATGGAAGCTATAGAGATCCCCAGAGGAAAGAAACAAAAGTGTGAAGACAAGCCAAAGGAAAAAAGAAGTAATTAACAATAACCTCCCTAAATAAGAGATAAGAATAGGTACAGAGCTACCGTGGATATACGAGGAAAGTTGGTAGACCTGTTATTAAAGTACAAGCATGTGTTTTCATAGACGTCAGTAGATATGGTGGGGATTGACATAAAATTAATTAAACATGCCCTTAACATACAACAAAGAGCAAGTACCATAAAGCAGAAAAAACAAGGCCATGCAGGAGAACAATTTAGAGTAATTAACCTAGAAGTCTCAAAGCTAGTGGAGGCAAAGATATTACTCGGAGCTTTTCTCCCCATATGGATAGCCAATCAAGCCATGGTCAAAAAAGGAGATTGGATTTGGGGGATGTGTATAGACTATTTAGATTTGAATAAAGCATGTACCTAGGATTCTGACCCACTGCCAGAAATAGACCAGAAGGTCGAATGATTGCAAGGTTTCAAATGGAAATGCTTCGTCGATGCATATACAGGTTATCATTGGGTGTTAATGAAAAAAGAAGATTAGGAAAAAAAACCATTCTACACTGATCATGGGACATTTTGTTACACAAAAATGCCCTTTGGACTTCAAAATGTTGGAGCCACCTACCAGCAACTTGTTGAAAAGGTATTTAAAGACCAAATCGGTAGAAATGTAGTAGTATACATAGATGACATGGTCATCAAAATCCAGGACGACCACCTATTGCTAAAAGACATTGAAGAAATGCTTAAGACCTTGGAGAAGCTACGAATGAAACTAAACCTAGCAAAGCGCATTTTCGTTGTACATGGGGGGAAGTTCTTATGATACTATATAATGAAGGAAGGAACCCAATAAAGTCCAGCGAAATTGGTTGAGTTACTAGACACGGCAGAACCAAGAAGTCTGAAGAAAATTTTGGCTTTGAATGGAAATATTACAGCTTTAGGGCGATTCATCACACTATTGAAAAACAAAGCAATGACATTCTTCCAAAAATTAAAGGGATGCAACACAAGCATAATTTCCATTGGAATCCTGAGGTAGAATGCACTCTCCAAGAGTTGAAAAAGGATCTCTAACAAGGCCCGACCTTGGCAAGCCCTATCGCAGGAGAAACCTTGTCAATGTTCGTATCTGCAACAGCAAACACGATCTCGGCCATGCTCATGGTTGAAAGTCAAAGCAAACAATTACTCATATACTTTATCAGCAGAGCGCTGCAAGGGGAATTATTAAACTACTCCATGGTTGAAAAAGTGGTCTTGACCTTAATAAATTCCGCTAGATGATTACGCTGATATATCTAAGCCCACCAAATTGAAGTCTTAACGACCCAACCTCTTAAAAGCATCCTATTAAAACAAAAAAAATATGGACGAATAAAAAATGGGCCATTGAGTTGAAAGAACACGACATAGAATACCATCCAAGGACAAGTATAAAAGGGCAAGCCTTAGCAGATTTCTTAACAGAAGTGTTGGACAAAGAATGCAATGTAAAAATGCCAGAGCAAAAAAGGCAGGGTTATGGTCTTGACCAGCGATTCCATATGGACATTATACACCAATGGGGAAATAAGTAGAAAAGGATCGGGAGCAGGTCTCATACTTCCCAATCCTTAAGGAAAAGAAATAACGTACACGTTGCAGTTCGATTTCGAGACCATAAATAACGAGGTTGAATACGAAGTGTTTATGGCTGGGCTAAGGCTAGCATGCAAGATATGAACGAAAACTTTGAAGTTCATGACCGATTCAATGCTGGTTACAAAACAGATAAATGGAATCTACGATACCAAGAATGCCAGAATGAAAAAAATACATGGCACCAGTAAGCGAGACGACGGTATCATTTGAAAATTTGAAAATAGAGCAAATCAAGATAAGTGAAAACAGACGGGCGAACACACTCAACAAATTGGAGCAACAACATACAACCACCTATCTAAAATAGCATTGGTGAAAGTGCTCAACACCTGAATTATAGAAGAAAGAAGAGTTGATTTCGTCACAATAGAAGACATCAGTTGGATGGCTCCTTTATATGATTGCTTGGTTCTAGTCTATCCAAACGAACTACGTAAGGTAAAAATTAAGGCACCCCAATTTACTATCAAAGACCAGCAACTATACAAGAGGGGATACTTGATGTCATGGTTGTACTACGTGACAGAACTAGAAGGAGCCTACATCATAAAAGAGGCGCACAATGGAGATACAAGAGCACATGAAGGTGTTTGAGCCCTGACAAGCAAAGTGTTATGCATGGGGTTTCTACTCGCTTACCATGCAAAAATAAGTAGAGGAAATCATAAGTAAATGATTCGAATGTCAAATCTTCTCACCTACACAACAGTTAGCATCCACAACACTTATGAGCATTTTCATCCCTTGGTGATTTCACCAGTGGGGAGTTGAAATAGTTGGCCTTTTTCGAAGGCACCAGGAAGGATCAAATTCCAAGCCGTCGATGTTAATAATTTTACAAAGTGGATTGAGCCAGAACCTGTAGAAAATATTATAAGAAGATCCATGATCAAATTTATGTGGAAAAATATCTTGACACGTTTTGGGACCCCAAAGACTTTCATCAGCGATAATGGATTGCAATTCACTAGCAACCCATTTCAAGGATGGTGTCAGGACATGCACATTGAACAACGCTTTACTTTAGTGGCCCGCCCACAAGCAAATGGGCAGAAAGAAGTATCCAATAGAACATTGGTAAATGGAATAAACAAACGATTGGGAAAGGCTAAGGAAAACTAGGTTGAGGAGCTCCCCAGTATTTTATGGTCCTAACGAACAATACCACGAACCAGCATGAAAGAGACACCTTTCAGCCTTGTTTTCAGTACAAAAGTAGTGTTATTACCAGAATTACTCATGGGATCGATCTGTATGAAAATATTGAATCAAGAGGCATCTGAAAAAGACCTATGACACAACTTCGATTTGCTTGATTAAAAGAGGGAGGGAACTCAGTTGAACCAAGCAATGTACAAATCCCATGTATAAAGTTACTACAAAAAATGCATGTAAGGAAAAAACATCAAATCTGGAGACCTGGTGTTAAGATCAATGAAGTCATCCAAAGCAAGCTAAGAGGGAATTTCGGTCCAGCGTGGGAAGGTCCATATACGATAACCACTGCACACCAAAATGGTTCCAGTGAGTTAGAAAAAATAGAGGGACGAGCAATCCCATGCAATTGGTATATTTAGTACTTAAGAAAGTTCATTGTGTAAAAAAAGGAAGGAGAGAGGGAGAGGGAGAGAGAGAGAGAGAGAGAGAGAGAGAGAGAGAGAGAAGGGAGAGAGAGAGAGAGAGAGAAGGAAAGAAAGAGAGAGTGAGAGTGAGAGAGAGAGAGTGAGAGGTAGAGATAGAGATAGAGAAAAGGAAATGAGATAAAATTAGAAGAGACTAAGAGTCAATAGTATTGTATTTTCTTTGCAATAAGCTAAGTGTTATATTGAATCAAAATAGGCCTAGGGTTGATCAACCTAGGAAGTTATTCCTTTTGTTTTACTTTATAAATTTTCATCCCATTTTTAATTTGGTTCAAAGGATTATAACCTTTACCTAAAAAGAGTTGCATGGTTTAAACACCCTACTTCATATAGTAGTAGGCAGTCTATCCCTGTCTTGCATTGGTTCAAAGGATTATAACCTTTACCTAGAAAGAGTTTTATGGTTCAAACACCTAACTCCGTGTAGCAGCAAGCAGTCTAGCCCTGCCTCGATTTGACTCAAAGGATGATAACCTTTACCTATAAAGAGTTTCATGATTCAAACACCTAACTCCGTGTAGCAGCAGGCACTCTAGTCATGTCTCGCTTTGGATCAAAGGATTATAACCTTTACCTAGATAGAGTTTCATGGTTCAAACACCCAACTCCATATAGCAGAAGATAGTCTAGCTATGTCTTGCTTTGGTCCAAAGGATTATAACCTTTACCTAGAAAGAGTTGCACAATTCAGACACCCAACTCCGTATAGCATCCGGTAGAGTAGCCCTGTCTCGCTCTGGTTCAAAGGAGTAATACCTTTACCTAAAAAGAGTTCCATGGTTCAAACACCCAAGAAGTTTGGCCTTGCCTTGATTCAAAGGATTACAACCTTTAAGAGAGAGAGAGAGAGAGAGAGAGAGAGAGAGAGAGAGAGAGAGAGAGAGAGAGAGAGAGAGAGAGGAAGAGAGAGAGAGAGAGAGAGAGAGAGAGAGAGAGAGAAAGAAAGAGAGAGAGAGAGAGAGAGGGGGGGAAGAGAGAAAGAGAGAGAAAGAGAGAGAGAGAGAGAGAGAGAGGGGAAGAGAGAAAGAGAGAGAAAGAGAGAGAGAGAGAGAGAGAGAGAGAGAGAGAGAAAGAAAGAAAGAAAGAAAGAGAAAGAGAGAGAGAGAGAGAGAGAGAGAGAGAAAGAAAGAAAGAAAGTTATATGGGCTGAGTACTTCATTCTAGGACACCAAGACTTGGCTTAAAGGACCAAGAAAATCACTTAAACAATATGATGCAATCATATTGTTTTTTCCCAAAATAAAATAAATGAGAAAGGGAAAAGAAACTACTATGAATTCAGAGCTAAAGAAATTAGAACATTAAACAAGAGCATGTTTCAACATACGTACCAAAAGAAGAAAAGATAAAAGTAATTGTCCAGTTACAAGCTAACATTTGGCATACTAAGGCCACACATGGTCATAAAAAGAACTAAAATCATCATTCACACCCATCCAGGGTAGCACAACACAGACGAAGCCCCAAAAATAGGGAATGAATTTCATTTACCAACATTGTCATCTAATCCAGTGATCTTGGCATGGCTACTAGGACCTACCTCTCCATTATCATCATCTACAAGGAGCTGACGAAGACCACTAACGTCCAAAGAACCTAGCTTCATCAAGGAGGCATAGGCACATGTGACAAATGATTCAGTGGCATCTACCATCTCTCATGTATGACTATAGGTAGAATTGCCAACGCTAGAATCAAATGCCCTAGCATCAATTTCTTTACGCAACAACTCCTTTCTAGATTCTTTGTTTGCAGCAAACACATGTTCTTTATGCATCCAACACCCTGAATAAAATTAGCAAGATCAATAATGTTTTCAATAATTCTCACAATCCCATCCTTGATAAGCTAGTCCAAGTCGCCTCCAATATAGGAGAGCTCCACCTCGCGGTCAAGCAACAACTTCTTCTTATCCAAAATTTCCCTCTCTAAGCTCTGACAACGATTACTCAAGGCTTCATTTTTCTAAAGAGTAACATCAAGTTTCATCTCCACATTAGCATAATGCTCCTCAAGCATCATCTTCTCACCAGTCAGTAATTCCAATTGTTGGTGAAAAGATTCAACCTTAGCTTCCAAAGAGGTGGTGTGTTGCTAAATGTTCCTTTCATTTGCATTCAGTTTGACCACAATGCATTTTAAGACGTTGAATATGTTGAGCCCTCGCAGTAAGGAAGGAGGCACTCTAAGCAGAAGAAAATTCCATGAATTCAACTGTCTGGTCATCAGAGAAGGCCTCCATTTCAGAAACATTGCCCTTAGGAAAAGCGTGATGAGAAAACTCTGCAACAACATCTTTATTAGAAAGACGAGAGTCATCGGTAAGATTCCAATTGGTAACAAAGATGTTGTTGGTAGAAAGATTCTTGCCTTCAAAGCTGGAAATAAGGTCGTCATAATCAAACATCTCTGAAGCAGTTGGAGATTTGATTTGAGGAGCTATCGCTGGTTGTTTTGGAAAAGTCTTATAAAGATCTTTATCAGCATCGGGTTGCTTAGGCAACCCTTCTATCCCCTCATACCGGTGAGTGTCTTCATCTAGGATTCTTATCACCTCCTCATTCGAAGACAACATTGTAGCAAAAAAATTGGTCATAAGCTTACGACGACGATAATGATTTACAATAGATTTCCCTTTCATAACGTTAGGAAGGAATTAAATGCTCAAAAACCCTCTTTTCCTTGACATACGAGAGGCGACACTAGTTAGGATTCTGTCTTTGCTGTCCTCCGTGCATTTTGAGCTTTCATATTGGGCAGGTAGAAAAAGCTTGAGAACGGGAACACTAAACGAATCGCCAGACAAGGACGTATTCCCGATAATACCCAAAGATGAATGAACAAAAGCATTAGGAGTAGAGGAGAATCAAGCTAGTTTCCAGTTGGGAATAGGAAGGGTGTTGTGCAAGGCAACTAGTCGGAACTTTAAATCCCCTTCGAATGTATATCCAAGCACATCAGCAATAGATAACACTTGCTTTTCCCCTACAGAGTAAACATCATTTCAAAAAAATGGTAGGAGAACAAGGGGAGAGACTTAAGAACAAGATAAGAAAGTCAAGAGTAAAATAAGAAACAAAGAGTATTACCCCCGTTAACAACATAAAACTCGGGCATCTCCTGGCAGCGTTTCCATTTAATAGTTAACCCTGCTCTGACGAGGATATATTCATGGAATTCCTCTAGAACGATAGTAAAACTATTCAAAAGACGAACAATTTCTTGATCGTGGGTGAGAAGCTTGGGAGTGTTATCAGTAGTTGATTCAGTACGAAAATAGGGTTCGTAGACACGAGAACCGTTCACCCAAAACCAATGATTTTGCTAGTTCTTTAGGTTGCTTCTTCCATCTGGGAAAAGAACATGAGAATTCTTCCGAGCATAGAAATTAAATTTGTCACCGATAGTTGAGAACCGGAAGAAGTTCTTGAAAACCAAAAGGTTGGGAAGAAAACTTTGAGATCAGCATAGCATCTCGAAGGCCACCACTTTGTTAACGACATTAGGGGTAAGATCATAGATGTTGACTCCACTCTTTCGAACCATCTCACCTAAGAAATTGGTGGTAGGAAGCCGATGACCGGTGTTGAAAGTCTTAATAAAGATGACAACCTTTCCTGGTGGAGGTTCTAGAAATGAGGCTCCATCCAAAGGAATTTGTAATATGTCTTCCGGTTGAAAACCTTACTTCTCTCAAAGAGCATCAACATATTTCGACGTTGAAACCTCCCCGAAAAAAGAAACCATGTTGCTAGGAAGATGCATTCCTTTTAAAAATAACAGAGCAAATAAGATGGAGAAATGGAGGTAGTCAAGAAACATACGAAAATGTATAAAGACTGGTATTTATGGAGAAGATCAGAAGAAAATCAAATGCCCATAAAAAGCATGACTCTTTGTAGAGGTTACAACTGCCCAACAGATAGCTAGCCGGCACGTGTAATATGAGCCTAGAACATAATGAATTTCCACGCTACGCCATCATTACTAGACTAGGTGGCTTCATGACATACCCCATGACAGTCTGTCGAGGCGGCCGATAACTCAACCGGAGAAAAGAAATAATAGCTGAACTGATATACCCAGATATTCGTATAGGTTAGCAGGAGAAAGAGACAACATAAGGGCTTGGCGAGATAGACAGTAGGTTCAGCTATCCTTGGCAGACAACCAAAATTGTCTGGGTAGAAAAGTCTCTTGTACCCCACGCATAATCATCAGTTGCAATACAGAGGGAAACTGTAACACTCTAAAAATTTAAGCCAATTTTAAACTTTTCAAAAACATCCCAATTCATTAAGTTATTACAAAAAGGTTTTCAATACATTTATTATCAGAGTATTCCCAGGTCCATAGCATAAAACATAAACACGAGGAGCGGTACGATCACGCCTTCGCCTTGCCACGGTCTCCTGAAGAACCTGAAAAACATTAAACCACAACTGTAAGCCCGAAAGCTTAGTGAGATACCCCCAAAATACCAACCACATATACGCCCTTCCAGGCTACGACCTTCCGGTCCAAATCATAATGCCTTCCGGCCCATAACATAATATACATAACATAACAGAACATGGTACAGCCATGCATATCGGGTCTACTGTGTGACTGGTCCGCCGTATCGGCCTTCAGTCCACCGGGTCCATCCTACGAGTCTAGTCATGTCATTCGAGTCTGCAGTGTGGTTGGTCCGTCCGCATCGGGCCTTCAACCCACCTGGTCCACTCTCTGAGTCTACAGTATGACTGGTCCGCCCGCATCGGGCCTTCAGTTAGCCTGGTCCACTCTCCGAGCCTCGGCACGGCTGGTCCGCCCTCGTGGGGCCTACAGCCTATCCGGACCGTTCGCTGGGCCTTCGAAACAACCGGTCCGCCCTGGGAATCTTGGCCTACAGCACAAAGCAGGATCCGCCTCAACCCAACTCCAGTCCAAACAACCATGTGCACATAACATATAATCATATAACAGTTCATAGTCAGCAAGCCGATCAAGCAGATCACATAACATATCATCATCCTAACCAGAATACCGACCTAACCGGTCACTAGCATAGCATCACCCTACATATCAGGAAACCGACCTTAACCAGGTCTCTAACATATACCATCCTAGCTACCAGGATGCAGACATATCAAAGAAATAACATAACAACAAATATCTGAATCTCAATCTGATAAGGGCCGACCTTGGTGCCTTAGACCCTGTCGATATAGTGAGGATAACTCACCTCGCGAATGCCAATACTCTGAACTGAAGAAGCAGACTCTCGAACCACCAACTCACCGCAAATCCCGAACTAACCACATAACAAAATAAACATTACGCCAATCATACATCCACTTATCGGGCCAAGTCTAAAGTCCAAATCTTATACAAAGTCCAATATTGGCCCAATTTACCAAATTGGGCCCACCTCACCAATTGGGCCTAGATCCAATGACCATAACAATAATTGGGCCCAAAATACTCTATCCATAAATTCCCAGACTTGACCCAGTAACCAACTACCCACAAACGGCCCAAACTCAAAGGCCCAATATAAAGATCCAATCAGGGGGAGTACGCTAGGCGTACTCTCTCTGGTACGCTGGGCGTACTGTAATGTTCACAAAAAGGAATCGAGGCACTGGCCCGCTACGATGGGCGTAATCATGTGTTACGCAGGGTGTAACTGCTCTACTCATAAAATCATTATAACTTCTTAATGGCTTAAGCTATTAAGCACAAACTTCAGATCCCTAGGCCAAATATGATTTGAATTCATAAAGTCTCAAACTTTATCACTTGGGACGCCCATAAAACTCTTAACCCAAGGTCTTAATCCATTAATACCTATGTTTCTCACACATGGAACAACTACAACCCTTGGGACCTCATTTTTCTCACTCAAGACCTCTCCAACGGTCTAAAAGGACAGATAATCTCGGCCAACACAAAGCATGAATCAAGATGAGGACTTTGGGACAAGAAAGATGCTAAAAACTTCACAACACTTAGATCTAGGCAAAATAAATGGAAAGCAAGAAGCTTTATACCTCAAACAAGCTCCAAAGGATGATATCTCTTCAGATCTACAAGCTCCAATCGTTCCTCTTCTCCTTTCTCCTTCTAGCCTTTCTTTTTCCAAAATGAGCTTCCAAAGGCCAAACACACCCAACAATGGAGGTAATACGAGTTTCTAGGGTTTCTGAGGTTGAGGATGAGCTTATGGAGGCTAGGGTATGAACCAACATGTTCCTTATATAGTGGCTGACCCTAAATTAGGGTTTGGGGTTTCTGAGAGTACGCTAGGCGTACCTCTAGTACGCTGGGCGTACTCACCCGGCCACCCCACACTTTTCCCTCTATTACGATGGGCGTACGTCCAGCTTACGCTTGGCGTACCCAGCCAAACTTCAAAATACATGCATGTCATGCATGCATGGGACCTTTTTCCACTTATTTCACAAAGAGCTATAACAATGATCATCTTCCAAAACACCGTAACTCCTCTACTCTAAACCCGCTCCCAAATAACTTTACATTCATACGAGGGTGAAGAGAAGCCCAATGCTTCTAACAACATACACCAGCCCGAACCTTCTCGGATGAAACCCATTTCCCGAAAAAGGACCAGAATTACCCTCCCTCTTAAATCTCAGGGACTCCCAATCAAACATTTTAAGAACGGGGTGTTACAGAAAAGTCCACATAAGTTATGCACGATCCACTACCATTTATTCCATGTACGCTAATCAGGGTAAAGGGAAAATTAGATAGAGACAGATGGACCAATTAGAGCTTGGTATCTATAATACCGTTACTATGGTCCCCTATCGAGGCAGAGGCCTTAACTATAAAAGGATAAAGGTAATACCTAAGGAGGGATCTAAACTCTTATCACTCCTCCCGAACTAAAATTACTCTCTCTCATAGCTAACTAGATCATTGGAGCATCCTCCCAGGATCACCTCCCAGAGTATGACTGGCGTAGTATTTGATTGTGACTACAGGTTCCAGGCAGAAATCTCTCTACCATCCCAAGATCCTGCCCGTGGAACGACGTTGCAATATCTCCAATAGAGGAAATAAATGATCAAGAGATTACAATAAATTATGGAGAAACCAATGTAATATATGACCAAAATGAAATTGGTAATACAAGTATCATATTTTCTTATTCAGTTGCATGTGATATTATGAATGATGATTATAAACCACATTCTATAATTGAATGTCAAAAGAAACCTGACTTGACTGAATGGAAAGAGGTTATGCAAGTCGAATTAAATTCTCTTAATATGAAAAAGGTTTTTAGGGCCATTATTGTCACACTAGAGTTATGAAACAATTAGGTTGTAGTTAGATCATCATAAAAAAAAGAAATGAGAAAGAAAAAAGTGTAAGATACAAGGATAAGCTTATGGCTCAAGGTTTTTCTTAATGGCCTATAATTGATTGTGACAAAACATATTCTCCTGTAATGGATACAACCACTTTTAGATATTTAATCAGCCTAGCAGTAGTTGAAAATTTAGAGATGCATCTTATGGATGTTGTTACATGTTACTTGTATGCATCACTTAATAGTGATATTTATATGAAAATCCTTGAAGGATTTAAAATTCTTGTATCCCAAAGAAATATATTCTATAAAACTACAAAGGTCTTTGTACGGGTTCAAGCAATCTGGGCGCACGTGGTACTTGTTTAAGCAATTATTTGACAAGTAAAGGTTATATAAATAACAAAATTTATCCATGAATATTTATTAAGAAAACAACACCGGTATATGTGATCATTATTGTCTATGTTGATGATCTAACATTATTGGTTGTTAGTTCATTAAATATTAACAAATATCTTGTCAAAGCAAAGAAAATGAAGAAGTCATTGGTATGGAAGTACCATATCCTAATGCAATTTAGCACTTAGTTATCTTACCAATTATACTAGACTTGACATTTATTTAGCTGTAAACTTACTAGCAAAGTTCAGTTCATCCCTAACAAAAAGACATTGGAATGGGATCAAGCATATTGTTTGATACCTTCGAGGAACTACTGATTTAGGTTATTTTATCCAAACAATTCAAAACAAGGCATAATTGGTTATGCAAATACAAGTTATTTATCTAACCCTTATAAAGCTAGATCTCAAAGTGGATATGTATTCATGAATGGTGGCACTGTAATTTCATGGCTTTTTTAAAAGCAAACACTTGTTGCCATATCCTCAAATCATACTAAAGTAATTGCACGAAATGTAGCTAGTAAAGAATGTACATGGTTAAAATCAATGATACAACTCGTTTTAACTTCATGTGGAATTGAAAAGGATGTAGGACCAACTTTAATTTATGAAGATAACTCAACATGTGTCACTCAAATAAAAGAAGGATATATCAAAAGCGACAGGAAAAAAATACCTCCAAAATTATTTGAGTACACTCAAGAGCTTATAAAAGATCATCAAGTTAAAATAAATATGTTCAATCTAGCAAGGATGCATCATACCTTTTTATAAAGGTACTTCCTACTACAATATACAGGAAAATGTCCATGACATCAGAACGCGACATGTGCATAGTATATAATGTAACAAATGTCTAAATAAGTAAGAGTGAACTATACACTACACTCTTTTTCCCTTCGTTAAAGTTTTTTCCTACTGAGATTTCTTTAACAAGGGTTTTAATGAGACCATCCATCCAACTTGAACCCTAAATCTGAAATAATGTCATCCAATGAGGAGTGTCGTAAATAATTGGTGGATGACATATTAATTGGTGCATGGTAAATTTGTCAACACTTTTTACTAGTTAGAATTATATGTAGATTATGAATAGTAATATTTATAGTATATATACATCTCCATTGTACATGGTGAAATACACCTCAAGTTACACTTCATAAGTGATATAACTTTCATATTCTCTTTAATTCTTCTTTGTTCTACATCAAAGTTACTAGTTTGGTTTGATTTAAAGTCATCCTAACTACACATAAGTGAGGCTGTAATACATGTAACCTTAGGTGTGGAACCATATAATACGATGCCGTTCTAGATGAAAATAAAGTTACGTTCATTGGATGAAAATAAACCCACTTGCATTCACTTATTTTAGGCATCTACAATTTTATATGTTATTTTTTCCTTTATTGTCGGCTTTCATGAAATCCTACCCATATTATAATTCTTCTTCATTTTACCCATAATTCCTTCTTAACTTCGATAGCCAGACTCCTTAATTATTTTATAAAAGTAACCTATCTAGTGGTCTATTTTATAATTCATGGTCATCAATTGCATCGTTTAATCCAAACGACCAGGTATGAACAAAGTTAATATTTTTTGTTTTGTCGTTCCTTATCAATTTTACCTACGTTTCCTTCTTAACTTCGAATTCCATACTCACGAATATATTTTTTTTACTTTAGATTAACCAACGTACAGCCCTGTGTTATCATTCATGCTCATAAACATTTTCTTTAAGTAGCTACTAACTTTCATTCAATAACATCAAAAAGATAAGAATTAAGATCATTTTGTTTAAGTAGCTACTAACTTTCTTTTTTATCAGATTGACCTATTCGGTGCTCTATTTTAGGTTGAATTTCATTCAATAACATCAGAAAGACAAGAATTAAGATCATGAATTCAAAAAACCTAAAGGGAATCAATCGCTTGCAACACACACAACCGAAGATATTGATGCAAATGTTTCTTCAAAATCAACATTTGAATTTGAAAGAGTAAGTGAGGACACTGTGAATCTTTCATGTGATAAATATGATATTATGGGGAAGGTTTTCAGTACACCTAAGGATGTATATACATTTTATAACCAATATGCCTTTCTTCATGGACTCGGTATACATGTTCATTGGAGCTTTAAAAATAAAACCACAACTGAGCCTTATCGGAAGACCTATGTGTTTAATAAACAAGGCTTTAAAAGTTTAAAGGGCAATAGTTTATGTGGGTTGGCTAAGAAACGTCGTAGAAATTTGAGGACCGGATGTAAAGCAATGCTCCGGATATCAAAAGGAAAAGATGGGGAGTGGTTTGTAGATGTGTTTAATGACACACACAATCATAGTTTGAGTACAACTCCTACCAAAGTAATGAAACATCGTTCTTATGGGAAGATCCATTGCTCAATAGCTTGTAAGTCTCTTATAGTGGAACTAGGTCAATTAGGGTTGAGGCCTTGTTAAATTAAAAAGGTTGTAAATGCAATGGAAACTTCATATGATGTTGATGTTACCTCAAAGCAATGTGTCGATGTTTTATCTGAGCAACGTAAACAATATAAAGGTAAAGAGTTCTATGGGCTGATCAATCATTTCCAAGATAAAGCATTAGTAGATACTAACCAGTATTTTTCTTTGGATATGTTTGAAAATGAGTCTACTAAAAACGTTTTTTGGGCTGATGGAAGATCACGAGAGGCATATACTAAATTTGGAGACGTCTTTATGTTTGACGTCACATACTTGACAAATAAATTTAAGATGCAATTTGCTCCGTTTATTGGTGTGAATCATCATGGTCAGTCTATATTTTTTGGTGGCGCATTGCTAGAAAATTAAAAAGAAAAAACTTTTTGATGGTTATTTGAGCATTTCTTAAATTGTATGTTTAACAAGTATCCAGTGGTAATGATAACAGACCAGGATAAAGTTATGTGTAACGCAATCAAGAAAGTGTTTCCAAACACTCGACATCGTTTCTGTGCATGGCACATTAAGAAGCATGAATTGGAACATATGCGACCACTTGTAGCCCTTATAGTGATTTTAAAGAGGCTTATAAAAAACGGGTAAAGAGTGATACAATTGAAGAATTTGAAACCAATTAGAAAGTTATTCGCGGTAAGTTTAACATTGAAACTAATAGTTGGATAAACGATATGTATAATCAATGAATACATAGGGCCAAAGCTTTCTTAAAAGATGTTTTCTTTGTTGGCATGACTACAAGTGGAAAAAGCGAGAGCATTCATTCATTTTTTTTAAGGATTTGTTAATTCCAAGATCATGTTGAATGAATTTGTACTCCAATACGATAAAGCAGTTGACTCTCGAAGGGCTACCGAAGAAGATGAAGACTTTAAGATCATGAACTCCAGTCCGATCCTTTCTTTTGTTCACCCGATAGAAGCAAAAGCAGGTCACCTTTATACGAGAAAAATGTTTGAGGTTTACAAAAAAGAATGGATAGAAGCTAATTGTAATTTAACTCATGAGACTTTAAGTAAAACCATAGAGGAAATCAAATATAGGGTTGGCCAGTTGAATATTGATAAAAGACATTGGAGAATTGTTATCTTTCATTTTATGGATCCTGTGAATGTCACGTGTTGATGTGCTAAGTATGAAACATATGGGATATTATTCAAGCATAGCCTTTACGCGATGAAGAAAAGACATGTTGAAAACCTTCTTGATCACTTTATTTTACCAAGGTGGACACTTGGTGCTAGGTACAAGGTGGGTAATGGCAACATTGAACTGGAAGAAATGAATTGTGAAATGGAGTTAGTGCCTTACCTTTATGGTTTGTTTGTTCAAAGTGTGATAAAGCAAGCGACTCCACTACAGAGATAGAAAAATTCAATAATTTCGTGATAAATTTTTTAGAATATCAAAATATTCGGAAAAAGCCTAAAGCATTTGAGAATGTTTCTC
The DNA here is from genome assembly GCF_052625555.1 of Lactuca saligna. NCBI lineage: Eukaryota > Viridiplantae > Streptophyta > Magnoliopsida > Asterales > Asteraceae > Lactuca > Lactuca saligna. The sequence goes on along the minus strand of NC_136423.1, from coordinate 23,557,221 downwards.
AAACTCCTTACAAGAGAATTTCTCAAGTACACATGACACCTCAGTTATTTGTATCTGTCCGTGATCCTATTGTCCCGACAAATACAAAGGGCGTCCAAAAAATACAACTAGAATTAAGTCTTCTTTAGAGAACTTGAAGAAAAAGAGAACATGCTCTTACTGTCAAACACCAGGTCGTTACGCCACTGGTTGTCCAAAAAGAAAGCTAATTGTAATATTTTATTGATTCTTCATGATTATTCCACGTCATACTTATATTTATTCTTATCATGTGGAAGAATCCGTAGCGGAAAAACAGAGATGAAAATGTGTAATCAGGTGCATGGGTTCTTTTTGTTGTCTACATGTGTTGCTCGTTGATGCTACGACGATGTGTGCTTTGTGCATATTGTGTTTGGTTTCTGCTTGGTATGAGTTTACCTCATAAACTAGGTCTGTCGAAAAAACCCGAAACCCGTTCTACCCACTCGACCCGTTCCGAATTCGGGTAGAATGGGTCGGGTAGAACGGGTAACGGGTATGAACATTCGGGTAATAGGTTAACCCGATAATAATATAGGTCGGGTTTTAGGTATGAATATTTATTTTCGAGTATATCTGAATACCCGAATTCGTTTTTTAACTAATACCAAATATACAATGCAGTCGCGTACGCACACTTCAAATAAAACAAAACCCTTCATAACATATTATAATGATTTGTATTGTTATTATATATGTATTTGTTAATTGTATGAAGTATTTTCCTAACCAATTCTTTATTAAACCAACCAACATGTAAAAAAAATAATAAGTGTCACTTAATAAACTTTCGGGTATACCCGAAACTTACCCGACCCGACCTCAAACCCGAATACCCGAAACCCGAAAACCCGAATTACAATATAGGTCGGGTATCGGGTATTATTTTCTTAAGGAAATACCCGTTCTACCCGAAACCCAAAAATTTTACCCGTTCGACACCCCTATCATAAACCATTATTTTTTATCCTTAGAGAGAGCTTACAACACATTTTGATTAACTTATGCAACTTTAAGGTATATATACATATTAATCCGTTGAATGCTTTTAGAAACATGTAATATTAATGAATGAATGCATCTGGGAGTTTGTTTAATGGTTTTTATGTCTTGATGTAAATATGGATTAAATTATTAGAGTTAGTGTATCTTCTTGTTTATTATATGTTGGTCTTATTTACAAAAGAGTTAGTGTAGCTTCTTGTTTATTATATGTTGATCTTTTTTTGACTTTGTAAATGGTTACAAAATGTACGTTCAAAGTAACCATACGCCATTTCAAATAGATGTGTATTTATTTGTGACTTTAATAATATTTAAGGTTTATATTTTTGCCATTAAACTACGATAAAATCCCGCCTAAGTATATAAAAATAAATTATAATTGAAAAAATATATAAAATTATTAATTATATACAAAATTTTTGTTTTATGTCACGCTTTACAAACGATATGGTTCATAACAGCTCGAAAAAACTTAAGATATGATATTGCCGTCAAATTATACCCAACTTTATTTAGAATATATATATATATATATATATATATATATATATATATATATATATATATATATATATATATATATATATATATATATATATATATATGGATCGAAAAGAACACCAAAATAATTATGTCTAAGACAATTATTCAAAAATAAAAATTCTAATATGAATCTGTCCGTATTGCACCGTACGGTCGTATGCATTTGAACATAAATGTTGTTTTTTTTTTTTTTGGAAATATGTTGGTTTTGGTAAAAAAATCTCATTTTAAATAATTTTTTGGTGTTCTAAATTAGGGATGATCAAAAACCAAATCGAAAACCAAAACACCGAAAAAAACCGACATAACCGAAACCGAAAAACCGAAACCAAAGCAATAACTGACGGTTTAGGTTTGTCTTTTACAAAAATCGAAAAATAACTGTTTGGTTCAGATTTAATGTATAAAACCGCTCATAAAAACCGAACTGACCCACATATATATTTTTTATTATGTTTTAAACTTTTAGTTTTAAACTTTAAACTTTATCTCTTTATTACTTTATGTTTATTTTCAGCAAACTGTTAATGGTGTTAAACTTTGATTTTGTGAACATTTTTATTCTTTTTAGAATACTAGAATTTGTACTCTTTATTTTAGTTATTTAAAATAGATACAATACTATTTATTGCAAGGTACTTTCACTGGATTTAAACACAAAAACTAGAAAAAAAAAACAGAAACTCATAAACCCATGGTTTAAAACCGAAAACTCATAAATCCAACCCAAAAAATCAAACCTATATGAGTTTAAAAACCGAAAACCCAACTTTCTAAGATTTAGTTTGGTTTTAGCCGAAAACCGACCAAACCGACCCATACTTATCCTTATTTAAAATTATTGTTTAATATGATAGAAGTAGAAATAAAATGAATTAATAAAGATGGTTACGTGGACATATGAAATGATGACACTAAATGAGGAAGTATGTCAAACTTGAAAGTAAACATTCACGCGTCAACTTTAATCACACTCCATACAGGATGTAGCAGTTCGCATTTCCGGTCGACACTTGTTCAATATGCAATATTCCATAAAAAAACAAATAAATAAATATAATCATTCCTAATTTACGTGGCTAGCTTTTTATTTGGCTGGCTTAAAATAATCATAAAATGCGATACAAATGATGTCCCAAATGGCAACGACGATAATCCTTCAGAAACGATGACACAGCAAACGACTTGACAAGGACGGTAACTCGTCGACAGATATGGAGAAATGGTCGGAGGATTTAAGGAGAAATGAGATCTATATTAAATGATATAATTTTGATATATTCTAACATTCATAATTTGAAGTCTATACAACATAAGATACAAATATATCTAATTTTACATTCTGTATTTTGGATTTTTATTGCAGTAAAGATATATATATATATATATATATATATATATATATATATATATATATATATATATATATATATATATATATATATATATATATATATATATATATATATATATATATATATATATATATATATATATATATGGGAAAAGTGAATATACCCTTAATGGTATATAAGCTTAGGTACCCAAACACACTATACTACGTCGTTTTGTATCATATAATACATTTTAATTGTCCAATGTTCTTATAATTTAACTTGTAACTTGATTTACTTCCATTATAAATTACACATTTATCTTCCTCTTACATAATTTTCATTTTCAACTACAATATATACAACCTACTAGGTGTTCGACAAAAAGATGCATTATAAGAGAAAGATAGTAGTGAAATTTCGAAAATCTTGAAAGTAATCAATTTAGGGGTTAATGTTTAAACATTATAATGAATATATCAAACAAAACGACGTATTATTGTGTGTTTGGGTACCTAAGTTTATATACCCTTAAGGGTATATAAGCTTAGGTACCCAAAAACACCATAATACATCATTTTGTTTGATATATTCGTTTTAATGTTCTTTAACTTCAACCATTAACTTAAGTTACTTTCAAGATTTTCGAAATTTTATGATTATCTTTCTCTTACATCACATCTTTTTGGCGAACATCTACTACGCTATATGTATTGTAGTTAAAAATGAAAATTATGTAAGACGAAGATAAATGTGTAATTTATAAAAATCATGAACGTAAATCAAGTTAGAAGTTAAATTATAAGAACATTAGACAATTACAACGTATTATATATTAAAAAACGACGTAGTATAGTGTATTTGGGTACCTAAGCTTATATATCTTAAGGATATATTCATTTTTCTCATATATTATATATATATATATATATATATATATATATATATATATATATATATATATATATATATATATATTTCAAGATGTATGAGTTTTAACTTAGATTGGAAGGAGTTGAAGAAGCTTCCCTCACTTTTGGTGGGCCATACTCCTCTTTTCTTCACTCTCATTTCCCTCATCTAAAAGCCAAGAAATGAGTGAGAAGCTCTTCACTCACTTTTTTTATATTAAATAAAATAATTTTTTTGATTTATAATTATTAAATTAATGCCAAACATAAAATTTAATTAAAAATAAAAAACATTTCATTAAGTAAAATAAAATTTACATTAACCCTAATATTTAAATAAGTAGAAAAAAAACCGCAAAAAAAATAAATAAATAAATAAATGAAAATAAACAACCTACAAAATAGTAAAAATTATTAATTAATATCCTAATTTTATCTAAACCTAGATACATCACTCGGAATCATCGTCTTCGTCCTCGCTTTGATCATCTGTATCATTCTCCCCTGCGTCACTCTCGTCGTCGGAATCTTCACTCTCGACTAACATATCAGAATCCTCGTCTGATTCGTCAAACAAATCATCGTGAGATAACTCGTGCGGGGGATGAATATGAGCCTTATAAATGTGCTCCACTGGAGTAACAGGTGGTGGCATTGGAGTAACATGTGGTGGCGTTCGTGGCGGTGATCGGGAGTTTTGATTATATCTCTCTAGCTCGGCAAGTGCAAGGTAAGTTATCCTCATTATATCAACAGGGTCTAAGGCACCAAGGCCAGCCCTTTATCGGATGGGAATCCGGGTATTTATTTGATATGTTATTGAGTTATTAGATCGATACCCTGGTAATTAGGATGGTGTTATGTTAGTGGCCTGGTTAAGGTCGGTATCCTGGTATATAGGGTAATGTTATGTTAGTGACCGGTTAGGTCGGTATCCTGGTTAGGATGTTGTTATGCTACATGATCTGATTGAACCGTTTGTTTGGCTGAGGATTGTTATGTGATTAACTGTTTTATGCGCACATGGTTGTTTGACTGGGTTGGGATTGAGGCGGGTCCTACTTTGTGTTGTCGACCAACATACCTAGGGCGGACCGGATATATTGTAGGCCCAGCGGGCGGTCCGGATAGGCTGAAGGCCCCAAGAGGGCGGTCCAGACGTGTCAAGGCTCGGAGAGTGGACCAGACCGACTGAAGGTACGGTACGGGCGGACCAGTCATACTGTAGACTCATAGAATGGACCAGGTGGACTGAAGGCTCGGTGCGGTCGGACTAGTCATACTGTAGACTCAGAGGGTGGACCAGGTGGATTGAAGGCCCGGTGCAGGCGGACGAGTCACAATGTAGACTCGATATGCATGGCTGTTTTGTATTGAGATATGATATGGGTATGGTTATATGTGGTTGGTATTTTTGGGGTAACTCACTAAGCTTTCGGGCCTACAGTTTCAGTATTTTGTTTCAGGTACTTCAGGAGATCGTGGCAAGGCGAAGGCATCATCGTACCGCTCCTTATTTTTACAATGATGTTTATGGGATACTCTAATAATAAACAAACTGAAAACCTTTTTGTAATAATTAATGGATTTTGGTTGTTTTTGAAATGTTTAAATTTATTTGAAATTTTATGGATGTTACACCCGGCTTCAGTCCGATGTCAGGGCATGCCCGATGAATGTTTAGCTTATATGTTATGTGTTATGTGTTTCGGACTTCGGTCCGATGCTGGGGAAAGCCCGAGGAATGTTTATATGCTTAAGATATGTGTTTAAGTTATATACTTCTTGATATGTTATATGTATACCAGACTTCGGTCCGATGTCGGGCGGAGCCCGATGTAGTGGGCAAGGCCAATGTATGCTATTATGTGATTTATGTGTATGGTATGTGGTAGTTTGGAGAGACTCACTAAGCTTCATGCTTACAGTTTTCAGTTTTGGTTTCAGGTACTTCCGCTAGCAAGGGGAAGAGCTCGGGATGACTGCATGGCACACACCATAACGTTTAGCCAGGGATGATTTAATATGATGATTTGTCACATAATTTTGATATATTGATAGTTGTTTATGATATTGTGAGATACATGACTTATGATTTTATATGACGATTGATAGTTATGGTTTTTACTTATATTTTAAAACGAAACTTTTGGACTGTATTTTTGAGATGTTTCATTTAGAATTAAAAAGATACATGTAAACTACTACTCATAAAAAAGTAACAATTATAAACATTTTTAAGTTATCATAGAATATATATATATATATATATATATATATATATATATATATATATATATATATATATATATATATATATATATATATATGGATTTTTTTACAAAAAGGAAAGCATCCATATTTTCCAAAAACAAATATTATACCAAATAATCTAACAATCTAACCAAGCTTGCAAAAATGGCTCTGATACCAATTGTTCATTTTGTAACGTCCCAAAATTCAAGACTAAATTTTTTTTTTTATAAAACATTACTTAAAACATAATTATCAATCCATAACATAATCAGAGTATTACTTCCAAAACATATTTTTATTATCAGAGTAAAACATTCCCAAGCTGTCTAATCTATGGTATGTGTCATGCGATCACCCCGAGCTCTTCCCTCTGCTGCCGGAAGTACCTGAAACCAAAACTGAAAACCGTAAGCACGAAGCCTAGTGAGTTCCCTAACCTACCACATACCATGCATAACCACATACTGCACATACTGGTCCACGCCCCCTACCTCAAGCCTCGCCCGCTACAACGGCCCCGCCGCTCCAGGCCTCGCTTGGCTTCGAGCCCCGCTCAGATATAGATCTGTTTCACTTACGCCTCGCCTATCACTGGGCCTCGCCCGCTAGCATATACTAACACATAATCATATCACAACACGTAAACTAACATGTACTAACAAATCATGTCCTGAGGCCTCGTCTATCTTGGGCCTCGCCCTTGTCCTGCTACTAATGAGTCATGGAACCCCGTCCATGCTCCTACTGATATTAAGATACAGGCCCATCCCACACTCACTCTTTTCCTAACTTGGGCCTTGCCCCTGCTCTACTGCTAATGAGATGTGGAACACCATCCACACTCTACTATTGGTGAGATACAGGACCTCGCCCACACTCACCTCCCTACCAGGAACATACATGTATCACACAAACAACAATTATAAACTATCATATAAACCATTCCTTGAGCACCCGCCCGCTATCATTGGACCTCATCCTGAATATCATACTAGCATACTGTGCCTAGGGCTAACCCCCGAGTCTTCTACTCATAACTACATGGGTCGGCATTATGCCCTTACACCCATTCACACAAAGGGAAAACTCACCTGCACCTGTTGAACTTGCTAATAACCCCCCTAGCTGCTGCCCAGCAACTCTCTGAACTCCTGCTCCACTAGCTCCCCGAGATACCAATACCAATGCAACACTTAGTCTAACTGTCCCCCGAAAGTCAACTAGGTCAACTCTGGTCAAAGTCAAAGTCCTGGTCAAAGTCAACCTTCCAGGTCAACCGTACTCGCCGAGTCTTCCTACTGACTCGCCGAGTTCTTATGCTCAGAGTCCTTCCATTCGCGACTCGACTCGCAGAGTCAACCCATGACTCAGCGAGTCCACCAATTTCCGAGTCTTGTCCTGTCCAACTCATTGAGCCTCCACTCGACTCACTGATTCAAGTCTTAACTCGAAGGGTTTGGGGTTTCACGACCTGACTCGCCGAGTCCAAGACCAGACTCACCGAGTCCAAAGCATTCTTCAACAGACTCGCCGAGTTGTTCTTCCAACTCGCCGAGTCCCTGCCCATCTTCATCCAACTCTCCGAGTCCACCCATGTGACTCGCCGAGTCGCTTCAGTTCTTAATCCATTCAGTGGCTTTTCGAGCCATGCAGGGGCTCCAAATCATAGATACATACTTCCAAAGTCCATTCCCCACGTAAAGTTGCAAACTTACGTATAACTAAGGAGATCTAGGCTCAAAACACTCTAGGGCTAGGTCTTAAGACAACCATGCTTCACCTACACCCCCAAGACTAATACTTTATGACTCTGTAGAACAGAATACACTTAGATCTGAAGTAGCAACTTCAGATCTGGGCTCTAACTCGAAATGGTTCAAGAACATGGCATAAGAGTCCCTAATCTCACAATCAAGATTGATTTACATGCAAAAGAGGGAAGGTAACGAATCCTTACCTTGAATTGCTCTTGAAAGGCCCTTAAACTCTGGATCTACTGCAAACCCTTGAATCCCCAATGGTTCCTTCCTTCCTTCTTCCTTCAAATCACCAAAAAATGGCAAGAAACTTGAATGGGAAATAATGGGGCTTAGGGTTTTGGTTTCTGGATGAGAGAGGCTATATGGAACCCTAAGGAGAGAATAAGATGCTTAAATAGTGCCTAAAGTCCCGAATTTAGGGTTTCCCTCTTCAGACCGAACTCACCGAGTCCATTCTCCGACTCGCCGAGTCGGTCACTTACTCCTCGACTCGGATCCCGCTCGGACTCGCCGAGTTCCTCCTTGGACTCAACGAGTTGCCCTTTAACTTAGGGTTTTCTTTCCTTTCTTGGTCTTTCTGATTATGGGTGTTACACATTTTATTCAAAAACTAGTTTCTAAGAACATTAGAAATGGCAACGAGAGCTTTAAAATTGTGAATAAACTTAAAACCATTTTAACTCTCCAAATATCATTTTTCAAAACATTGAAAGAATAAATCAACTATAGAAATAAATTATTACAACATTTGAAGACTTTGATTCTCCTGGGAGATTGGAAATTAATGAAGTGAGGCAACAAGCTCCAAAGTAGAAGCTCTCTAAAGGTATCCACTAAGCAACAGCAAACCACTAAAACATGCTAGTCCACACTTGTATATAAGTTTTTCGTAATCCTTAAAATTTTATACCAAATAAACCTTAAAAGGGGAAGCAACTTAATCACCTAAAACTACACTACACAATGCAATAGTTGGAGGGGGGAGAGGGCATGAGTGATCTTGGAAATAAGGAGGAAAATAAGAAGAAAGAACCACCAAAACAACTAGCTAAGCTCTCTTTATATACATAAACATGTGTACTAAGCCAAAGCTAATCATTTAGAGAAGGCATGGTCTCTTCTTACAAGCATGACATGTAAGAACTAAAACCAACACACAATCTAAGCATAGGCTTAAGGACCCTATATTTTTACTAGTAAAGCTAAAACCCTGTTACCTTTCATTCCATTACTCCAAATTGAGAGTTCCATGTACAATTAGATGATTACTCAAAGTGTCCAAATAAATGTGCATGACTTATATATTCATACCATGTGAATATACCTAGTTTTTTTTTTCTATTTTGTTATTATTTCTCAGAAACAATAATTTCTAATATTTTGGTAAAATATTATTTTCATAAAATAATAATTTTCATATTAAATAGGAGTGTTGATTATATTTATTAATAATCAAATTACTCTAACAAATAATCAATTAGTAGTAACTTTCTATAAGGTGTGACCTTATATGATCATATGTTATTAGTAAATATCATTTTATAAGAACTCTTAGGCATAAAGATTTTTCATGTATATCCAAGGGAACCATATCCTCATACACATCCATTTAACTTCATTGTTGGAGCCTGCTCCCGTGGCATAGTCCCTAGGGCGGTTTTGAAGGTGTTAGTTTAATGTTACTTTCTGGGTTTGATGGTTTTAGTCCCTCCTTTCGTCTTTCTTTTTATTTAAATTACTTTTACTAAATCTTACACTTTTATTAAATGATAAACATATTTTAAATCTGGTTTTTTTTTTTTAATTTTTTGTAACTCAAATAATTTAAACATCTGTTGAATTCTTTTATTTTATTTAATTATCATACTTTTTTGGATTTTAATTTATTCGAATTAATTATTTGTGATATTTTTTCGAAAATCCTAGCCCGAATCGTAGGTATTACATTTGTGGTCTTGGATAGGGTTAGGTTAAACCTTTTTGGTCAAACAATTGGAGATATGGTTTGCTCAAACTAATCCAATTAAATGGTTAGAGATAACCATCAGTTTGATTGGATAAGCCTGCTTCGGTAACAAATAAGGTTAGAGAGTAAGGGTTGCAGCTAGTTATAGATTTGTATTTTCCATGTGGTAGATAGTGATTAGTTAGTCCTCATTACGACCTTGGTTTCATGGGCTCTTAAATGTATAAATAAGAGATTTCATGTAATACATGGATTTTTAACACAAAGTACACCTAAAAACTTTGTTTTCAAATCATAAATTAGACCAATATACACTTGTATTAACCAATCGATATAAGAAGTTATCTAAAGGATCTTATAATTTTAACCATGTAAGGATCCAATTCGGGCACTACTAGACTTCATACGTCTCTACCGGGTCATCCTGAACTAAATATATATACTTAGTTCACTATATATATATATATATATATATATATATATATATATATATATATATATATATACTTAGTTCACTATAAATAATGCTCTGATACCAATCTGTCACACCCCAAAACCGGAACAGCGGAAACGTTCGGGGGCAGAGGAGATAATGTACAATATCTCAACAATTGCATCATATTAATCAAAGAAAACACAACCATTACATTGAATAATTAAAGTATTTACATCTATTTGATACATAGTTTTGTATGACATCAAAATGTATAATAAAAATATTAAAAGACGCGACTCTAAAAGCTCCGTCTTCTCAAAACGTACGGGTGTACATGTCTACCGGTTCCTTGAGAATACTAGTGATTTTGAAAGTGTATCAACATTTAAGTTGGTGAGTTCATAAGTATGTTTTAGTGATGGAAACTTGTCTTTGTACTTTGAAAATGCTAGTATGTTTCTCCAGAAAATCCAATATTTTCTATAGTGAATGTAATGTAGTCTTTTAAATAGTTAAACTAATTCATGTATGTTCCTTAGAATTGTATGTTGTATTAGTGTACCCAATACTAGAAATTAGTGTACTTTATCTATATTTATATGAAAACCTTTGTATGTACGCCTGGATATCACCAGCTGTAGTGTAAATTAGTGTATCATAGTAGTGTTTGTATGAAAACCTTTGTATGTACGCCTGAATACCACCAGCTGTAGTGTAAAGTAGTGTATCATAGTAGTGTTTATATGAAAACCTTTGTATGTATGCATGGATACCACCAGTTGTGTAAAGTAATGTATCATAGTAGTGTTTTTATGAAAACCTTTGTAGTGTAAAATTGAGTATTGTAGTTTTATTAAATACAATAAAACTATTGAAGTAGTGTTAATCCCATAAACATATGTTTTAGCTATACTGTTGCGAGTTTCATATAACCATGCTTAATATGACCGAGTGACATCTACAATGTTCTTCAGACGTCTGAAAGTTATGACATTTATTAACTAGAAAAATAATGGGTTGTTACAGAATACCTCAAACCTGCTCGATGATACATACTTTTGTAATGTCATCAACGTTAGTCTCTCCCTTTTGACTCTATTTTGCTCCCATTTATTTCATGGTTTCTTTCTCCCAAAACTTAGCCAAACACAACCACATAACCTTTATATTTTTTTTGTTCCAGAGGCGTAAGCGCGTCATGCTCTTCCCTAAATGCGTTGTGTCCAGGTGAAAAGCCGCAATGCATACTACACTTCTTAAACGTGTCTGATGACTAGCCACGACAATGTGCCGCACCACCGTATGGATGTGTCGCGTCCATGCTTTTGACTTTCGTTGACTTTACTAAAAGCCCGTTGTGTGTTACTTCCAACTATAGCAATCTACTTATGACTATATCATGTTATTCTTATATTTTAACATATTAGATTGACTGTTCTTACACAATAATACATGATGTGTTACATCTCAGCTCTCACTAATTTCACACCAAAATTTGAAACCACATATATTGTACTCTCTCCCACTATGACTTTGATAGTAGATCGTTCCAAAAAAATTGTGCTTATAGTTTCCGAGTATCCGCTTTGCATTTATCGGTTCTTCCATAGATTATGGAAAGAATAATAATATGCATTAAATCTTTGGATTTTACGTTGAAGCTTACAACTTCAAATGAAAAAAACACATTTTAGGACATGAGTTCTTTCTTGCACCATTACAAGTTAAGAATCTATGATCCTCATATTGATTTTACTTTTTATGTCTCATTTTTAACTTCATATGGGGACAATCTCATTTTATATTTCCTATAATCAAATCTAATACAAAGGATCACATGAGCAATGAATAATGATAAACTTGATATTAATTTATTACATTAATCATCAAATCGTTTTTCTATAAGTATGAAATACAGATAAGACAACGTGGCAAAAATTTAAGTCGGGTGACGAATGTAGAGTGGGGTGGAAGAGCAATGGCCCTTGAGGTCAAGATAAGGTCGGTCATGTTTCATGTATGATAATCCATATTGTAAGCTTTCTTTTTGTGGAAAGTTTTCCTCATATAAAATTCTCTTTTGGGGTTGGTAAGGTGGGGTTTGAGAGGTGTCCTACATACATTTTAAAAATACTTCTTAAGACAAGTTAATAATCATTATTTTGTTTGATGCTTTATACATATAGTTGTGTCGACGGAAGAAGATTTTGGTATTGTCAATATGATCTTTTCTTATATCGAAAATATATATATATAAGATATCTTAAGTCTTTTTTTTTTTTTTTTTTTTTGTGTTGTATATTTAATATTTGTATGTTAGTTTTTAGGTTTTCATGAAAAATTTGAGTTATTAAAGATCCTATATATATATATATATATATATATATACATATATATATATATATATATATATATATATATATATATATATATATATATATATATACACACACAATTGGGCATTCTTATAAGGTAGTTCAAGTATAGTTACCCACTTCGCACATCCTTTATTGACGCCCCTATTAGCGATTTAGTCTAGCATTATTTTTGTCCGAGTACTCGATGCTCGGTAGGATTCAAGAAAGTCATGAAATTTTGATTTGTTGACTTTTCGCACACACTTGACACTTGAAATAGACTAAACTCTTTATCAAGGAAGAAAGATATGACCCACATTAGAAATAAACTCATTGTTTGCGGCTCCCATGAAAAAATGTAATATCTTAAGCTGAAAATATCACTACAGCAAAAATTGAAACTCAAGACACTCAAGAAGAGTGGTATAGACTAATTAAAGAGAGGCCAATTGTCCCTTTTAACGGGTGGTTGATAGGTTGGTTTAATTGAGTTGGTAAAGGGTATGGTGGGGTTGTTATAAAAGGATATGTTTTTTGGGTGGGTGGGTACTACTTGGGAGAAGACAATGCGTAATGGTATCTATTTAGGGTAATGATAGATTGCAATTACATTTACCTCAACACCTAGAAACTTATGATATTTTATTGTAATCATACCACTTTAAAAAAATTGTAGTATATAATGTTTGGATCAAGCGCCTTGATAATGAGATTCGAATGATTGAAGTGCGGAATTACACACAAAAATTCGAGTGATTGAAATTCGGAATTACACTTAGAAGTAGAGTTCAATTTTGAAACACTTAAAATATTATTAATGGTATCGTTAAAATTATGGGTTTAATTACGATTGGAAATCTGAGAATCGTGATAATCACTTTCTAATCGAAGTATTTGGGTGGTACTCCCAAATCCTCAATTGGATAAAACTCAGATTAAATCAGAGAGAAAAAAAAAAAAAAAGAATGAGAGGATATGATTTCGTGAGTACCAGAAAAGAACCCAAAAACCGAATTTAGATCTTTGTCTGAAAACTATCATATGACAATTTAAAACTTTCACAAAACCACCAAAACGGTCATAAAACGGGTATTCTGAATAAAAGTCAAAATGTGTTATCATATGACAATTTAAAATTGTCACAAAGTCAGGGGCTCTGCCCCTTGGAACCCGCCAGGGGCTGCCGCCCCTTGGACCCCGCTCCCAGGGGCATTACCCCCGGACCCCCGTTCGTTCAGAGGTTTCGCCCCTAAATGACAATATACTTTGATACTTGATCAAACTTAAACAAGTGTGTACTCCACACCTTCCTTACTTGTTTAATATTTATCAAGATCAATTTTGATCAATAAAGTAATCTCATTACACTTAAATAACATTAATGATAACAAATCACCAAAAGGTATGTGATTGACTTCATATGGAATAGGAAACATACGATAGGATGAATTCGATATGTTCTAAGAATATGATTTATCATTATCTCCAATTATTCATTGTATTATCTTTGACCGGAAAGCCTAATTTTTGAGAGGGGATTTTTCTTTTTCTTTTAATGTAGAAAAGAAATATACATTCGGTTCATAACGAAACCAAAAACAAAACACAAAACAAAACAGAAAGCCATATATTAATCATTTCGAAAATCCAATAGTATAATTTTTCGTTTATAAAAACTAAAATCTTTTAGTTAGTTTGGTCGTTTGTTTTAAGTCTTAAAATAGAAAAAAGATTGAACCATATCTTAATATTACGTCTTTTTTAATACTTCGTGAATTGGCAATCGCTTAAGGTCTTCATTTTTACCGGTTTGCTTGCACTCAAGTTAGATGTGTTGTCATATATTAATTTCTAAATGTTTTTTTGTTATTATATACAAACTCTTTTGCTAGTTTTATTGTTTTAGGCAAGTAAAATAAAAAACAAAAATCCAAAATTTTGATCAGATCGGATCTAGACATCGAAAAAAGGATCACATTTTCCTAACTTTTCTACTTTCATGTTTAGGAAAAATCCAATCCAAACCAAATAATCATACACACAAGAGAAAATAGCACATTAGCTTAACAATGTTTTTGAAATTTGATAATTCAGTCTTTTAACTTTTTTTTGGTGTTTTTTAAAGGCATAAGATGGATGTCGACCTGTTTATTTTGTCCCTCTAACCTACAATAAGTTGTCCACTATACCACACAATCGTTGGAGAAGTCACGGAGGTCCAGTCATCATGATGTGGCCGACAAGTGGCTGTCTACTTGAAACGGTGTGACAATTTATGACTCTTTCTGGAACAATTAGTTTCTAAAACACACCAACCGTGCCCTACCTGTTAGTTATTGGGCTCCGTTTCGTGAATCGAAAAACTTGTTTCTGAATCGAATAATCTTCAAGAAAACGTTAGTAATAAACGCATTGGCTGAGGTTCGAGTCCGACTAGATTCCCATAAACAGATTCGTTGTCTGTTCCCAAGGTACAACAACCGTAACAATATGTACTGTCGGATATGGCTACTTGCATGAAAGAGTCACCAGAAATAGTTCTAGAGAAAATGAGGAAAAAGATGAGTATTTGCATATGTGCGTCGAATGAGGCAGAAGTGGTTCGCTTTTATACTAGTTTGTAATGGCAAGCAATCAATTCGTCATTAAGGAATTGATCGTGCCAGTATATGATATTAATTGCACAATGAATGCATCAGTTACCAAAATTCAAACCAATGACCAAAATTGTAAAGTTTAGCAAAAATTGACGGTTGCACAGGCCCAAGTTTTCGGAGTTGCATTCGTATCCGCAGGTTGCGCCCATGCACAAGTTCGGTGAATTTGGCCTACAAAATCCAAGATTCGCACCCCCTTGCATATGGGTAGGAGTTGGAGTAAAACCATATGTACAAGCTAGTAAGTCTATCATACATTGAAGTTTATAAACTCACTAGAGTATGGTGTTTCTACCAATGTGGGATTCATTACCACACCCACTTCACTTATTAACTTTTGTTCTCAAATACCCAACTTTGAGTATCGATATCACATTCACATATACTCTATTTTAGACATACGATATATCTTTTCGAAGCTCTCACGATGTATCACATAAACCCACTTAGAGTTAATTATATATACAACATATGTATATATTTATATATGTTCAAAGTTAGTAAAATATAAATATTTATACTATAATTTCTAAAAATCCCCTACATGAATTGACATCGATCTTTGGACATCAAATTTCCAAGAGAAATTTTCAACACTTGAATCCTGCATAGGGTAGGTAGGTGTTACCCTTTGAACCATCGCTTAAGAACTTATACATAATCACCTAGCAGTCATTATATCATAATATCTTTGAATTGAGCTGCCATTTGTGTAAATGACAATATAATGCTCACAGGACTCTCCCTGACAAAGTCATATCCTCATAGACGTGCTCATTTTAGTCATGAACACTAACTTGGTTCTGCAAGAGCTTTAGAAATTGTGCCCCCATAATTCCCTCCAAAGCAACCTTACTTCTCACTCACATAGGTGGTTCCAAAACAAATCATTAAAACCAAATGTTAAGGCTCATTTGTCACTACATATAAGAATGGAATAGGAGGTAATGTTGACCCCCCCCCCCCCCCCCACCATAGTGACCTGCCTCACTCATACAATTAGGTTGTCCTTTTGAACCCAGATCTTGGGATCTCCAGCCTTCTGCACAAGGCTTCCTTCGTATGAATTTATTCATTCAAGTGCTTTAGCCCCATTCGTCTTGACGACATATAACTACATCTCTAACCAACCCTTTTGTAAGCGCATCTGCAATGTTATACTTTGACTTCACCTAGTCAATCGTGATAACCACCGTAGAGATTATTCGTCGTATCGTTTTACGTCTACGTATAATGTGCCTTGATTTCCCATTATAATTTGTACTTTGAGATCTACCAGTTTCTAATTGGTTATCATAATTTATACATATGGCCGTTACCAGATTTGGCCATTCGGGAATGTCCTCCACAAATTGACATAGCCATTCCTCCTCTTCCGTACAAATATCTAAGGCGATAAATTCATATTCAAGCGTAGATCTAGATATAACCATTTTCATGGACAATTTCCAAGCTATAGCTACATCTCCAAGTGTAAACACATATCCACTTGTGGATCTATAATATTTTATGTCAGATATCCAATTTGCATCAGTGTATCTTTCGATAACTGTTGGATGTCTGCCATAATGCAGTCCATATTCACGCATGTATCTTACATACCTTAACAGCCTAGTAATACTCTTCCAGTGTTCAAAACTAGGTTTACTAGTATATCTACTTAGTATGCTCACAACATATGCTAAGTCAGGTCTGGTACAACTCATCAGATACATCAGAATACCAATGATTCTTGGATATTCCACTTGATTAACATTGTCACTTTATTTTTACGTAGATGTTGATTAGTGTCAGTTGGAGTTCTAGATATGTTGGTATCTCCCTTAGCAAAATTTTCAAGAATCTTATCCACGTAGTGTGTTTGACTTAAAATCAAACCATTTTGGGTTCTTTTGATCTTGACTCCAAGAATCACATCCGCTAAACCCATGTCTTTCATGTCGAACTTGGATCTCAACATATCCTTCGTGGATCTTATCGTCTTGTCATCATTGTCAATGATAAGCATATCATCAACATATAAACACAAGATGGCATAACCATGAGTAGTGTTTTTTCACATAGATACACTTATCACACTCATTGATTCTAAATCCACTTTCCATCATGACTTGATCAAACTTTTTGATACCATTGTTTTGGATCTTGTTTTAATCTATATAGAGACTTAATAAGTTTACAAACCTTTTTCTCCTATCCCGAGGCAATAAATTCCTAGGTGGCTCCATATAAATGTCTTCTTCCAATCCCCCACTTAGAAAAATAGTTTTCACATCCATTTGATGAACTTACATGTTTCTAATATTTACAATGGCAAACACTAGTCAAATGGATGTTATTCGTGTTAATGGCAAATATGTATCAAAGTAATCTAGACCTTCCATTTGTCTATACCTTTTGATTACCAACATTGCCTAGTATTTGTCAATACTACCATTGGCTTTCATCTTTCTCTTAAAGATCCAAAAGTAGCCAAGTGGCTTTCTTCCTAAAGGTAGATCTACTAGCTCCCGCATATTATTTTGTAAGATAAATTCTACCTTATTTTTTATGGCTTCTTTCTATTGAGGTCCCTCGGAAGAATTAACCACCTCTTGGTAGGTTTTAGTTTCATTTTCCACCACATAGGTGTAAAAACATCACCAAATGATTTTTCAACTCTAGCCCTCTTATTTCTTCCGAGTTCTATCTCTTCTTCCTTGGATTGAGCTTGTTTGTCCTCTCGAACAAAAAGGTTTCCAAAACACCTCACGAGATGTAGATTGGGAAAGTTCCCACTTTAGACCACATCAAGATTTGGGGTTGCGAGGCTTTCGTGAGGCGCGAGACTCATGACAAGCTCGAACCTCGAAGTGAGCGGTGTATTTTCATTGGCTACCTACATAAATCCTTTGGTTATCTCTTCTACAGATTGAGTGACAATGTTGTCTTCGTGGCAAAGAAAGGAATCTTTCATGAGAGAGAGTTCATAAGACAAGGAAACAGTGGGAGGAAAATTGATCTTGAAGAAATTCAAGAGTCAAGCGGTGAAGGAACCTCAAACACTAGCAATCAACCTGAGGAGGAAACTCCTATTAAGCCGATTGATGAGTTCGTACCTCTGAGGCGTTCCACAAGAGTTAGGAACACACCTGATTATTATTATGGGTTCCATATTACT
Source organism: Lactuca saligna (assembly GCF_052625555.1). Classification (NCBI taxonomy): domain Eukaryota; kingdom Viridiplantae; phylum Streptophyta; class Magnoliopsida; order Asterales; family Asteraceae; genus Lactuca; species Lactuca saligna. Next base: position 23,538,815 of record NC_136423.1, on the reverse strand, counting down.
ACAGAAGGTGATGCATTTATCAGTGATAGTACATTGATAATTTTGGATGAACCTAAAAACTTTAAGGAAGCCATGACAGGTCGTGAATCTGCCAAATGGAAAGAGGCTATAGACAACGAGATTCATTCTATGTATGGCAATCAAGTTTGGTTGGTTGACAACGTACCAGGTCGTAAGATAGTCGGGTATAAATGGATCTTTAAGAAGAAGACCGACAAGGATGGGAATGTACACACTTAAATGGAGCGACTGGTTACGAAGGGCATTACTCAAACTCTGGGAGTTAACTAGGATGAGACCTTCTCACCAGTAGCGAAGATTAAGTCTATTAGGGTTATGCTAGCCATTGCTGCATTTCATGATTATGAAATATGGCAAATGGATGTCAAAACCGTTTTCCTTAATGGAAAGTCTACTGAGGTTGTTTACATGAGTCATCCAGAGGGTTTTTTCGATGCAAAGTACCCTAATAGAATGTGTAAGCTTGAGAAATCCATTTATGGATTAAAACAAGCATCCAGCAGATGGAATCTTTGTTTCGATGAGAAAGTCAATGAATTTGGCTTTTCAAGGAGCGAGGATGAGCCTTGTGTACATGTTAAGTCTAGTGGGAGTATAGTTTTCTTTTTGGTATTGTATGTGGATGACATACTACTCATAGGAAATGACATCCCAACCTTGAAGGAGGTTAAGTCCTGGCTTGAGAAGTGTTTTGCTATGAAGGACCTTGGAGAAGCTGCATATATACTAGGGATAAGGATATTGAGAGACGGGAGTAAGAGACTAATTGGACTTAGTCAAAGTACCTACTTGGATAAGGTGTTGAATAGGTTCAACATGTAGGGTTCCAAGAAAGGTGACTTACCAATCCAGAGTAACACCAAACTGAGTAAGACTCAGAGCCCGAATACATAGGCTGAGATAACTGAGATGAGTCGAGTACCATATGCTTCTGCTGTAGGCTCGATCATGTATGCTATGACTTGTACTCACCCTGATGTGGCCTTTGTTTTGAGCATGGTCAGCAAATATCAAGGAAATCGTGGCAAGGCTCACTGGATTGCGGTAAAGAACATTCTCAAGTACCTGTGGGAATGATGACTTGAGAGTAGTGGGGTATAGTGACTCTAGTTTTCAGACTGATAGGGATAATTTCTGCTCTCAGTCGGGCTGGGTCTTTACCCTAAATAGAGGAAAAATTAGTTGGAAAAGTTCCAAGCAGAAGACAGTAGCTTATTCAACTTGCGAGTCAGAGTATATAGCAGCAAGCGAGGCGGCGAAGGAGGCAATATGGATGAAGAACTTCATTGGAGACCTTGGAGTTGTACCAGCTATAAAGGAGCCTATGGAGATTTCTGCGATAAAGAGAATGTAGTTGCCTTAGCCAAGTAACCAAGGGATCACGGCAGATCCAGGCACATCGACAAAAAATACCACTTTATTAGACATCGAATCGAAGAAGGACTCCTCGTGGCAAAGAGGGTATCATCAGATGAGAACCCAGCAGATCCCCTCATGAAGGGACTGTGCAGGGTTAAGCATTTGCAGCATGCGAGGCACATTGGTCTGAAGGATGATATTAGTTTTAGTAATTAGATATCTTTCGAAACTTGTAAGAGTTGAAATGTAATTGACATTTGATGTTTAAATAAAAGGTGTTTTATTTACTAGTATGGTACTGTCTTGTGTCAATCATTTACTATTCTTTCATTTTGCATGTTTTGAATTCCAGAATACTTAGGTTATGGTATATCATATTATTCAAAACTATCCACAGTCGATCATACTTTGGAAGTAGGTATTGAAATAAGACTACAATGAATTAGGTTTGTAGATTTGTATGAATTGTATTAGACATAGCAGTAGTTGCTGCAACATTCATGAGTGCTCATAAGTTCTAAGTATTAGAATCAACCCACGCTCACTTATATCACTTCATGGAATTTATCTCGAGTGGTCGTGAGACGGTAATATCATATAAGTATTCAAACCAAGAGATATGAGTTGTTGACTATGATTTGGTTGTACATTGATTGTACGAAAATGCATTGGTAACTTGATGTTATAAAACGTGATGTTGTGTACAATTAGTTAGTACAAGCATATGAGTCGAAGTTTATCTGTTCCTTTTAGTCCTTGGAGTGTTAAAAGCGATATCTTGGGCCCCTCGCTGATTTTGTTTTGACCTATGTACCGAGCCTAGTCAGAACTTAATTGATGTGTTCGATTAAGTTCTATGTCAAACAAATCGGAAACCGGGAAACAAACTGTTGGACAATAAGTACGACGTTGTTCCGTGTATTTTTCTAGCTGATATCTCGAACATAGGATTATATGGTGACTTATCTTAAATGGTGCATCATCTTAGTTCCGCGAGACTTTGAAAGAGCTATGATTGTTGGTCGGATCTTGAAATCGTACTTGCAGCTATAGTTATTAGACTTATCCAAGTGAGAGACTGTTGGATAAGGTGTCTAAGTCCATAACTATATTTGGTGTGTACTTGACCCAATTTAGCATGGTTCATTTGGGTTGCATGGTATCGTAACAATTGGATAGACAAAATGAGAGAAAGGACACTTATGATTTGTTAATATATTATAAGCTCTAATATATATTAATATGAAATCATATTATTTAATTAGTATTGATCAAATAATTAATTTGGAATTAATTTTGTGATCAAAAGAGACTAATTAAATATATGGGGATTCATTTGGTAAATCATTCATTCTTATATAGTGGGCTTATGATCCATGATTCATTAGATTGGGCTAGAACCCATAGGGTGCTCCATGGAGGTTAAAACCCATGGATCATGGAGGAAATGAAAAATTCATGCACATTAGGTTTACATGGTGTAACCTTACATGTGGCACACTATATAAAGAGCCCCATGGCAAGCAAAATCGGCACTAAGACATAAGGGTGAGGGCTATCCGAATTTTGTGCACAAGTGTTCTTCTCTCAAGTTATTCGAAGAGTTGTGGTGTTGTGTGAAGTATTTGACGCATCACATTTGGGGTGCTAGGCTCACAAGGTCTTAAGGAATCCAAGATACAAGAAAGGTATGTCATGCTACTAGTTTTTCGTAATACATATACCTCATTATATGCTAGTTAGGATGAAAGCCTTGGAAAATGAAAGTCTGCATGTATAATAGAGAAAACAAAGATCCAAGGTTTCTAGGGTTGCATGTACACCATAAAAGTATTAGAATGCTCAAAACCCAAAAGATATGAGTGTAAGTATAAAGACTTCATGGGTGCCAAGCCACCAAGTCTTTCTGGAAGTCCAAAGCCAATAGAGATTATGGATTGGATCTTCAAGATTGAGATAGTATTTGAGAGTTGCAACTGCAACAAGAAACAGAAAACCGTTCTTGCATTTAGACAAATGAAGACTCGGGTTTTAAGTTGGTGGAAATTGTTAGTAGACATAATGTCACAAGGAAAATCCTTGAGGATGTCTTGGGACATTCCTAGAGTGGTTGAAGATGCAATATTACTTGGAGGTGGATCTGATAGACCCGAACAACGAGTTTTAAAACCTGAAGAAGGGGCAGATGAGCGTTAATGAGTATGCCACCACATTCACCGAAAAGATGCAGTTATTCCCCTATATGGTTTCTACTGAACTCTCCACGATATAGAAGTTTGCCAATGGACTACCAATGAACTTTGGTCCAATGGTAAAGATGGCAACCACGTTGAAGGCAATCGTCAGAGCAGCTAAGAATGTGGATACCGAAAATCGGGAGAAGGGTCTAGAGAGAACACAGGTTGGAGAGAAAAGGAAGTTTGATGGATCTTCAAGGTCCGACAAGAAGAGAAAATTTTCAAAATCTGGTTCCAAAAGGTTTGGAGGTGGAGGAGAAGCAAAATGGTGCGAGAAGTGTAAGAAGAAGCACTATGGGAAGTGTGGCGAGGAGTTGACTAGTTACAAGTGTGGGAGGACTGTTCATTATGTCGATGAGTGTACATCCAACAGCAAGGTGTGTTACAGATGTAATGAAGAAGGGCATATTGCAAAGCATGGTCTGAAGATGAAGGAAGACGAAAAGCCTAATTTGTCACCAAGGCCAAAGACAAGAGCATTCCAGATGACTCTGGAAGAAGCAAGGGATGAAGAAGATGTCGCTTCAGGTACCTTTCTTGTAAATGATTTTCTTGTCAATATATTGTTTGATTTTAGAGCTAATTATTCCTTTATATTGCATAAATTTGGTAGAAGACCGATATTATCTATAGATAAACTAGATAGTGCTCTAGTAATAGAAGTTACTAGTGGAAAATTCATACCAGTTGGTGATTATAATAAGAACATCATCATTGACTGGAATGGGAATAAATTCCATTAGGAGTTATTGTCCATTGATTTGAACGGCCTCGATGTAGTATTAGGAACGGATTGGCTTAATGCAAACAATGTTAACATCAAGTGCATAAAGAAGATTGTAGTGATCAAACCACCAGGGATAGAACCATTTTTGGTGTACAGGGACAAACAGAGTAAATTCTAGAGTCGTCTCCATGATGAAAGCCATAATATGTTTTTCCAAAGGATGTACATCATAATTGGCATTTGTAATCGATGCAAATAATGAGAAAAAGGAGATGCAAAGGATACCCATTGTGTTAGACTTTCTGGAAGTCTTTCCAGAAGATCTTCTTAGATTACCCCATGATAGATAAGGTTTGAAATTGTCTCAACAATTGTATAGAGTATTAAGAAAGCTCAGGAAGAAGCTTTAGAAGGAGATAACTCAAAAGAGGAACGTTTGGGTAAAACGTTAGTGTTTGGTACAAACAGCCAAGGATTAAAACTCTTCCAAAATAGTATTTAGATACGTAAGATGAGAGAATGAAAGACCTTTTGATGAAAGAATCTCACAAGACTGTGTACTTAAGTCATCTAGGAAACACCAAGATGTATAAGGATTTAAAATCTTATTATTGGTGGCCGAAGATAAAGCTCGATATTGCAAAGTATGTGGCCGAGTGTGTGACCTGCGCAAGGGTTAATGCGCAACATTAGAAACCGTATGGAAGTTTGGAGCCTTTACTTATACCCATGGGTTAATGGGAAGACATCACCATGGATTTTGTAACTAAACTACATAGGAAGAAGAATGTTCATCACATGATTTGGGTAATCATGGATCGATTCACAAAAAGTGTACATTTCATAGCAACCAATGAGAGATAGTCTATGGATGGTAAGATGTCTTGTAATTAGAGAAAGTGTCGTACGTTGTCTTGTTGGCTTGAAGCTAGAGAAAAGCAGTTCATGGGACCAGAGATATTCGATCAGACTGTTGAAAAGTTAAAGGTGATTAGAGAAATGATGTTAGCAGCTCAAGATCATCAAAAGAGCTATGCTGACAAGAAACAGTGACCAATGACCTTCAAACTTGGAGACTTGGTGTTTCTTAAAGTCTCGCCATGGAAGAGGTTATCAGATTTGGAAAGAGAGGGAAATTGAGTCCAAGGTTTATGAGGCATTTCAAGGTTCTTCATAGAGTTGGGAAACAATCTTACAAGCTGGAATTGCCATAAGAGCTAGATGACACATAAGACTTTCCACGTGTGTTATTTGAGGAAGTTTCCAGGAGAAATCCCCGATATAATTCCACTTTTAGAGATAAGGATTGTTGAATACAAGAGGTTAATCAGAGAACCTAAAGTGATTGTTGACCATAAAATGAAGAATCTAGGATGTAAAATGATCAAATTAGTGCTAGTACGTTGGAAACATTCGAATGGGTCAAACCTCACCTAGGGAACAGAAAGCAAGATGAAGAATCGCTATATATATATATATATATATATATATATATATATATTTGTTGATGGATGATTCTGAAGGCGGAATCATCATAAATAGGAGAGAACTGTAACGTCTGCGTTTCTTGCTATGCATTAATAATATGGTGTAATAATTAAGGTCAATAATTGTAACCTATTTTGTGTGATAATGGAAAGGGCTTATGCCATAAAAACCCTTAAATTTTCAAGAAATATTCGGTTAACCCTTTAATAACTTTTAGGTTCACTAAAGTCGGAAACTTAAATAAATATTTGTGAATTTGCCCATTTAGCAAGTAACCCAATTGGGTAACCGGTTTCTACATACGTGGCGTGACACATTGGCTGACGAACACAATGATGTAGGCTGACAAAGTGCCACGTTGGCGCGGATATGTGCTAGTAGGGCTGTAAACGAACTGAACGTTCGGCGAACCGTTCGTGAACTGTTCGGCGGGAAGTTCGTTTATGTTCGTTTATTTAATAAATGAACGAACATGAACAAAAATTATCGTTCGTTTAGTTAAATGAACGAACATGAACAATGGTCTCGTTCGTTCATTTATGTTCGTGAACATTCGTTTACGATATTCATTTACGTTCGTTCATTTAAGTTTATTTATATTCATCTATATTCAATTATTTTTTATTATATTGCTATATTATATGTTCGTTTATGTTCATATATGTTTAATTGTGTTTTTTTTATCTTTGTTAATTTATGTTTGTTCGTTTATGTTCGTTTAGCATGTTCACGAATATAAATGAACGAACATGATCAAAGTAATTTGTTAAACGAACGAACATGAACAAGAAAATCTTGTCCGTTCATCCGTTCGTGTTCGTTTGTTGTTCGGCTAACTTAAACGAACGAACATGAACAAGACCTTGTTCGTGCTCGTTTGGTTCGTTTACAGCCCTATGAATAAGACCTTATTCGTGTTCATTTGGTTCGTTTACAGCCCTTACCACTAGGCCAGAACTTTATTAGTTCACTTATTCCTGATTTCCTTAGCTATATATACTACTGATACTATTATTATTAACTTTAATTATTAGTATTATTATTTTGGCTTTGATTTTGATTATTATTATTATTATATATTTTAAATGTGTTATTAAATGTATAAAAAGTTTATATATACATTTTTAAATATGTTCTTACGTGTATAAAAATATTTTAAAAGATATAAATACAATTTAAAAAAAATGTCTTTATTTGTTATTTAATATTATATATATATATATATATATATATATATATATATATATATATATATATATATATATATATATATATATTTTAAAGCCTATGTACATGTTTAAAAATGTATGCACATATACAAAAAATATTTTTATTTCTATTTACTATGTATAAATATATATGTATTTTGTATAAAAAAATATTGTATACATATAAATATAAAAATACCAATTTATATGGCTTATACTGTATAAAAGACATAACTATGTGTATTTATACATATTACTAAATATATATATATATATATATATATTTCATATTTATACGAATAGAATATGTATTTTTACGTATTTATATGTATACGATATGTATTTATACAAATTTATACAATACAGACCATAATAATAGGTATTTTCATATTTTTATGTATGATATTTTTTGTACGAAACAAATACTTATTTTACAATTAAATACAAAAAATATTTTTAAGGTATTAAACATTTTTTAAAAGTTAAAAAGCGTATAAATATATGTTTTCAAACGTATACATATGCTTTCCAAATGTATTCATATTTTTTGGACATATAATTATACATTTCATAACATAAATTTTAGCTTCAAAAATATATAATAAACAACAACAACAACAACAACAACAACAACAACAACAACAATAATAATAATAATAATAATAATAATAATAATAATAAGTGTTGTATGTTATATAGAACGATTTGATTTAAATTAACAAAAAAAGGTTTCAGCTTAGTGGTAAAGTGCTCAAACTAATGTTTGTTGTTGCTCGGAGGCACCGAGTTCGAATCTCCCTATGCGCGCTTGGATTTTTGACGATTTCCAGCTCATAATCGCTTCGCGAGCTCCTTCCTGCATGTTTGTCAGCCTACATGTCACACCATGTGTGCATCGGTTATGAACTGGGTAAAAACGCAAAATTTTACCCAAATTTCTAGCATTAATGAACCTAAAAATCATCAAAAGGGTAAAATTGAATATTTGTTGAAAACTTAAGGGTTTTTATGGCATTAACCCTAAGAGAAAATTTTGTAAATATTATGTGTTCTATATGTAAATATATGTAGTATATATGCTTATAACAAAATAATAAAATAAGAATAAAATACATATCTAAATAGAAATAATAATTAGGACGGATATCCTTGATAAAAGTTGAAGTAATCATGGCAAGGATTCTGGAGACATAAGGAACGCTTAAATCCGAGTTACAACGAATGAGTTACGATTCGTTAAAGTTTCATGTTTGGCTCGATACAATTACGGATATCGTAAATAGTGAATAGGAGATAGATTACCTTTTTGCCTTAGTAATCTAAACGAAAGTCGTAGTAGTCGTTAAGTCGAGAGCGTGCATATTAAGAACGTCTAATAATGACTTCATCAGAGGAGGTTATGATTTTTCTAAGATTCAAAATAACAGTATATGGCTCAGAAATCAAATTTTAGATCGGTTAATTTTTAGCCGAAACAATCTAAACAATAATCGAAGATCTCGTTAATAGGAGTTCGTCGATATAAAGACAATCGAGTACGGACGTCAGACGAGAAAGTTATAAATTTTTAATGAACTTTAACAGTCTAACCCTATTAAAAATGTAAGTCGAAATTAACCGACGAAGTCTAAAAAAAGTTGTATATCTCGTCGATAGCTAGGTGTGGATATAAAATTCATCGATAACGGAGCTCGTATGAAGAAGTTATGAGTTTTATAAGATTTTATAAAAGTCTATGCGTAGTCGCGCACACAGACATGATGCGTGGCGCGCATCGACAACACACAAGATTGTGACATGTGTCACCACTATATGAATGCCATGTCACTACACCCAAGAGGATGTGTAGCGCGCATTTCTTTTTTGGGCTATATAACTCGCCTCCGTTTAAGATTTCATCCTCACACCCCTATGATATTACCCTCTCGACCTTATTTGACTTATAATCATTTTACCTTAGTTTCTAGTATATCGGCGAAGCCCAGCGGCTCCTAAGTGCCTGGAAAATAGTAGCCATCGAGTAGAGACTTCGTTAGTGCAATTTACAGACCTTTGTCTAGGGAATCTCTATTAATTAGATTACACTCTATTCTATTTTAGTGTAATTTATATTTCAATTCATAGTCATTGTTATGAATTTATAATAAGATTTTCCATGGTTCCAATGTCATATTACTGATTGATCTACTTACGGGGATAAGGTCTATGTTGGATTTAGTGAGGTGTTTAAAGTGGGATTTACAAATAGTATACTTACATACCAAATGGACCCTACCTCCAATATGATCCTACTTAGTTGTCTCTTATCAGCAATAGATCAGTAGACATTGGGATTGTTGAGAAATCTAGACTATTAATTAGTCATAAGAGATAGTAAAATAAGACGTAGATATAATTTAACCTAGGTCATATCAAAGGAAAGGCCAAGTATTGAAGTGAAGCGATGCCTAACTTTCGAGTCATCAATTTAGCAAGTGAGTGCATAGTTACTTTCATCTTACACATAGATACAAAGTATTGAAGATGGTTACATCTTATATGTGCCTATTATATGTGTTCCTAATATCAGTGCTAGATGAAAATTTTATGCATATTTTACTTAATTCAAACTATGTATGTATTTGTATACCTATAAATATATTGGGTAGAAATTGATAGATAAAAGATGATATAGAGGATCAGATATGAAAGATGAAATAGATGATGAGAGCTCTTGACTTTAAAGATGATCCAGTTATCTAGCGGGGTATAGATGACGACCACAAACTATTCTAGACTGTCTGTTGGAACGCTAGTAGGCTCACAATCTGTAAATGTTTTTGAACTAAGTGTTCACTAGGTGTACTCCATCCCCCTACCCCCCAGTTGCCTTATTGACATATAATGCTAAGGAATCCCTTGAGCATTATTGTCTATCCCAAAGATAATCCTTAGGATAGGTTCTTGGAATTAGATTCTTTAGGGATAGAAAATGAGGATAATGGAAATAAGTAATCGGGTTGAATGTTTTGTTGAAGATATATAATTAAAAGAATGTAATTATTATGGCTGAAAACCCTATGTGCTCTCCAGGCTTCCAAGCCTGACCCACTTAGTTTCATGAATCATAGCTAGTGGCACAAGAGTACAAGTGTGATGATTAAAGAGAGACTTATGGATTATAGGCCAGTAGAATAACATATATTTGTAAGGCTTTTATAATTTCCGTTTATGCTTATGTACTTTATTGGCGATTACATCCCAATCTTTTTAATATAAATAAAATATATTTCTTCTGAAATGTTTTGATAATATCATTATCATGTTTTGGGGAAAAAATTCTACAGTATTATTCTTTAAAAAGGATACTTTGATTTTAAATAAGCATAAATAAATCGGTCTTTTATGGTCGCGAAATTAGGGATGTCATAGTTGTTATCAGAGCATTAGTTTAAACGAACTAATAATAATTGAGGATTTATAGACTTAAACTTAGGATGCGATTGTGATATGGGTGTCTACTATATTTAGAAAGTATGCCTGAATAGACACAAGCACTAGCTTATTTTAGGAAAGATACTTAAATTGCTTTTATGTGCTAAATAATTTATAGCTATATGATGCCTTAAGATGCTTAAGGTTGCCTACTACGATGTTATTATCTAAATAAATCGATGGTTTGAGCCGACATAGATTTAGAAATTTTATGTGTTCAGGATTCTAAACATTTAATCATGATATTAGAACTAGCATGTAATATTTTGGAGGAGTAAGGAGGATTATATGTTAAATAAAACCCTCCCTATTTCAAATTTTCGTCATTATATACTGAGCACCTGCTTTGGTGTATAAAAAGTCATTGCTAGAACACGAACAACTTATGAAATGCTAATGGAAACCAACAACTGGGGCCACAAGTGATTGATCGTGCACCCGAAGAAGTGCTAGTAGTTGAACCAATCATTATGGCAACACTTAGGACTCTATTAGCCGAACAAAGAGAAGAAATGAGGTAACTAATCCATTAGAACAGTAGAGTGCCTACGGATCCTGTTGAGTAAGCTGAGTTGAATATAGAACAATCTAAGGATGGAAATTATTCAGCACTATTAGTCGAGTAGAAACTCAAGTGGTTAGAAGGAATAACCCCAAGGGAGGAGACGAAGGAAATGATGTACGTGAGTGTAATTATAAAGACTTCATGGGTACCAAGCCACCAAGTCTTTTTGGAAGTCCAAACCTAATAGAGATTATGGATTGGATATCCGAGATGGAGATGGTATTTGAGAGTTGCAACTACAGCAACAAGCAGAAAATCGTTCTTGCAGTTAGACAAATAAAGATCGGGGTTTTACGTTGGTGGAAATTGTTGGCAAACACAATGTCACGGGGATTTGACCTATTACTAGTGTGAGAGGACTGGTCATTATGACAACGAGTTTACATCCAACAATAAGTTGTGTTACAGATGTAATGAAGAAGGGAATATTGCAAAGGATTGTTCGAAGAGGAAGGAGGCTGCAAAGCCTAGTGTGTCACCAAGGCCAAAAGCGAGAGCATTCCAAATGAATTTGGAAACAGCAAGGGAGGAAGCAGATGTCACCTCAGGTAACTTTCTTGTAAATGATTTTCTTGCCAATATATTGTTTGATTATGGAGCTAATTACTCCTTTATATCACATAAATTTGGTAGAAGACCAGCATTGCCTGTAGATAAACTAGATAGTGCTCAAGTAGTAGAAGTTGCTAGTTGCAAACTCTTACATGTTAGTGATTACATTAAGAACATTGTCATTAACTTGAATGGGAAAATTCCATGATGAATTGTTTCCCATTGAGTTGAACGGCTTTGACATAGTATTAGGAACAGATTAGCTTGGTATGAATGATGCCGACATTATGTGTAGAAAGAAGGTTGTAGTGATCAAACCACCTGGAAGAGAACAATTTATGGTGTACAAGAAAAAATATAGAGTAATTATGGAATCATCTCCCTGATGAAAGCCAGAACGTGGTTGTCCAAAGAAGGAGAAAAAGGAGATGCAAAGGATAATCGTGGTGTGAAACTTTCCAGATTCTTTCCTAAAGATCTTCCTGGATTACCCCTGATAGACAAGCATAATTTAGGATAGAATTGTTATTAGGAACCATACTTATAGCGAAAGCAACATACCAATTAGCACCAACGGAGATAAAGGAGCTTATGAATCAACTATAGGATTTGTTGGAAAAAGGTTTCATTAGACCTAGTTCATCACCCTAGGGAGCTCCAGTGTTATTTGTAAAGAAGAAGAAAGGGAACATGAGAATATGCATAGATTATAGAGAGCTGAACAAGGAAACGGTAAAGAACAAGTACCTATTGCCAATGATTGACGACTTGTTCGATCAGCTGCAGGGTGAGTGCTATTTCTCGAAGATCGATCTTAGGTTGGAATATCATTAGCAAAAGGTGAAAGAGCATGATATAGATAAGACTGCTTTCAGAATGAGATATGGACACTCTGAGTTTCTAGTTATGTCATTCGGACTAACCAATGGGCCAATAACATTTATGGATTTTATGAATAGGGTTTGTAGACCTTTCCTCGAAAAATTCTTAATAGAGTTCATAAATGATATTCTCGTATACTCGAAGAGTCAGCAGGAGCATGGGAAACACTTTTACGAGGTGTTAGAAGTCCTAAAAAGGAGAATTTGTACGCGAAGTTCTCCAAGTGCGATTTTTGGATCCGGGAAGTCCATTCCTGGGTCACATGGTTAACCAAGAAGGAATAACGATTGACCCAACAAGGATAGAAGTTGTGCTGAAGTGGGAACGACCAAAAAGTTTTGTTGAGATTCCTAGCTTTCTAGGATTAGCTAGATCCTACAGGAGGTTTATCCAAGTTTTTCTTCAATAGCTACTCCATTGATAGTTTTGACCCATAAATGAGGTACTTATACATGGAGTAAGAAGCACGAAGAAGCTTTTGAGAAGCTAAAGAAGAAATTATGTGACGCATCGGTTCTTTCTTTACCTGACGGAGTTGAAAACATGACATTTTATAGTGATGCATTCATCTGGAGTTGGGTTAGATTGTGTTCTGACCCATAGATATAAAGTAATCGTCTATGCATCTTGGAAACTATAAGAACACAAGAAAAATTACCCCACTCATGACATAGAGTTGGCAGTGGTAGTATTTTCGTTAAAGATATAGAGGCATTATCTTTATGGAACAAAGTGTAAGCTTTATGCTGATCATAATAGTCTTTGGTATCTTTACGGTCAAAAGGAGCTGAATATGCGACAATGACGCTAACTAGAATTACTCAAGGACTATGATTGTGAGATACGTTACCATCCTGGTAAGGCCAATATCATTTTCAATTGTTATATAAATCCATAATCACTAAGATGATTATAAAACTTGATACTAAAGTACTCTTCTTTCCTTTCAGATTGAAGAAAGGTTTATCTTTCTGCCTAATAGATTCTTTTTGTTCGTTCTACTACTCTTTGTATCTTTTCAAGGTATTAGAATTATGCTTAATCTCATAAACACAACCAGATTTATTGAAACATTAGAAAATCATGACGAATAAAGTTATCGTCCTTTTTGGTGGATCTGAATACTCCATATGAGCATGTACTAGATCCATTAGTCATTCACTTGACTCACATAAACATGTAATCATTGAATTACTTATAATTTTCCAATGAACGAGATTCTCATATACTATACAATGCGATTTGTACAATACCAAGTATTTGTCTAGTTGGTGATGAGATTTTCTTTTCACTTGGTAAATTATGACAATACCACAAGTGATATTATAAGAATCAAATTCACAATTAACATTGATAATATTAGATATGTAACCAACAATTTCATAAATGTCATTGCAAGGGAATATATAAAGTAGGACAACCAGATAAATCAAAATTTCACTTTTATTATTGAAAATAAATGAAAAGTTAGAACTTATCCTTACAATGCATAACATGAAAACTATGTTTCTAGACATCTTTGAAATGTGACCAAAGTCTATTTCTCACGATCATATTTAGCTCACATTTCTTAAGCTTCCTTCTTTCTCTTAGCCCCTTTAATACCATCAAAAAAAATGATCATCACATTATGTATTACGAGTCTATTAATAGGAACTTATAAAACAATGGAGTTAGATAATGGGTGTACCAGAAGTAGAGTCACACGACTTGACTTTACTATCTCTAAGATCTTTTAGGTATTTTGGGCAACTTTTTTTTTTCAATGTCCTTTCAATTGGTAGTAAAACAAATGGACACTTTGGGGTTAACACATGAAATTATCCCATAACTATCCTTTCTCTTTACCATTCGATCAAACGATTTGATCTTGGACGAACCCTTTCCATTGGGAAGAGAAATATTTTCTGCACCACCATTGTCATCATTGCCAATATCCATGGAAACCTTGGAATCAGACCCAAAAAGCATCTTTGCTTTAGATGTACTCTTAAGCATTTCTGCTCTAGAAACTATCAACATTCAGGTTACATAAATTAGGGTCATGTCGATATTCCTTATATAAAAGTTCTCAATGAACTGATCATATCACTTTTGAAGCGAAAGAAGAACCAAATCAATGGTTTTCTCCCTTGGGAAATGACATCCATTCTATCTAACTTGTCAATGTATGATTTCATTTGTGGAACATGCACACATACAAAATTTCCATCTTAATGTCTATATGCCAATAGGGATGGAGTTGTCTCATATCTTTCAACTTGAGAAAAATTTGACGTTGGGAGAATCATAGGAGGAGGAGGTGGAAGAGTTAAAGAAGCATGATGTCCAGTTCCACCAATTCGCAAAGAAGGGAAAACATTTTCACCTTGATCAGAATGTGGAAGATCATCTTTAGAAGGAAGAGGAAAACCATAATTTCGATTCAAGTTAGTTTATTTTAATCCTTAATTATTAAACCAAAATTTAAATTAAGGCTAGGATCCATATTTTTTATTCGAAATTTGAAGAGGGATACCATAATCAAATTCGAATCTATTTTAGGTAGGTAAGGCTTTTACCAATTTTAATCTTATGAAACTTCTAGATCTTTTGAGATTCATTGAATCTTATTAATGGCACGTTTAATTTCGGATTATGCTTTCACTTTTGTAACTGGGATGTCGAGGATCACAAACGAGATGTGAATAACCATGCAAAGCCGCTTGACTACCTCGATGCCATTTATCATCTCTTATTGATGTTCCAGTTAACCACACATGCTCCATCAACAATGATCATTTTCAAGATGCTCATCATATCTCTTTATAGTCCCTATTAGTATGTCGGTTAACCACACACGCTCCATTAACGACATATAAAGCATGATGTGCTTTTTCATGGATTTGCATACATTTCACATTTTTTCTAAAGTAACTAAGAGTAGGATTTTATAAAGATGGTTTAATTACTTTATGTCATTATACTTATTAATGAGATTATATCATATCAAATCTGTTCGGCTAACGATCCTTCACCACGCAAGAGAGCAGTGGGGAAGAGTGGATACCCAATTGCGGTCATTTTATAGGCTGCTTCATCAAACTCCACTTATAGTATGACTTCGTGAATGAGTCGTACTAGTGATTTGACTAACTTATCTTATACATTATCATATAAATATTTTAATTGAATATAATATAAAGTGTATTTTAAAACTTTTTAAAAATATTAGGTTTAGATTTAAATTTTTCGAAATTAATAAAATTAATTTAATTAAAAAATGAACCAATTTTGATTTCATCTTTATCTTTTAATTAAAATAATTAAATCATTATGGATTAAATAATTATTAACAATTAACCAATTGATAAAATAATTCAAATTTAATCCTAGTCCTAAGCCTTCTAATTTTCGAAAATAGGCTAGGGTTTATCAGGTTTTAATTGTTCAAATTTTAAAGCTTTTAAAAAAACAAATAACGAAACAAGGCAAACCCTAAAAGGGATCCCCAGTTTTCAAAAATTAGGCAAACGGGCTAGGATTTCAAAACCTTTGCAAATTTCAATAATATAGGTGGAGGCTAGGGTTTCAAGAACCCGAGGGATTTTCGAAAATTGCCTCCTTAGGGTTTCGTTTTTATAAACCCTAAGTTTGATCTATTCAACTTTGTGTAAGATCAATGAGAAAAATAGTTTTGAAAGCATTTATGGGTTTTATATGTTATAAAAATTTATTTTTGCAGAAAAACATAAACCCTAAGTTCACATGCACCCTAAAGGATCTATGTTCTTACTATGATTTGCAAACAACTATTGAATATCAAGAACCCTAAAAGTACATTGTTATTTCTGAAATTACTAAAAGGGTTATTAGAAAATACATACTTTAGTTTATTATAGTAAATAAACTAGTAATCCTTCCTTGTTGGTCTTTAGAAAGCAAGCACCAGAAGTCTCGTGCCTCTAATAGTTCACACCCAAACCCTAGCTAGTTGGAGGCTTAAGAGGAGAGAAGAAGAGAAAGGAAATTTTTGAATTCTCTCTTTTGAATGAAGTGATTTAAAAAATCATAACCTAAATGGGTTTATATAGGTGATGGGGAGGCTAAGGATAAGACAAGTTTCTCTTAGATAACTCTAATCATTTTGCTTTCCCCCTAAGGCATCTAAGTTTCCTTAGAGCCCAAGAAAAGCTCTAGAAACCCTCTACTTATCTAACCCCCCGGGGCCCCTATAGGAGGGTCTAGAATTGGTTAATGTTTAACTTTTGAACATTGTCACCTTTAGTCCTTCTAGTTTTAATTAATCCAATTAATCCCAAAATTAATTCCAATTAATTTTTAATTAAACAATACTATTTCTAATTAATATATTATTCTCATAATATATTAATAAATTATCTATTTTGATTTCTACTTAATGTATTAACCATATAAAAAATTAATAAATCAATCTTTCTCTCTCCAAAAAGCATTTCAGTCAATTACTAGGTTTAAGGGCAACCCAAAAGGACTTTGCTAATAATTCAAGATTATAATAATTTAGTTATTTGCTTAGACACCTAATCCAACAATTTCTTCCTGCTAATAAACCACACAATGTCATCTTTTCTGTGTCTTTATACCATAAGCCATATACTTGAGTCAATACTTTCACATATCCCAAACAAAATAAGCTACAAACTTGGTTTTTTGTTTTGATATAGGCATAACTAGAGGCTTTATGCTTGTTTTATAGATAGACCAATAAGAAAATAAAACCATGACATTTTAGGTAGAATCCGTTATAATTACAAACATAAATCATAGTAGGAAATCAAATCTATATTTACATCTGGTTGTGTACATGATTCCTAGGAAAGGTTATGCCAAATCACCTAGGTAGGATGCATAATTGCTTCCTCTAAGCTACCTATTTATCATAACCACCAGAAAAAATAACACACAAAAAAGATATAGAGAAGGCACACTAACAGAAAACAGAGAGTATACACACACTTTGGGTTAGAATGACTGACGAGTTTAGAATAAAAACGTGAAATAAGTTGTAGTAAATCATATTGGGTTAGTGAGAGGGCATTAATTGTAAAGAGATTTAATGTATTTACCACTAATTGTTGTTGTGTCATGTATATAAAGTCCTAATTTCTATCACCTAATCACGTTAAACACATATCAGAGATTCATTTTGATCCAAAAATTGATGTATAATGAGTTAAATGTTCAAATGACCAAAATCCGAATGTGCTTTCCTGCTTTAATTATGAGTTTTGTCAAAAAAAAAAAAAGTATAACATTCAGAAAAACAAAATATAGAAACACATTAAGTTTTGATAACACATACACACACAAATGGAAGGTAATGGTGTTAGCTTTTTTCCATATAGCAATTAGAGATATAAAACATAATATATATATATATATATATATATATATATATATATATATATATAGAGAGAGAGAGAGAGAGAGAGAGCAAGGAGACAATTACCTATGACTGTGAATATGAAAGTGTCGACTATTGGAATAGTACAAATTAAAAGACGACTAACCCTTATGCCTTCGTCTTCTAGCAGCAGCTAAAGCATCAGATAAAAATATAATGAAGTCAAAGAGAATATTAGGAAAAAAAAGTTATAAATAGTTACTTCAATGTTCAGATACAATAAAATCATTTTTTCTGGTGACTATGTTTCATGCGGTTGCACAGGGACGAGACTGTCGTGTTCTTTATCGGAGGTGGCCGTAAAAATAATACCCCAAATCGTCGGCCATGAGTGAGAAGAGAATGATGCGTTGAGTCCAGATTCACCGATGGGGTTTGGGGGTGGCGTGGATGGTGGAGATGGTGGTGATGGCTAGGGTTTCTAAAAAGCTTGAGTAAATCATGCTCAGGAGTTTCTTCAAAGAAATTGGTAACTCATAGAATTTTCTTTGTTCCCCAGCCTCATATCTGAACCAGCAGGTCTCTTGGCTTATCCTATCATGCATGGAGGAACATATGCTTCCTTTTCTCCATTGGAAACCACTATATCTGAGCCTAGTGGTTTATCAATAAATAATCCAAGTGATGGGTCTTTAAAGGCTTACCAACTACAAAAACAGATCGAATTTTCAACCTTTATCACCAAATCGGATAATGATGGAGTCGTGGTTTTTGAGATTAAACGTTGATGAGGGAAGTGAGAAAGAAAAGGAAGTAATGAAATTTGAAATGGGAGATAGGGTTTTTAAAGAGATTACTGAAGACAACTCAATCCAAATTTTGAATCAATTAAGCGGAGATTAGGGGTAATGATACACTCGTTCTTCATCTGCCAATCTTTTCCATAACAATTTTACAAATTTCTAATCAATTGTCCTTAAATTACGCATACCGAAGTTCAAAATCCATTTTAGATGTGAGAAGGCAATGAGGGGACTTAGTAACAAGCCTGGAAGCTAACAAACCAATCAACGTTTATCTTGACTTTTTAAATTGTTGACCAAAATAAGTTTTATGATTTTTTAATGGATATTATATAAAACTTTGTACCTTTTAAAATTTAGTGTTTGACCAAATTTGCATAATAAGGAGTATATAATTCTTATACAATTCACATAACATTCTTTAACATCATACACGTAATTGTACAATTTTCGAGAAGAATATGTACCTTTCTCTAATTGAAAAGCTTTCTCAATATAATTAAAATATCAATAGAAAAATGTATTTGAATGTCCTTGTAGTTTCTTGTTCTTAACTGTACTCTATCATTTAAGTATCAGTTCAATCTTACAAAATACAATAGCAATATATATATATATATATATATATATATATATATATATATATATATATATATATATATATATATATATAGAGAGAGAGAGAGGATGGTTTACTTGAGATTAAAAAAACATAGAGATCTTGAGATTCAACATCAGCCATATATTTCTCATGTGCTGCTTTAATGCTCCAGCATACCGGCAGCAACGGGATATGTCTAATCATAAATGATTGTATGGCAAAGAGGTATAATCATATATGATTATATATGTGTATACATATATGTTTAATCATATATGATTATCCTTATATGTCTGTTCACAGATTGAGTAATCATAAATGATTATGCTAGTTGGTGGCAGAAGAGGTGGCGGTGGTATAAGTAACAGATGTGATAGTGGTGGGGTAGGTCGGTGTCAGAGGTGGTGGTAGTGGTGGTGGCGGTGACGGTTATGGTGGTGGGTATGGTGGTGGAGGAGAAAGGAACGTGCGACGCTGGTACACTGGAGAATTAGAGCAGCATATGTGAAATACATGGTTGAGGTTGAATCTCAACATCTTTATTTTATTTTAATCTCAATGAAACCTACCTCTCTCTCTCTCTCTCTCTCTCTCTCTCTATATATATATATATATATATATATATATATATATATATATATATATATATATATATACTATTGTATTTAGGCCATTCACAATGTAAGTTTAATAACAGTTCAATAAAATAAATTTGAATATAATATGGAGAGAGAATGTGAAGTTGAATCACTATTCAAAGGTTGAACAGAATGTGTAGTGAAAAGTTGTGCGTTTTTTTAAAAATTTAATTAAATATATATAGTCTCTCCTAATTGGCACACTATTCAACTCTTTATGAATTTAATGTATTGAAGATGACCTTAGTAAGATTGAATTAATACTCCTAATGATAGAGTACACTTAAGAACAAGAAACTACAAGGACACTCAAATACATTTTTCTATTGATATTTTGATTCTATCGAGAAAGCTTTTCGATAGAAAGGTACATATTCTTCTCAAAAATTATACAATTACGTGTATGATGTTAAAAAATGTTGTGTGAATTGTATAAGAAATGTTTCTAACAATGTATCATGTATGACAAGGGGTGTTATTTTATAATGGTGATGGTAAGTGTAAAGTGGATTTTTCAATTACTTTCAGCAGCTGCTGTGTTCAGAATTTAAGATGACTTGGTCATTTTGCTTCCCATCCAGAGTTAGTCATTTTCTTTATATTCTTTCAACCTCAAAATAATTCATAGTATTTGTTTGTTTAGTTTAGAGTTATTCAACACTTAATATTTTCAAATAGCAACCCCTAAAAATCTTGAAAATATGTTTTACAAATAGTAAGTTATGTAAAATACATGGGGGCTTAGAGGGGGATAAAGTGGCGAGCTACACACGGTTTAATTTTTTTTATTATATATTTTTATTTAAAAATATAAAATCATAATAAAGATAAGGACTTTTTTTTTTCTTGTTCGTCATGAGACTTTAAGAATATTTTATTTTTTTAGGACCGACCCTAGTAAAATAAATTATTTATGATTGACCTAAATTTTTTTCATTAGATTAAATAACGAATCGATCATTTGATTTAAAGGCAATACCTTAAACAACAAAAACAACAATACTTGGAATTTGACGTACAAAAACGTTGTTCATAAGTTTTGCATTTTATTGGTAAAAGGGATAACGTGTTCAATGCTTTTAGAGTCATGAAAGCTTTTGGATCATCGGTTTCAAAAGAATAGTTCTAAATTGGAGGGTTTTTTTTTTTTTTTTTTTTTTTTTTTCAGATTAGTTTGCGTTGGACGTAGTAAAACTATAATTTCTAATACTGGTTATAACGGGTCATGTTTTATTATCTTTGACTCTTTAATATTGTTTGTCCAATTTTAGTTTCTTATAAATATATATTGTATTTAACTAGAATGAAAAAGTTATACTACCTAAATAATAGTGTGTATATATATATATATATATATATATATATATATATATATATATATATATATATATATATATATATATATATATATATATATATATATATATATATATATATCCAAATACACACTGTGGTTTTTGACCATTTGGCTCTTTTCAATATCAGCTAAAATTTTAAGGTTTATTTATTAGATTTGTCTAAAGAAATACTAGACCCAAATCATATTATTTATATGCAAATGAGTAGGGTTGGTCTCCCATGATTATGCCATGTCTATTCTTATTGATTTTATAAACAAATATTGCATTAAATATAATTAAAAATGATACCTTGAAAATAATTTCTGATCTGATTAACTAATATAAAAGTTCAAAGTTATATAAGCATATGAACTTAAATCGTTACATTATCAACTAATATATTTATATTTTCCCATTTGACTTGTTTAAAGTTAAAATGAACATATATTATGTTAATAGGATGTGTTAACCTCAACAGTTATTTATTTTATTTTATAAAAAGATGCACAAGCTCACTATTATTGTTATTCGGGAATGTTATTAGTGTTAATCTTTTTGGTCTTTGGTTAAAATGACTAAGTTTAGTTTTCGGCTTGTTTCATGGGCTAAATTTGTCTTGGGCTTAAACCCTTATTTTTGGGGTTTTAAACATTTTATATGGGATGCCAATCATGCCATTAGCAAAATACTTATAGAGCAAAATAACTTAAAAAACTTATGTATTTTTCAACTTTATCGATTAAGTTTTCAAGTTTTTACTTTTACTAATTAAACTCTTATAATTTTATCGATACAATTGTTATGTTAATAAGATCTACACGTTATGCTAATATTGTGTTTAGTGTTTGTGGAAGGAAAATCAACAAAAAAAATGCTTCATATGCACGTAATGAGTTTACTATATACGTCTCCCATTTTAACCAAAATCAAAAGTCGTTTTTGACTTTACCTTATTTTCACAACTACTTCCTAGACTTGCTTGTAAGTCATAAAAGAAATCCTACAAAACAGTAGTTTGACTTACAACTAAGTCGATGTGCAAATTTAATTCACAAACCATTCGAGCATCTACCTTGAATTGGGTATTTAGAAGTTTTTTCAACCTTTCAAACATCCACCTCATTTTACAGTAGACACTAGGGCAAATACGTCAAGTTCAAGTTTGGGATGACTTGGCTCATTTGTTAGAGAAGCTTAAACAAAGCCCAAACGTCCTTTTGTTGTTCTTCAACTCGTTTATGGGTTTGTTAACAATTGTAAAAAATATTAATACTTATGTAAACGCGGTTGTAAATCCAAAGGTCCTTAATACTAATGTCAAAAAAATTAATACTCTCTTATTCGGATCATCTCATAATTAAGAATCTTGTTCGAAAGTGATGGATACATTGGATAATATGGGTGTTTTCTTCGTGTTGCTAAAATAGTCTCATCCACCCTTGTGGTTGTGGAACTCTCTTGGCAAGTGGGGACCCACTCAATTTGTTGTTTAAATAATTCTTACATAGACTAAAACTAAAGCTATTTCTCTTGGTAAATGTCTTTATCAAAGAAATCATATTCTATTAGACAAAAATGACCAAGATCCATCGTTTAAAAACCGGTTTTTTAGTTAAAAATCGGTAAGATGATTGGTTTTCGGTACAACCGGCTTAACTGGTTCGATCATTGGTTCAACTGTTTTCTATAAAAAAAAAAAATTCTATTTTTCAAAACACACATAGACATCCACAAGTTTAACATTAAAAATACACATAAATACAAGTTGTTATCAATTTAAATACATTTAAAAACATATAAACATAAGTTTTACATCAATCCACGTAAATCAAATAAAAAATATAATATAATATAATACAAAAACAAAATATATTATTAGATGAATACAAAGTATTAAAAAACTTCATAACATTTACCATGTGTTTTTATTCAATAAAATATAAATAAATGTATTAAAAAAAAAAATCAAAGTTTGTTATGCAAAATGATTCACTTTCATATGTTTTTATTTAATTTAATTGGTTGAACAAAGCTTTTATAAAACTAGCAAATTTATTCCGGTTTAGAAATAAACATAAAATCACTGCTTCTTGAACAGCTCATTTATTCGGTTCCCCGTTTAACCGGTTCGACCAACCGGTTCAAACCGGTTTTTAAAACATTGGATACACCCTTCATCAAACAATATTTCTCTTATGCACCCAAAAAAAAAATAGCAACTGAAATTGGAATTCGAAAAAAATGTGAAAATATACCTATATATAATATTTAACATATAATACCATAATAATAATAAATGACTTGAGCTTAATATAAAAATTACTTGCAAGTTACATAACTTAGAACTACATATACGGAAAATGCAAATTGCACAATTAATTATTAGTTTCAAAATGATTTTCATATATGTTCGTTAAGTCATTTTTAAAGAATTATGAGCTAGAAGTTCCCTATTTGTCATATAGCTTGATAGGTTAGTAACATGTTTGATCACCATCTTCGATGGAGCTTTCATGCGGACAATTTCTCGTTAAAAATATCGGTAGGATCAGTAATAGTTTTCGAATGTTTTACATTCATCCTTAACAATCGTATTTTGCACAATTTCCATATTTTCATTTTGTTCTAAATAAGACTTGGATGTTAAAAATGCAAAGCGAGTTCATTCCAACATTTTTTTCAAGCGGTTTCTATTGCTTTTGTGTTGTTTTGGAGGCTGGAATGAGTGGTGTCACATTTCTTCGTAAAACAACACCGTCATGTAGGCGCCACGTGTGTTTTTACCATTAATGTGTGGTTTGTTGCTACACTCAAGAAATGATGTCATACTTGAGTTTTTTTTTTATATATTTAATTAATAAAAACTTTATTCTTTAAAAAAAAAAGATAATGTTTCATTAATTAAAATTAAAAGTAAAATTATATCGCATAACTTGAAAAAAAAAAATTAGAAAAGCTAACTAGAAATATTAAGCCTACAACATAAAAAAAAACACACATCAAACGATTAAAAACTTGGAAAAAAATAGATATTAAAAAAAGAA
Source organism: Lactuca saligna (assembly GCF_052625555.1). Lineage (NCBI taxonomy): Eukaryota > Viridiplantae > Streptophyta > Magnoliopsida > Asterales > Asteraceae > Lactuca > Lactuca saligna. The sequence goes on along the minus strand of NC_136423.1, from coordinate 23,514,511 downwards.
ACTAGATATTAAAAACGATTTTCAAAGGTTTTGGAAATAAAAAGATGGTAAAATATTAAGTGTTTGTGGGTTAGTTTGTTTAAAAAATTGTAGAGGTTTGAGAGGTTTAAAAAAGAATGGATAAAGGTTTATATATATATATATATATATATATATATATATATATATATATATATATATATATATATATATATATATATATATATATATATATATATATATATATATATCAACAATTCACAACGGTCAATGTTTGGAAAATAGAGTAAATGAGCGCTCCCTGGAGGTACCACGGTGCAGCCTCCACCGCACCCAAACCACGGTGGAGGGGTGGTGTTTATGATGATGTCAGGGGTGGGTGGTATGGTAGAGACAGTAGTTACTCCCACCGGTCTGAGCAAAGAACTTTTGCTTTTGGAGTTACAGATGAGTAATAAACTTGATAAATAAAATTTATGTAAGATGTATACCATCAGTGAGATAATATCCCTTATAATTTTCATAGCCATTAACAACGTAACTAACTTTCTGCAGAGAAGAAGAGAGAAAAACTGGTGGCCAGAGACGATTCCATTGTAGAAGAAGAGAAGAGTGATAGCGGTAGGGACAATCATGGAACCGACGACAGAAGAGTTCGATGAAAGATTGTGAGAAAGAAAAAAGGTCTCGAGCAGCGATAGACAGAGTCAATTCTGGCGAGATCAACAACTACAGTGTTGATAGAGAGAGAGTGATGATTGAAGATCAGAGGTTTGCCTGGCGAAGAAGAAACCATCGGAGGGAGGCAACAACAGCATCGGAAGAGTCTAACTCGAAAAAAAGATCCAAAGAAGAAGATGTCAACCGAGGAGAAGGGTCATCCGAGAAGAACACAAAAGCAGACGAGGCAATAGAAGAAGTCGAGGAACTCTAGTTTAGTGTCGACGGTTGTATTATTATTTAGGAAAAGAAATAAGAAAAAGATAAACATTGAGCATAATAAAAACACATCTGACGACTATTAGATAATGTCATTGGAGGTGAAGGGTGGCAGCTGCTGGTTATGATCAGCAGTAAAATTTTAATCTGGAGCTCTAATATCATAATAACTATTAAAAATTGGTTGATTACTTAAATGATAATTATATAAAAATATATAAAATACATAAACCCTAATTAGGTTTGACCTAAACATTAATCAATATACGTTTGTTGTCTGTTTAGTTCAAAATATGATCTTTAAATTTATAAGATGCTGTTATCTTTCTTTGATGTTGAGAGTTCAAGTTTCGTTCGGAACACAAATGGTGTTAAAAGTAATTTAGTAGAAATATGTTTGCAGTTAAAAAATAATAATAAAATAAAAATAAAAATAAAAAACATAATTTTCGTATAGATAAGATTTATCCAAAATTATATAAACCAACAAATAGGATGATGAATGATGACATGTGACGCAATCTCTTTGATGAGACTCATCAAAATTACCCCCTTGAACAAATAGAGCGTCGGATTTTTTTTTTTTTCTTTTTTCTTGATTTTCTTTTTTGGTCCTATAAAGTGGTTTAAACCAGATTTTCTTTTTGGTTTGGTTAGGTTAGGTTAATCAAACCAGATTTAATAATATTATTGTTGAAAGCTTGAAATTATTAACAGATATATAAAAGATACTATTATACTTGTAGAATATAAGTGGCTACGTATTAAATTTAGATATTTCAAAGATATATAAAATATAACCTTTTTATCATTCTACATATTAATTTCTTGAATAATCAAGATACGTAGACGATTAGTAGATATTTACTACAACTTCAAGCATATAAATATATTTCCTACAACCTATATTTTATTACATATCGTCTTATTATGTTTATTTAATATGTAACAATTAATTTCAAAACGTATACAACTCCAAGAAAAAAATATATAAATTATTGAGAAGATTTATACAAAAGATAAAACGATTCAGATTTCATATTCGTGTATGCAAACAAAAAGATCTAACAAGGAATTTGTTCAGTAAACCATTTCATGACAGAGAATGGAGCTTTGATCAACGATATCGCCAACTCTACGATCACCGTTACACAGAAACAACAAGGGCATAAACAGCTCAAGATCAACCTGTAAACATATCGAATCCAAAATACAATTCAGCATTTCATCTTCTTCAATCTACGAACTTTACTTTCTGTTTTTCAGTTTATACTTCTTGTTCTTCGATCTATGATTTCGCTTTCAAAAATCATTTTAAAAAAATCACAACATAAAACTTTACTCGACTTCTCGTTGATATCTCCGTTTGTTCAATCTAAAATTCGCTTCATAATTTATTCAAAAAATTGTTGACAACGCTACAAAATTGGGAGAGAGAGAGTTACCCGACGATCCAGATAACGACGCCGATGATAGTGAGGATGAGGGCGACGAAGGCGAACGGTAGGCCTAAGAGAAACCCTAACGGTCTGCATCTACAGTCGTCGTCATCACCGCCGCAACAACACATTTCTTCCGGTGAGATTGATTCCGATTTTGGATGTAATGATTGAATTGAATTTGGAATCTAGAGGAAGAAGAAGAAGAAGATAAGGATTAAGGTTTAAGGAGACGTTGACACCTTGTTGACGGAGAACACAATATACGGTAGAAAACAAGATAAACTACTCTGACAGCTATACACAACCAACCCCACCCCACACTCCATACCCAACCTGCAATACATTTTTGTTGATTAAAATGAACAACGTTTTATATAAATTCATTTCAGATTTTAAATACTGATTTTTTTATTCTTTTTTGGAAAATTAACAAATAATATAAAAATAATGTTAATACTTCATAGTGATTCATTTAAGATGTAATTTGATTTTTACACAGAAAAGTTTATTACAATTATATGTATTTAAGGTATTTTTTACAATGACCCTGTTAGCCACAAATTTCAACGCCTTCCCTATCAAATGGGTGGAAAGGTAGGGAAATATACCAAACATGTTGTCAAATGGGTCGGTGGGTCCACCTACTTAAATCCTCCAATGTATTTCTCAATAAAATCAACTTCACAAGGGTTCTATCAAAATACAATTTCTCAATACTATCACTATTTTCGTAGTACTATAGACATTTTTACATGTTCCTGTCAAAATGCAATTTTTCAATACTACAAGACATAAAGCTTAGTATACTCTATTTTTCCTTGTGATTAATAATTAATAAACAATCACTTGTTTTTGTAGGTTAGGTTGTTCGGTATGGTTGAGGAAAGCATGTGTGGTATTCGATTTTTCACATCTATCCATGTGTTAACACCGCCTCAAAGGAGTGTGGATGTGTTGTGACGTGACCCCTATACGCTTGAAGATTAACAATGAGCGAAAACTTTTTCAAACGGTTAAAAATTGCACCGTTGAATGTTGAATATGTATATGTTTGTGTTTGTAAAAATTAATTTTCAAATATAAACCACACATCTTATAATTATAAATACCAATCATTTTATACACATTAGTTGTGATACTTGTATACTATACGAGTTTATTCAAAATGGAATATTAAATATGAAGATCTAAAAATTTAGAAAATTTGAATTTATAAGAAAAAGATATTGAATTATTGTTTTTGGAATCATGTTTTGGACAATTTCACACGACTGAAATTGATATGTATTTATTATTACATTTAAATATTATATGAAATTTAATAAAATAGAAAAAAACCATAAAATGACAAGTGAACAAAAAAAATCAAAAAATCTTAGAAAATTTTATATGTCAAATGGAATAAAAACATAACAGTTATCAAAAATGATTTTAATTTATTAGGATAGATTTCACACTACAAAAACACACATCTTTCTGCTCTCTCATTTTTTTTTTTTCATTAAATTATGGATCCAAATCAAAATACATCATCCACTCCAAACACCTCAAACACTTCAAATGATCAATATGCACATCTTAATAGCATGCAATGGTTAACATCTTCAATCCAACAACAACCTTTATTCACCAACTTTCCATATCACTCAAACTACTACCAACAAAAACGACCACAACAATTCAATCAACCCAAATTTCAAATTTTTCAACAACACTCTTAACAATTTCAACCCCAACCTTCTTAACCTCAACAATCAAAAGCACAACCATCACAAGTCTCATTTTCTCAATCTCAACCTATAAACCTCGACAATTATGATGACGAACATGTACCAGAAACACAAACATCATCTAGAAAAAAGCACAACCATCACAAGTCTCACTTTCTGAATCTCAACCTATGAAACTCGAAAATTATGATGACGAATAGGTACCAGAAACACAAACATCATCTAGAAAAAGGTAGCAGAAAGGAAAAGGAAAAAAAACCTACGGTTTGGAGCAAAGAAAATGAGGAAGCTTTATCGAAATCTTGGGTTTTCGTATCGTGCGACGTGAAAAGAGGCAACGCACAATCCGGAGAAAGTTTTTGGAATCGTGTTTGGACCACTTTCACGCATGATTAGGAATGCAAACAAAACGGACCTACGACACGATCAATTGAAATGGCGTGACTTACGAGCGGCTTACACTAAATTTAATTACATATTTGATAATTTTTAAAACATGCACAAAAGTGGTAGCAACAATTTCAATATTCTTACAACCGTATGCTACCAATAAAAGCTTACCAACAATGGTAAACCATTCGGGTACAAAAAAGCATGGGATATTTGTCGTAAGGGTCCAAAATGGGTCTTTAATCCAAAGACTGCGCATTCGGAATCGACCACCGACTCCAACAAATGTTCGAGAAGTTATGAGTTGGATGTTGGTTTTGGTCTCAATTTTAATGATGATTTCGACGACACCGAGGTGGAGGGTCCACCGAAAGTCCAACTTCGTCGACCACCAGGAAGGGACAAAGCGAAACATGCGGCGTTTTCATCCGGAAAAGCAAGTTGCGAAGACGTGATTTTGAAAAAAAAAAAAATGACAACTCTACTTTTTCTTGCTTTTTTTTTTTAAAAAAAAAAAATTAAGGAAACTCGACGCCAAAAAATAGCACTTACCGATTTTCAAATTATAAACACAAAGCCCTAACCAGATATCAACTCGAAAAATCTAGCAACATTTTTAAAAATTCAACAACAAGTCCGTGACAAATATGAAAATTAGGTTCAAAGGTTATTAATATTTATGTTTTATTTTCTATGTTTGTTTATTAATTTAGGTTTAAAATTTTATGTTTTTATGTTTTTTCAATAATTTAGTTTTTAAATTTTTATGTTTTTTAAGTAATATAATGGGTTTTTAAGTAATGTTGTAACACCCCGACTCTCAGATATTAACTTTACAACTTTATTTTTCATTTTGAAAAGTCCACTCGACGAGTTGAATGCCCTGGCTCGCCGAGTAGGAACTAATTTGGCCGTGTAAGTTAAGTGACCAACTCGACGAGTTGGAACTGGAGGATGAAACTCTAATTTTCGGGGTTTTGCAACCTATTTAAAGGGTCATTAGCCTCCCTTATAACCCCCTTTGAGCTCAGAAGCCCTAAATCATGTTTTTTCTCCATATTTGTGTGTTGATAAGCTTGCAAGGAAGGTTTTGGTGCAAGGAGCTTGAAGATCAAGAAGTTTGAGGCAAGGAACAATTATGGATCGGAAGTCTACTCCATTTTAGCATCACTTGAACGTAACAAATCGTTACCTTGATCTCTTTTTCATATATTGATAACTTTGCATCGCAACATTCTCCCCATCAAAGTTATGAATGGATGACCCGCTTCAATTTTCCAAAATCGTGCAACTTCACGAACCAATCCTTAAGCGTGACATGTAGAGATGAACTTCAAATCTTTATTTCTTCAATGACCTTCCAATCCGGGTTCTAAGGTGTGATTCCTTCCAAACCGACCATCAAAAGGAAATTAGGAGTATCCAAACCTCCACAAGATTACCCAATTTTGAGCATAAAAGCACACCCTAAAAATCTTCAATAAGTCCAAACCCATCATGAACTAATCACTTCCGAATCTCCAATCCAAATCACTTCATAAACTTCAAATGCTCAAGGTCACTTCGATCTTCAAGTACGCGTAATATGAAAAATTCAACTTTTGAATTCCCATATTTAATTCTCTCCCCTTTTTAACAATCGAAAAATGATTATAAAACCAAACAGGAATGAGAAAGCACTCGAAATCGGAAATTTTCTATTAAAACTCCCCCTTAACACATGGCATAAACTTTTTGCATAAATCCGGATTATCCAAAAAAACTCAAATTTCGAATTCGTTCACGGATCGCCTTTGACAAAATTTCACAATTTTTGGGTAGAAACTATCAATTTAGAAAATTTGTAGTGACCCGGTGCGTCCAAAGCAGCCTAAGATGTGAAACTTTACCCAAATTGCAAAAATTGGGCATAAAGTGTCAATTCATATTAATTGCAAGGGCCAAATACGTAAATTTCCCATGTTCAGAATTTTTAGCCCAATTGTGAATTTGGGTAAATTCTGCCAATACTTAGAAACTTCAGGGATGCAACACGAAAATTATTCATTCTTCACAAACTTTTAACTCCATTTCGAAGTGTGTTTTTCCATTTCTTACAAAATACAGGGGTACAAACTGAAAGTGTTTGTTTTCTTCCCCAAATCGTTTGTTCCGGTTGAATAGGAACGAAATATCGACCATTGACCAAAATTAACATCAAAATCATTTTAGACCCTCGACATCGATGCTCGGCAATGGACCCTCGACATTGAATACATAGCCTTCGCTTTTAGTCACTCAGCCTCGACTTCGAATACATAGCCTTTGTTTTACAGTTCATGGGAGATGTTCCCGACATAATTCCAATTTCAGAGTTAAGGATGGATGAGAATAAAAGGCTGATCGAAGAGCCTGAGGCAATTGTTGACCGTAAGACTAAGAAGTTATGACGCAAGATGGTCGACTTAGTTCTAGTCCGATGGAAACATTCGAATGCGCCGAATCTCACTTGGGAAACAGAGGATGACATGATGAGTCGCTATCCACATCTGTTTGCTGATGCATGATTCCGGGACGGAATCATCCTAAGGGGGAGAAAATTGTAACGCCCGGGTTTCAGGGCTAAGCATTTTTTTCAATGTAATAGTCTAGGTCAACTATTGTAACTCTTTTTTTAGTAATAAATATGAAATATTTGAGTATTATATGAATTATGTGTTTATGTGTTTATTATTTAATTATAAATGTATAATTAATAAAGAATAAAAATGAGTGTCAAAATTAACGTGTGAGATAATCCCGATATCTCTACATAAATTTGTAGAATATGTCACAAGGTTTCCGTACATATAAAGAACGCCGAAATCCGAGTTATAACGAAGAAGTTATGGCCCGCCGAAGTTTTACGGCAAAACCGGCACAGCACCGGGAGACGTAAATAGTGAATTTACGATAGAAGACTTTTTAGCCTTAGCAATCTAAACAAAAGTCATAGAATATGTTAAACTAAGAACATCGATAAAAATAACGCCCAAATCTGACTTCGTATGAAGAAGTTATATTTTGCTAAGATTCGGCTTAGCAGTGCACGACCCGAAACTCGAATTTTAGTTCGAGCAGTTTTTGGCTTACGCGACCTAAATGAGAGTTGAAGATCTCATTAATAGGAACTCAACGGTAAAAAGACAGACAAAAACGGAGTCCGTATGAAGGAGTTATGAACTCTTCGCGGTCATTTAACAGTTTAAACGCCTCCTACTGTTAAATTTGAGATCGGTTGAGAATTAGCCGACGGAGTCTAAATGAAAGTTGTAGATCTTGATTTTACCTACGCGTGGATATAAAGAACGTCGAAAACGGAGCTCGTATGCGAAAGTTATGATTTTTCCAAGTTTGAAGGTTGATACGCGATAGGGGGTGATGTGGCACCACCAGAATTGGACACGTGGCACCACCAGAAGGCCACCACATGGACGAACTCGGCGAGTCATGACTCAGACTCAGCGAGTCCATCAGATTTCTCCCCTATAAATAGAGGTGTCGGGTTCCCTCATTTCCTCACCCCTCACCCCTCTTCTTTCTCTCTCTCTCTCTCTAAACTCTCTCTCTAAGCTCCCTAACCCCCCTAAAAGCCTAGGTAAACCCCCTAGCACCCGAAGGAAGCCCCGAGGCTCCCAGAGTCCCAAGAAAACAGCCTTTCGGCTCGGGAACGTTGCTCCAGTGAAGCCCGGTTTTTGAGAAAAACTCACTGTAAGTGAGCTGTACCTATCCTATCTTTAGTTTAGCTTATGTTTGAATATAGGAATGTTATTAGGTCCTTAAAATAATTATTTGGGCTATTATTATGAGTTATATTGACTGTTATTAACGCTTATATAATAATAATAATAGTTAGATCATTAATTTGTCACGGTTATCATTAGACTAAACCCTAGTGGTATCGATACTAGGTTTTATCGAAGGAATATCATTTTGAGAGTATCGAAGCGCTGTCCGAGTGCTGAGTCACCACCTAATCAGGTGAGTGCATAGTTACTTTCATCTTACACATAGATATGAAGTATTTTATACATTACGTGCTATATGTGCATATTATCTGTATACTTGTTATCTATGTTGGATGAATGTTTTTATACAAGTTTTAAATGATTTAAACTGTATATGTATTTTATATCTACAAAAATGTTGGGGTAAAACATGGGTAGATGTAATAAGACGATGTGTGATAAAATGATGAGAGGCCTCGATGTTGTTGTTGTTGATCCGGTCATCTAGCGGAGTATAGATGACGACCACAGACTCTTCTAGACAGTCCAGTGGAACACTAGCAGGCTCGCAACCTGTAGGTGTTGTGAACGATGTGTTCACCGGTGTACTTCATCCCCCACATGGTTGCCTATTAGGACATTTATTGCTGAGGAATCCCCTTAGCAGTAGTGTCCGTCCCGATGATGATCCTTAGGCTAGGTCCCTTATGATAGGTGTTTAGGGACGTAAAGTGAGGACAACGGGAACGCGTAATCGGGTTATTGTTGATTGATGAAATTAATAAACTTATTTATTGTGGGTTGAAAACCCTATGTACTCACCAGGCTCCCAAGCCTGACCCACTTAGTTTTATGTATTACAGGTAGTGGCGCATGAGCATAGGTGTGATGTTTTGGACGAGGGATTACGGATATAGGCCTGTAGATATGAAATAATGTAGTAAGGCTTATATTGTACTGTTTATACTTTTGATCTGTACGAACATGACATCCCGAGTCTTTTAATGAAATACATTTCTATGGAAATGCTTTTGATAAATCTTTATCATATTATTGTTTTGGGACAAATTCTGCAACCCTTTTATTAAAAGATAACTCTAATTTTAAAATAAAGTATAAACAAAACCGGTCTTTTCTGGCCGTGATTTTGGGGATGTCACAGATTTCGATTCCACAATCAGTCGACCCTCGATGTCAATACTCATAATGAATCCTTCAACCCTTAGAAATTGATTCTCCCATTTCAACCCTTCCATTATAGACATTGATGTCGACTTCAAACCTTCATTCTTCAGTTAACCTAGAACATCCAAAACTGTCTATCGTTGACATACCCATTCATCAAAGTCAACCCAAACCTTCGAAGTCAGGTAAAGAACGTCGACTTCAAGTCATTTGATTTCAAATAGTAATCATCAATCGACATCAAACCTATTGATCCTTCTTCCTTTTGTTATCAACCAAACTCCAAGACACTTCTCAATACTCTATTCGAACTACTCCATACCAAATTCGATTCCAAAGCTTTCAAATCAAGTGTCGACTCCAAAAATCTACGTTCAACATAAAATGGACCTTCGGAATCAAAACTTAACTCCTTTAGATTTTCAAGTATCCTGCTTCAATATCAATATTGACCACGAAAAGGCTTCGATTTCCAAATCATTCTTCAAGTATCGAATGAGACTCACTTACTGTGTACGACATCAAGAACATAAATCCAATAAATTATCGGAATTGATCCCCAAATCAAGCATGATTTCGACATTCATAGCCCAAACACAACTTGTATCTTCCAATTTCAACATCCAATTCATCGATTCAGCACATAAAAAACGAGTTTGACTTTTTATGTGTTTGACTTTTCGAAGTCAAAAATCAACAAACATGAAATTTATGATTCTAACAACAAATTTCAGATTAAAACATGTTCAATCAACTGTTCTTCATCATATTCAAGTGTTCTTGACCATATTCATCCAAACCAAAGATCCAATTTTTGATTTCTGAGCTATAACTTGAAAATCAATTTTGTGATTGAACACAACTAATTTAATCGATTCACAAGTTTAGAATCACAAACAACTTCTAATCAATTAACAGAATCGCTGAAACGAAAACTGGAACTCAAGAACACGTTAATCAAAAAATCGAGATATGCTCTTCAAAAATGTACAATCTGATAAAGCGTATGAAGACAAGGAACATTGGCCAACAACAGCTTCGATTGAATGAATTGAATAAGTCATTGGGCTCCGTGTTTTAAGATATCGGATCGAAATACCTTTTAGGCATAATGGATTGTGAACGGTAACCTTTCAAAATTATGGGCTTAAGATATCGAGTAACAGCAATGGATCTATTATATGATTTTTGGACTTAAAAACAAACATGAACAATAATGGATCTAATATGATTTCGGTCTAATTTTTGATTAAAACGAATAATTGCAATTTGAGAGTCGAATCAAACAAAAGAATAGGATTGGATCGGGCTTGATTAATGCAAAAATTATTGGATCATAACAAATGAGTTTTTTCAAAAAAAAAAAAAATGATCCAATAAGTCAAAATGATCAAACAATTCAAGAACGCAAGCACGACTCAAAGAGATTTAGAGAGATCAAAGATTCACCATAAACGTTCCAATTGTGTTGAATGTAGCCAAATCGAGAACCGTTTCATTAAAAAAAATCGTTTTGATCTTCGAAGACCCGCTCTAATACCAATTGATGTGAATTATAAGCATTTGATTTGGCATACAGAATTAAAAAACACAAGGAACACGATGATTTGGGTGCTAAAAGATGTATTTGATCATAGTAAATGAGTACAAAAAGGGTACTAGACTAGAACTTTATAAATATCTCAGTCGCTACTCACTATGAACTATATATCTCAAGCACACATCTACAAGTGGTATGAAACCATTTTATATAGAGGTGTTTACATCTCTCTCTCTCTCTCTCTCTCTCTCTCATGTCACAAGGCTACTCTACCAAATGCAGGTGGATCTACAAGAGTCAAACCATTACAAAGTCATACATGGATAACTTGACACTCTAAAACTTAGCATTAAACTGGTCGTTATTGAACCGCTCTCGTTCCCGTTTTCGGTTCGACCAGTTCAAACGGATTTTTAAAACACTGGTTTTATTCGTTTTCTAAAAGTTTTATAAACAATGCATCTACCATAGTTACAGATAGATTGGATCCGTGGAGATGGGTTTGGTGGTGGAGGACATATTCTCCGTGAAGTCTGCCGGATCTCGTTTAGATCTCGTGCCGTTTCCTATGGGTGCTGGTGACATATCTTTTATTTCCTTGATGTGGGGAGGTGGTTGAAGATGGCATTCATTTATTCTTTAAGTGTTCGTTGACTCGTCAATTATGGATTAAGTTTGTGAGATGGGTAGACATAATGGTGTTGTCATTTAACTCTATTGAAGATGTTTTTGAATGGATTGATAGTCAAGTTGTTGCAAATGCTTGAAGATCATTGAGATGGCTTGCGCTACTTTAATTTGGATTCTTTGGACTTATCAAAACGTGTTAGTTTTTAGCATTGTGAAGTATAAGAGAGAGTTGATGTTTGATTCTATCGTTTCGTTCTCTAATAATTGGTTTTGTAGTATGAATCGTAAAATAAGGAAAACTATAATCGGGTGGCTTCAAAATTTGATCATGAACTAATTGTTATCGTTTTGTTTTCGCTAGTTGTTTGCTAGTTTTTTACGATGCAATTCCAATATATATATATATATATATATATATATATATATATATATATATATATATATATATATATATATATATATATATATTACTAAATACAATAATCTATTTATAATATACTACTTTAATAAATTGCAAAACATTTAATTATAAATCAAGCGATATTTAAACCAACCAACCCATTTTCTAATACTGGTTTTTGTTATTTTCTAACGGTGGTATCATTATTAATAAAATAAAATAAAACTAAAAATCAATGTCTTATTATCGAGCTTTTATAGGTTGCGTTTTATATATTAGATCACCATGAGGTGTTTTTCGATAGAGAAGGGATTAAATTTTTTTTTTTTTCTTATCTTTCTAAAAAAATTATATTTATCTTCTGCCCATTAGATTAAAACAAATAAACTAAGATAGTGGTAGGAATTTTTTCTTTTAAATATTAACATGAATCTTTTTTTCTAAAATAGTTGATGCTATTTTAATAATTCCAAATATTCATTACTTTACAAGTTTACATCTATCATTTCACATGCATTATATTCCTTTATTCTCATCATGAATCCATTAATATAAATTATTCACTTTTTTAAAGTTGCCTAAAATATCATATTCTAGAGATGCGTAAAAGTAAAAGACAAAATTGCAAGAATGGTCCCTGTGGTATGTTCAAAATTGCTAATTTGGGCCAAACAAGTTTGGACTAGCATTAATAGTTCGTAAGTTTTCATTTTACTGCGGTTTTGGTCCAAAACAGTTTAAAAAATATAAAAATGACGGATTTACCCTTTTCCATTTGTTTTTTGCATTTCTTTTTGTTATTTAATTATTTTTTAACTGAAAAAATAAAAATAAATAAAATAAAATAAAATCTCTCTCTCTCTCTCTCTCTCTCTCTCTCTCTCTCTCTCTCTCTCTCTCTCTCTCTCTCTCTCTCGTTTCTTGCTTACCACTAGCCAAATCAAAACAAACATCTATCCATTTAACACTTACACATACTTAACACCCACAAATCAAAACCCAAAATCGATTCAAAGATCTGAAGTGGAATGTCATCTAACTTGCCGGATCTGAAATGGTGGTGTATGTCGATTGTGGTGCCACAAACCACAAGTCATTACCAGTTGGTGGTGCCGAAGGAGAGAGATACACTTCGTCTCCAACCTGTGGGAGAGAAACCACAAACCTGAACCTAGTGTCGTCATCGGAGTATGAGTGAAACGAAGAGACACAGACGAAAAACGGAAAACGAACCTATAAGAGGGAGAGAGACACGAAAAACGACGCTAGGGTTAGCTATGACAGACGGTGGCGTTAGGGTTTGCTATAACATCCAGATCTGACGACTGAGAAGAGGTGTTTTCGGCGAAGAAGAAGAGGATGGCAGAAAAACCCTTACTAGTCGTCGGATCTAAGGAATTGAGACTCGTCGGAGAAGGAATCAGATGAAGATGGTGTAGGAGATGAAGTCGTTTCAGACAAAATCGTTTATGGCTCGAGTTTACAGATGAAGTCGATAACCTTAGCGGTGGTGTTGTTGTTTATATTCGCCGGAAATGCGAAGGTTTTCAAAGGATTTTCCGGTGGTGGTGGTGTTGTTTATATTTGCCGGAAAAACGAGGGCGTTCATATACGAGAGAGAGAGAGAGAGAGAGACATATTTCTTTTATTTATTTTTATTTTTTTAGTTAGAAAATAATTAAATAACAAAAAGAAAAGCAAAAAACAAATGGAAAAGGGCAAATCTATCATTTTTAGATTTTTTAAATTGTTTTGGACCAAAACCGCAGCAAAATGAAAACTTCCGGACTATTGATGCTAGTCCAAACCTGTTTGGCCCAAAGTACCAATTTTGGACATATCACAGAGACCATTCTTGCAATTTTGTCAAAGTAAAAAACCGATCATGTAGAAGTTCTAACGCTTTTCATTGATAATCATAACATTTTCTATTTTTTACTTATATTGTTACCAAATTATACAAAAATAAGAAAAAATAATAGACAAAATAAGAAAATAAAAAGATGTAATATACATAATAAGCTTTTAGAAAACCTTATGCATTAAAGATTATACTTACAAAAAATATGTTTTTAAAAAAACCATTATATGACAAAATAAAAGAGATTTTATAAAATGTCAATGAAATGATCCAAATAATAAAATGATAGCTACTAAATAAACACCCTAATAAAAAGGTCAACAGTATTTTTTTATATTGAACACTGTGTTTTTCTTGAAGTCCGTATACTTCTAATTCAATAAAAGCTATCCCCTGTACGAATCAAAACACTAACCCAATTTTTTGTTTTTTTTTTTGTTTTTTTAATTCACGTGTCTCTTCTTTTGATTTTGATTTTCTTTATTTTTTATTTATATTTTCTTTTTTATTTTATGCTTGAATATTAACATTTTTTGCAGTATATATTTTGTCACGTTGTTTCAACAATTAATACTAAAATATTTTATTTGCTATAAAATAAAATTTATCTTGTTTTTATTATAATAAAGTAATATACATGCATACGTTTTTATGTAATAAGAATAACAAAACTTATATTATATTATTATATACCTATAAATAATACTAATAATTATAATAATAACGATAACTGTTAAACAACAATAGATGATAAATATAATAAGTATATTTTTTCTTCAAATTGAAGTAATATTATTAAACAAAATAAATAATAATAATAATAATAATAATAATAATAATAATAAATATAGCTTTTATTTATTATAATAAAATAAAATAAAATAACTTTATATAATATTAAAATCGAGGGATATGATTAGACTTTGTAATGGATATAAATAGACTAATCATTCCCTAATTAATAGGAGTGTTTTTTTAGTAAGGTTGTGTTTATAGTAATTTGGGGTGTTTATTTAGCCATTTCCTTCTACATAGTTAATTGTTATGCAATCACACATGGTCGCTCTTGAAAGTAAATGTAATTATGCACTCCTTTTATAATTTAAGTCAACAAGTATATATATGATGCATCCCAGTTTATTAATCATTAACGGATTGTCTATTTGTCTTTGTCAACCAGCCGTTCGATGAAATTCCCATAAGACAAAACTAGCTCTTGATGATCAAACCTGGATTGGGCTTTATTTGTAATGATGAAAATAAGACTCATCAGACATCACGTTTATAGAATCACAAATATATCTTTTTTTCTAATTTTGATCTCACTCTCATGATAGTATGTACTTCAGAAGTCCATCGGCTTGAGAGTTTGAGCTCTTAAAGAAAATGTGGGTGTTCATATTTAGACAAAATACCATTATGGAACATGATACATTTTATCTTTTCCCTCTTCTTTTATCATCGGTTTCACAGTCCTTTAATATCGTTTTTGCTACTTGAACTAATAATTTCGCTTAGGTTGAAAACATTTTGTTTTACAAAGCTATATTTCATTTGTCAAAGTGTATACAATACCTGGAATGTTAAACCTTTGTCTAAATTGTAGACAAAACTTCATAAATGGTCCATGTGGTTTCATAAAATTTGAAGTTTCGTCCTTAACTTTAAAAAAACCTTACAGATGGTCATTATGGTTTCAAAACTTTTAACAAAAGGTCCTAATTGCTAACTCCGTCAAATTTTATCCGTTAAGTGAAGGGAATGTAACATCCCGACTCCCATGTATAAAGTTTAATTGTTTTATATTCATATTGATAGGGCAACTCGACGAGTTGGGGGTCCCAACTCGTCGAGTAGGGACTGAGATGGCCGCGTGGACTTTAGAACCAACTCGACGAGTTGGAGTTGAGTGTGAAAACCCTAATTTTTAGTGTTTGCACCCTATTTAAAGGACCTTAAGTCCTCTACCCAATCTCCCTTATCACTTAATCACCCAAAGACAAACCCTAATCGAGCTACCTTCCATTTTGAGAGTAAGTAAGGCTAAGAGTGTGGGTTTTGGTGCATTACTTGGAGAAACTCGGAGATCTAAGAGCTTGGAACAAGAAGGACTCCATAGATCCGGCATCGATTTAGTTGTGGCAACCATTTGAAGGTAAAAAGCCACTACCTTGATCACTTGTTTGCTAGATCTCCCCATCAGAGAGTTTATGGCCATTTCTACCTTCTTCTTGAGTTATTCTTGGTTTTGAGCATGCTTTGAAGCTAAGACATCGGATCTGGAAACTACTAGGCCCCTTAGGCATAAAGACTCAAGCTTTATCAAGTTTTGGCCAACTTCCATGCCTTAAACCCCTTATTGAGCCTTGTTTTGGCAAGATTATATAACACTGTAAATTTTCAGCTAAAATTTTCATTTTCAAAATCACATAATTCCAATTATAACTTTTCAAAAATCCACAATTGTTTAAATTATCACAAAACACAATCAATAATTATCTGATAATAATCCAGGATCCTCTAAAACATAAACTCCATCTCGTGTGTACAATCAAGCTAGGGTCTTTCCGTGATCCTGAGAAGTACTTGAAACCCATATCACATAACACGGTAAACACAAAGCTTAGTGAATTCCCTAAAATACAACACAGATCTCATTAGCCTCTCATGGCTATATCTCAATAGAGACCCAACGATCAATGTGTCTCGGTGGAGACCCTTCGGTCCCACAACTCGGGTTGGACCCTCCGGTCCTAACTCAGTAAAGCTCGGAATAATACACAGCATAAATCACAAAGATATAATGCAGGATATCACAATTCTTAATATAAGTATACAAGACCCTTCGGTCACATAATGTTACCACTCATGGTAAGTATAGTGAGAAGACTCACCTCGTAAGTAAGCAAGTAAACCTCGTACTCCTCGAACGGTCTAATCCTCGCCTGCACGTCATAATCATCTCTAATTAATACTTATCACCACAACCTAAATAATTTAAGCTAACCTCTTTCTCTAACCCTTGGAAAGGGTAAAAGACCATTTTACCCCTCCATGGTCTCCATAATCCATGTCTTGACCAAACTCTAAAAGTCAATAGAAGTTAACACTCGAGTCAACAGTCTATGTTGACACAACTCGTCGAGTGCATCTATGCGACTTGTTGAGT